>NC_090822.1:61750786-62350786 GCF_000390325.3 Nicotiana tomentosiformis
TACTCTAACGTACGAAAATATAGGGTGTAACATCATTCCCCCCTTTGGAAAAGTTGTCCTTGAATGTTGACTGATGCACTTATCAATATCATAACCTATAGCTCGAATAAATACTTTACTACTCTCCTTTCTATCTAGGCAATTATTCTATGAATAAATTCAAAGGCCAGGGCATTCCCACCATTAGGCCTCTCTATCACACCATGACTTGTGGTCGGAATTCTTCTAATCTCGTAACTGTTGCTACCTTATGTCATGCAGCATGTATGACTCTGTCCTTATATGTGCGTCTATGTGACTCTTCTCTCCTTTTTCCTTCAGCTTTTAGCCAATCTCTAGGCCTCGCTTTGTGAATGTATACAAAACTATGACAAGCTATACCTCTAGGCATCTATAGGTGTACTGAAGTTCTTCGCTCGGTACTTATCGAACTTACGACTATTGTTGTATCTTGTTTCATAGCCTCGATTATCTATGCTTATGGCACTACTATATCTAGGTAGCTTATACTATACCATATCACTTACTTTGATATATTATTACCAAGGTTTGCTACCCAACTCCAGTTTAGTCTCTCGCTGCTTATCTTATATGTATAAATCTAAGTCCCTTAATGCTTCCTCATTACTGTTCATCTTAAGAATGACAACCTAATCTCATCTCATACTTTGGAACTTTGATCTATATATTATTGATTCACCTTAATGTTGATCTATAAACTACCACTGATAACTTGAAACCTCTTAAGAAATACATTGTCACTAGGACCCACGTCTTATCGAGGAAACATATGAAGTTATTTGCTTGATCCACCTAGGGATGATACAATACTTCAATAACCATATTTCATGGCATCCCAATGTGATTCATCTTATGGGGGTATTCTAATCCCATGCAATTCAAGAAATCCCTTCTCTTTGAATCAATACTCAATCAAAGGCCTAAATGTCATTCTCTTATCATTTATCACAATTACACCCTTATTCTACTACCAGGGAAACATTCTATCTCTTCTAAATGCTCCTAGTCTTAAACTCCTTCGAGTTCATTCAGGCTATACATAGCTTTCTATAATTTACGGAAACCATCAGTTCTGTTGTTTTGATGGGTTAAGTCCCGAGGACTTACCTATTCTCGTCAGCTTCTCACTGTTCTTTTTTGTATCCTTACTCCTGTCTACCTAAAACCTTGTCGGTCTAAAATACTTTAGCTTGCGACCTTCACATATCTATTTATACTACTCACAAACTTTCTTTAACTTGCTAGCACCATAGATTTCCTTATATTATTCTAGAACCTCAAGCGAGACATCACATCGTCTCTAACTCTTCTTTACTCTCTTAACTAGACATCTCGGTACCTGGAAACCATAGGCTAGAAGATATCGCACCGACAATACTACTATCATTTCTGGATACTAAATCGCAACGCTTTTAACCCTCTATCTAAAATATGGATTATTCACAAGCTTCTGCACTCGGGTATCTCGTACTTTATTTATATTTACCATACTTACCTTTAAATCTCACGTCGCATCTTCTGTCTCTTTCATAAATTCCCTTCCACATACGTGGAATTCACATCTACACCTTGAATCCCTACTATAATACTTGCACCTCTAGTGCATGCACAATTCAGCGGGAGCTTTATACTGACTTCCTGTGAAGCTGGTACTCTTCTAACTGGCTTTATCATAGAGCTGTTATAGAATATGGCCGCTGTACCATCTCTTTTGTACTTCCGATATTAAGAGTGATTCTACAGTGATCTGAATCACGATTTCTATAATTATATGGGTCTAATAATTAGGATCCTGATTCACTTAGCTGATGTAACTCTTTAGTTCCCTCTTCTCTCTCAGCCTTTAAGTAGGCTTAAGCTATCTTCCAATCTGCGGCTTAGGGTATTAGTTATTACTTTAGCCTTTCGTAGACGCTATGGAACATCCATGATATAACCTTGTAACAATTCAGGCCTTTGTCTGTAATGTGGACTCAATTCTTTCTTTTAACCTATACCGAAGTCTCCCATAACTGTATGAATGTCAACATATATTTTGTATGGATAGTACTCTAAAATTTTAAGTGCGGTCATAACGTAACTAACTCCTGGTCGTTGATCGAATAATTCGTTTTGTTCCTTCTTAATTTTTTTTAAATACAAGCAATTGCTTTTCCTAGTCATTCTACTACTCGCTATATGAATACATGGCATATCTTAGTTCCCGCAAATACCAAAATTTCATGTAACTCATATGATTTCGAATATTACTTTGGATCTTACTTACCTTTCCTTAGTCACGATAGGTGCCACTTTCTTATGGAGTGCATACAATATTAAAGTGAGACTGTTATTGAAAGATCATTTCTTCTTTAGGTCACTATGCTTATGTTGAAGCCTTCTTCCTTATTTCCTCATCTAGTCTTGCATTGCAGTACTTAGGGAAGACCCTTTGACTCCTCTAAAGCTACGAGCTTATTACATTGTATGCCCCACAAAATTTCTTATGTTCTTACTCGCCTATAATTATCCTTAGTTACTTACCTCCACGCCCTTGTGCTCGTAAGGTTGCTTCTGAATTGAATTTTGATTGTCTCCCTCGTAGAACTATCTCTTATTTCCGTAACATTTATACGCTACCTTTAACTACCCCAACTCCTAGCTGAATATTTCTCAAGGATTATGATGTCGTATCTTCGAGACTGAATTTCCTATGCTAGGTTTCACTATGTTTATCTTGCATAATCTACTAATTTATCTTCGACCTCTTGTCTAGCCATAACTAAGCTCTTCATGAATCAACTACTAACTACTTGTCAGTCCATGCTCATAGTTATATTCTGCGTAACCTCTCTTGGGTTATGTCTTTTGTCTTAACTTACCTTTTGCACTGGCTCCTAATGTATCAAGTGTTCATTCGTACTTATTTATCAATAACATCTGGTGTGGGAATCTCTACTGCCTATACCCGGCGTCGTGCTGGCATAATGTTTTGTGGTCCTAACATATCTGTAAGATTTGAATAAGCGCAGTCTCATCCCTTTCACATTTTTGTCGCATTCTTCCTTTACCATTCCATAGTTACCTGAACCACTTAACTCCGAATTAATACCATATCACACAATCTTCCCTCCTTTAGGGGAGTACTAGCATTTAATCCTATGAAGATTTACCTATAAATGTTTTACCTCTTCATCTTTGGCGTATGTTCACATCTTCACGGACTATAACTTGCCTTACCGTAACCCGTCTGTACCAAAGATAACTAAATTTCTTACGCACGAGGGTGACACCTAGTATAACTGGCACACTTAATCCCGTAAGCTTAACTTTGCTCAGAGTGCTTGCTTTAGGAAGCGTCTTCCTAAATGACCTTTAAAGTTTATTCTTCCATTGTCTATTATATCATTGCTGAAACGCAATCTCCAAAATTCTCACAATGCTGACTATTATGAAATCTTTCGGTCCCTAAATCATGTTCGATTTTGTTTTCTTATTTACTAGACCATACTAATTTCTATCACCCCGGAGGTCTAACTTAGCCTTCTAGTAATCACGTTGGAGTCACCAACTCATTTCTCAAAATAAAGATATGACTTTATGGCCTATACTCTTTATGGTCTCATGACATGTTACCTCTTGCCTTTTCCTTCACTTGACTATAGACTCTGTCATCCTGTCATATTTTGATTTACCGTTATCATCAATTTATTAAATCTTACTCATAATAATTCATTTACTCTCTTCTTATTCTCCTGCTAATATCTCTGTCTATTACCTTATTCTGAAAACTTCAAGAAAATATTCTTTCGTTTTTAGCTCCCCTTGCTCCATCTACTGTCTCTTCGGGTCGCCTACCATTCTCTCTTGACTAGGGACGGGGGAGATACTAAGGTAAATACTTATCCCTTCTAGGATTTCACTGCCTGTCTTCTAAAATTTCTGAACATTCTAGTATTCATATCTGACTATTCTATTCTAGAGTGCACCATATGGGTGTCTCGGAAGGAGATCTATTACCACGTTTGCACTATCTTTCGGAAATATTAGCTAATGATAACAATCTATCCACTATTTTGGGTTACTCTAACCCCAACTAGATCCTGATATCCTATCTTTCTCCTGAACAATAAATGTTAGCTCCCACAGGGCATAACTGAGATGGGTGTGGCCAATTGTATATATCTCTGTTACTGTGGAAAGTAACTCAGAATGCTTATATTTCTCTGCCTAAATTGTTAATACTGATAATCTTCACTAACTGTGTACCACGTACCATTCTTCACCTTACTTCTATTACTTGTTGAACGTTGTATCTACCTTCTGATTCTCTTATTGCTTTTTACCATATAAGTGGATAGATATTCATGCCTTAGGGTTCTTTATCAAGAAGCTTACACGTCTTAGTACACACATGATCAGCTGAAGACCTCACATTTACTCATTGTAAGCATGATGCAAAATCGAGTTCTTCTGACTCAACTCTTCTACCACCACATTCAATCTCTTACCAACTGTCTTTCTGGATGTAGGTATCGTTGTATTACGAATAAAACAAAAGTAAGGAGTTTGAATTCTTAAAACTGAGCTCTACCACATGATCTAGAGTAAGACGAAAGAGTGACAGTCCTAAATGCCCTTTAGCCTCCTGATTATAAGTGTAGTGCACAACACACCCATAAACAAGACTCTATTAGACATGGCTTGTAGACTCCCTAGGATAGAACTGCTTTGATACCAAGTTTGTCACACCCCAAACCTGAAGAGGCGTGGCCGGCACCCGGTGCCATACTCAGCCCGAGCGTACCACTCTGTAACTGTGAACTCTGGAGCGGTAACCCTCAACTTAGGCCGATGAGACCATATTCTGAATCATGTGAAAATAATGTCTCTCTCATCTAAGGGGTAAACATACCCAAAAGCTGATATATATAACTGCGCAGGCCGACGAAGCTGCCATGAACATCTACTGATATACAAAATAAACCGGACTCATTTACAAGCCTCTATAGATGATTGTGTAATAGTCGGGACAGGTCCGCGATCTACCTATCAAACCTATATAAAAACATGGACTCCAAGGTCTAGACATTATAACTCCGAGGGAGTGGAGCTTACCAACCAAGCTGATGTTTGACTATGTCTACTGGGAAGGTCTATCCAGCTATCTATCAGGACCTGCAGACATGAAATGCAATGTCCATAAGAAAGAGACGTCAGTACGAAATAATGTACCGAGTATGTAAGGCAACATAATAACTGAAAGATGAAACTGAACTGATAATATAATAACTGAAAGTAACTGGTAGTCAAAGATAATTTGAAGTTATGCTTACCTGCTAATACTGACTCAACTCTCTCAATATAGTTAGTAAAATAGTTGCCTGGCCCCATAAGGATCGGTCTGTGTAACTGCTCTGCCGTAGTAGGCTCGCTCATAGGTGCTCGGCCATACTAGGCTCTGTATCTCGGCCATTCTGGGCTTACTCATATGCGCTCGGCCATAGTAGGCTTGGTATATAACTTACCATATGATCAGAGGTTGCCCAATAGGGGCCGACCTACCCATTATAGCTCGGTGGTGGTGAAAGTATTGTAATACTATATATATATGGTCTCTCTGCTCTCTTAACTGAAAGAAGACAATTCTTAACTGAATATAAAGTTCCGATTAGGGAGAATACCATAGCTTATGAGACTAGGATAATGTACATAAATCCAGAAATACGAACTTCTCTTTATGCCTCGTTATCAAACGCATGTAATTACGGTATCATGCCAAAAGAAAGGAAAGGTTTAGCCTTAACATACCTTATCACAATCTTTTCAATAACCACATTGAACTCGTCTCTTTGCATCTTAATCTACAACAACGATAATAATACTATCATTAAGTTGCTAAAGGTACAACTATAGCCTAACGAACGATAAGCTTATTTTATATTAAAACGGGAAGCATCTCCCCTATAATCTTTACTTCCTCCAAATTCAAGATAACACCAACAATACAAGAACCTAATAATAACAACATATATACATTATTTTCTAACCTTATATACATAAACAAATACTACAAAATAGCCCAACACACCTCAATCTCTTCATACACAAAATGACCACCGTAGTAGTGTCAAACATTCCGAAAATGTTATGGCGAACGACCGGCCCACCACCCTGCATTTATGCGGTGTTTCTCCATATGCTTTCTCATCCAAAACACTGTAAAATAGTAGAGAAACACGCAATCCAATAGCAACATAAAATAACCCACAAAACAGTCTACCACAAGTTGAATAACTCGAACTCACGGCTTCCGATCACCATCCCGTGAGTTCTTACAATTATAGAATGACTTCCCTTACATTTCTAGCAGAAACAATGGATGAAAGATAGCAGTAAACTTACCTTATTTGTTGAAAAACTCAGATCCTATCTTGGTTCTTCAAACTCTAGATTTTTCCTACAACTAGAACTTGAAATGGAGAGAAAATCAATTAGGGTTTGTGTGCAATATTTGGGAGGATTTATGCAGGGGTTTATGTCTGGTTATTTTGCTATATAATGAGTGTTATATTACAGGAGATAAGCCATTAAATGGGATCTTTGGCTGACATGAATTAGCCCTTTTCTGGGCATATTTAATTCTCTCATTTAGGCAAGTAGGTGACACACCTACTTGTCACCTAGCAGACTGCGCAGTCTCACAAAAATACATATATCTCTCTACTCCGATATTGTTTTGACGAACGGTTTAATGCGTTAGCAAATAGACTTATATATATTCAATTTGATGGGTGGAATACCCCGTAACTCTAAGTGTATTGAGATAAAATCGCTGTTACATTTGACCCCAATTTCAGTAAAACTTATGAACGTAACTTCTGATGACTTTCTGCGACGTTTGTTCCACAACTCGGTTGACTTCAAAACATAACACTACTATCATAACACTAACATAACTCATAGAATAACTCATAATATAATCTCCTTATCATGTTAGGCACCCTAGTCTCACCCCAAAAGTACATGTTATAACATTCCCAACTTGTCGACTTTCGACAAACCATTATTTTCTTCAATTCCTTTAGCTTCTGAACCTTCCAACCCTCTTCGTACTTGTTGTTCATCATCTTCAGTATTTGTAACCTCCGAGGTAACATGATAGCTTACTTTATATACTTTTAAAGATTATCTTATTTCTGAGCTTATATCAATTGACTTACGACGTACTCTAACGTACGAAAACATGGGGTGTAATAATTTTCAAGCGGTTTGATAATTTATTATACCTCTTAACTTTTTATTCTAAAAATCTTTACCGTTTGTATTAAATAAATTCACGTATCCTTAAAACCACTTATAAATTTATTTGTTATCCGATTTTGAGGGTAAACAAGAAAAATCAACACTTAATTAGGTACATGTGACCTTTTTTATTTATTTCGATTTATGGGGTACAAATATGTAATGACGTGTATCACACATAATATTTTTTATAGACGATATTCCTAGTATATATTTCATTCATCCGTTTCAATTGCTATATCATGACAAAACTCTTATTGTCGATATTGATATTGCTCTTGAAAGTAAAATATGAAGTTGGCCATGTGAGAAAACAACAATGAACTGGATTCTCAAATATATATCGGCCTCTTTAAGTTCTACCATAGCGCTATGAATCAGTCCGAGGGCAACAGATCGAACAAACAAATGTGTATTATCCAAAATATGTATGATGAACTTTTATGTTTGAAGCAATAATATAGCATTGATATCGAAAATGCATGATAAGGGTATATATATATATATATATATATATATATATATATATATATATTCCACATGATATAGACAACCTTTAATTTCATTCACACGTATAGAAAGACATCTAGCTCCAGTTGATGTGTATCTAGCAGAAATAAATGCGTGTTTATTATGTCACAGAACAAAGAGATTTTGCAGCACCGAACTGAAAGAAGTGCTAAGGATGAGGTTCCGTGTCAAAGAAAGAATCGAGAGGGAGGAAGGTGTTTCAGATTCCTCAATCTCACACCATGGTTCTATACATTGCATAAAAAAAAGACACCATAATGCCTCTGAATTTTTTCAAATGCCGAATTACTCAATCGTACTGCTTCCTTTTAGCAAACGATTCAACTTAGCTCTTTCAATTTATTTTCAAATCTCTTACATGTAAAAATAAATATCTCTTAGGATATTTTACATAAAACTAAAAAAATTAATGAGCCACAAAACCAATTGAACCTTTTTAGGGAGGCTTTTAATTGCTTTTGATTATACAATTCATATGATACCTCTTCGTACGTCTTGATGATGACAAAAGAATTTGAGGATTGACCCTATATGATGAGTTTATGTTAAGACCCAAATCCCAATCTGTCGTGACAGCACCTAACACACCGGCTAGGCAAGCCGAAACATAACAATAAAGAACCAGAACAATAAATTTTATAGAAATAACATAAGTCTGAATTTTGATATAACAACAATACCGCTAATACAAAGTCAAATCCCCAGAAACTGGTAAATACAGAGTCATGAGATCTATAAAGGAATACAAATCTGGAAACTATAGAAAAATACTGTTTGAACTGAATCAACAATACATAAGAAAAGACAAGTCAAAAATGCATCCAAGGATGCAGCTCTACCTTGCCTCTTGAAGCTCGGTCCAATAGGTAAATCTACTGCTGATAACTAGTCACAACACCTAGATCTGCACAATTAAGTGCAGAGTGTAATATGACTACAACCGGCCCAATGTACTCAATAAGTATTGTAACTAACTTCAGCGAGGTAAAAGAAACACGAATTATAAATGATACTAGCTATAACCTGTACATTTTTATCATTTTATGAAATACAGAGCAATAATAAAATCAAGTCATAAAGCACAAGAAGAAGCATCAGTGTGTGTATGTGTATAGTTACTCAACTACTCTACTAAGTCAATGTTCAACACATAGAGATGATGTGTAGTTAAATCAGGTAATTACCCCATAGAAATTTCAAGTAAAGATGAAATGCAAAATCTAAACAAACACTAGCCAGATATCCTCAACCTTTCCATATCCGAGCCAAACCACTGATCATTTTTCCTCAATATCTGCGTGTACATCATCAAGAGAGAAACATGAGAGGGTGACCCTAGGGGGAGAGATCCATATCCACACGCAAGCACGACCAATTGAACGCGCTACCAGCTAGGTGTGGTCACAAGCTCAATATCATATTCCGCGCAGATGGTCACAAGTTGTAACGACCCGACCGCTCGTCTTGAGCTTTAAGGTTCCGTTCAGTGGTTCGAGGTTTTGAGTAGTTTCATATTATGTATTATGACGTGTGTGCATGGTCAGATTTAATTTTCAGATGGTTCGGAATTAATTTGGATGAGTGATTCTCACCTTATATGCTTAAGTTGAAAATATCGACCAAGATTTGACTTTTATAAAAATGACCTCGTAGCGGTGGTTTGATGGCTCCGATAGGTTTGTATCATGATATTATACTTGGACGTATTCCCGAAATTGATTTTGGAGGTCCGTCGTTTAATTTGTGTTGTTTTACCTAAAGTTGGCAATTTAAAGACTTAGAATTTTGATATGTTTGACCATATGTTGACTTCAGAGCTAACATGTTTGGATTTATGTTTTGGGACTTGGAATAGGTCAGTTTTGTCATTTGGTACTTGTCCGCAAAGTTTGGTATCATTCCGAGTTGACTTGATAGGAATCAGACGCGCGGTTGTGTTTTTAGAAATTCTTGACTTTCATGTGTTTTGGAAGTCCGATTCGTGGGTTAGGATTTGTTTTTACACTTTGATTGCGCGAGCGAGTTCGTGTTATGTTTTTACACTTGTGTTGATGTTTGGTTTGGAGCCTCGAGGGCTTAGGTGAGTTTCGGATGCATTGCAGAGTGTTTGATAGAGTTTAAGTTCTGCTGGTTTTTCACAGATGCCTCAGGCTTGCATTTTCGAGATATTGATAGCAATTTCGATATTAGTTGTAGTCTGTTATGTTCACATTTGCGAACACAGAGTTCGCATTTGCGATGGTCGGGCTGGGTAAACCTTCTCGCATTTGCGATTAGAAAGGTCACATTTGCAATCAGAAAGTTCGCTTTTGCGAGGTGTCCATGGTTCGTATTTGCCAACATAATGTCGCATTAGCGACAGTAGCAAGGATGTGAGGTTCTTCGCTTTTGTTATTGGTTTATCGCATTTGCAAACCCCATGTCACATTTGCGACACATGCGCTAGGAAAAAAAAAGCTGAGGGACGAGATGTTTATTCTCATTTTCATATTTTGGAACCCTAGACTCGGTAGGAACACGATTTGGAGAGGGGATGTTCATCTACAAACTTTGGGTAAGTGATTCTAATCTATTTCTAATCATATTCAATCAATATATCAGAGATTTTAACATATAAATCATGTGAATCAAGTGAATATTTGTGAAACTTTATCAAGTTTTTGAAACATAAGAATTTGAGTTTTGAGAGTCGATTTGGACTCGGATTTTGAAACTAATCATATATGAACTCGTGGGGTCATGGGTAGTCTGAGTTTACCATTAGACCCGGGTTGACCAGGCGAGCCCGCAATTGGCTTTTGTTGACTTTTGAGGATTAGTGAAAAGATCGTAGCTTTAATTATTGGAATTGATTTCTCTTGCATTATGTGATGTTATTGAGTCGATTTTGGTTAGATTTGAGCCTAGCGGAGGTAAATTATAAAAGAAAAGCTATTTTTGAGTAATGATTGAAGGATTTTGAGGTAAGTATCTTGCCTAACAGTGTGTGGGGGAACTACCCTATAGGAATTGATTTGTTTGCACTAAATGAACTACGTGAAAGACATGTACCTGAGGTGACGAGTGTGTAAATGCTTATATGTGGAAATTGACCATCTAAACTCTTAGGTTTCTTATGTACAAAAAAATGAAGTTGCCTTAACATGTTATATCCTCCATTGCTAAATTCACCTTTACATGCTTTAATTGAAGTGATTGGTTTGTGTTCTACCCTTTATTGCCAAATATACTCTTTATGCTTAAATTGAAGCGGTTGACTCTTTTATTGCCATGTTATTTCTTCCGTAGTTGAATACCTTTAATTGAAGTTATTGTCATCTCTTTCACTATTGATTTATCCTGTTTGAAGTCATTATTACATGCTACCTCTCTTATTACTGAGTTATTCTTATTTGAAATCATTGTTACATGTTATATTTTCCAATGTTAAGTATTCTTAATTGAAATCATTGTCACATGTTATCTCTCATATTATTCAATTACTCTTATTTGATATCGTTGTTATGCACCATCTCTGTCTCATTGCTGGGTTTTCCCTATTTGAAGCCATTATTACTAGTTACGTCTTTCATTGTAAGCCTATTCTTCCATTTCATTGTGTTTTCATAATTTTTGTATTGTTTTTATTGCCGTACTTCCGTGTTATCATTGTTGTTGTTATACTCAGTGTTGTTGAGCCAAGGGCTATGTGTGGTTGTGGTATTGGAACCATTTTGGGGAAATGTTGTGGCATATGGACATATGAGGTGCGAGTGTTATATTGTGTTGTTATATTTCTGGCACACGTGATATAGTTGAGAGGATTGTCGGGGAGTTCGCACGTGAGCTGTCCATGCTATTGTGATTATTGATGTTTGTACATGCGGCATGACAAGACGGGCTATATATATGTGGGTTTGTATATGTGGCGAGACAAGGTGGGAATATTATTATGCGCGTATGGCGAGACAAGGCGGGCACTTTCTTTATTGTTATGTACGTGGTGAGACAAAGGGGGATATATCGGGGATGAATTGTGATTACTTGTGATGGCCTGGGGGCATTGTTGTTGATAATATTTATGTAGTGGTGTGCCTACTTTGGGTGAGTCATGCATTTTACATTTTTTTGTGTTCTTTCCTATGTATCATTCGTTATCTTTGATCTTACTTGTTGACTCGAGTTGTGATAGAACATTTGCACAAGCATACGCCATAGTTAGTCACACATACTAGTCTGAGAAGATGAACTTTGATGTTTATTGATCATTTACATGTATTCTTGTATACACCTTCTATGCGTGAGTTGTACTATTGGCACGTGACTGTGTAGATATGAGATATTTCTGTTATTGGCATGTGAGTAGTCCGTGCGATTATGAGATATTATTACTGCTAGCACGTGAGTTGTCCGTGCAAATATGAGATATTGTCACTCTCTTATCACGTGAGTTGTCCGTGCAGATATGAGGTGTTAACACTATTGGCACGTGTGTTGTCCGTGCAACACGTGAGTTGTCCATGCAGTTGTGATTTATAATGTTGGCACAAGATTCCAAGTGACTAGGGTTTGTGTTTTGGGACCCGTGATTTGTGATTATGAGGTGTGGTGCCTCGGGGAACATCTTGTATAAACCTTGTGTGAAAGCGGTTATTTTTTTGTTTTGTTACCTGTTTTTCCCTTACTTGGTTTTACCGGACTTTAACTCTATTCTGCTTACTTTACGGCGTTATTACCTATCGCTCCTTGTTGTTAATTGTTGTTGTAGTTCTTATTGCAAGTATTGTAGCATCATTCTTACCATGTTTAGCTTTATATTGTTCCCTGTTAATTTTATATTCATACTTGTACAGGTTGTTATGTCTAGTAGGTGTCTTGACTGTTCCTCGTCACTACTCCACCGAGGTTAGTCTTGATACTTACTGGGTACCACTATGGTGTACTCATGCTATGCGTTCTGCATATTGTTGAGCAGATCCAGGTACTTCGGAGCGTGTAGGACATTAGTTAGCTCATTGTGAGTTACATCGGAGACTTCAAGGTATACTTGCTGTCAGGTTCGCAGGCCTCGGAGTTACCTTCTGAAATCTTACTTTGTACTATTTATTTCCATTTTGGAAGAGTTGTACTTAGAGATTTTCAAATAAACTCAGTAGAGCTTATGACTTGTACTACCGATTTTAGCTTATTATAGAAATTTCTATTTCAGGCTTAATAGTTAATTAGCTAAAAGACGGTTATCAATTCAGTAAGTTTTAGGCTTACCTAGTCTTAGAGACTAGGTGCCATAACGACTCCTAAGGAGGGATTTTGGGTCGTGACACTGGCATAACAATACAATCTGTCCGACATAGTCACAGGCATAACAACATAATCCATATGGCATGGTCACATGCAATACAACATAATCCGCCTGGCGTGGTCACATGCATAACAACATACTCTGCCCGACGTGGTCACCAGCATAACAACACAATCCGCCCAGTATGGACACAAGCATCCAGTCCAAATCATATGAGACAGAAGCAAATATACGAGAATAAATGTATATGATGAATGAATAACAAATTTCATGCTCCTGGACTGGTATAAGTGACGTGCTAAAGTGTAGGCATCTGCATAGTGTGCTAACATAACTCAAACTGGCATATTTCATTTTAGAGATAACAATTATCAAGTTCATTCACGAATTTAGCCTCTATGTAACCTCCAACATGTGTCAAATATTTCTCAACAATGTTACAAATATGAGCAACGTCATAGTTTAAAGCTTAGCAGTCAATTCTAAGCATATCATAGCCTAAGCACAACCCGAGAATGGATAAATAACCCAGTGTTAGCACATGGGCTAAAACCCCACACATGCACTCGCCCATAGCACGTAGCTATCACAAATAAATTAGGCAACTAGTTCCTCAACCAAGTTTAGAAGCCTTTCCCGCGTGTATCAACCTCCAGAAGGCTCGAATCTATCCAAAATAACACAATACTATCCATAAAGGCCATAGGAAGTGATCCCCAAAGACAAAGCTAGTATCTTTAACGCAAATCAAAAAGTCAACCCTGGGTTTGCACCTTGGAACCCAACAAAAATAACAAGTTCTGAAAACCTAATTAATTACTAGTCCAACCATACCAAAATCATCCAATTCTAACCATAAATCGACCCTCAAATCCTCAAACTTCACTCTCCAATAACATAGTCCAAAAATCCCCAAATTCTAACTTAGATTCATGAACATTAGGCGTAATAATCAATGGGTATTCAATATTTACGAACAAAAGTGACTAAAACACACTTACCTCTTTAGTCTTGGTGGAAATCTTTCCAAAAATCGCCCTAGTACGAACTTTTAAATCCCAAAAATGAGTTAAACCATTATACCATTCGATATTAATCTCTGCCCAGCGATCTCGCTTCTGCGGTCCTCAGTGTCGCACCTATGGACTCATCAACGCAGGTGCGAGATTTCATTAACTTTCCGACCCAGTGCACCTGCGGTCAAAGCTTCGCACCTAAGAGACCGCTTCTGCGGCCCTTCTCCTGCTCCTGCGAATCCGCACATGCGGTTTGCCTACCTCATCTATGACCAAGGGCAAGACCATCACACTCTGCACCTGCGGACCTCTCATCGCAGAAGCGCTTTTGCTTTTGTGGAAACAGCGTAGCACCTGCGGTCCTCCCAGACTTCAACTTCTCTTCGCATCTGCGGCCATTTCACCGCACCTGCGGTGTTGCATTCGCGGCCGATCCCACTGCAGGTGCGAACGTACTAGATACCTGAAACTTCAACCAACACTTAAAGACCAAAACTCATCCGAATTCAATCCGGAACACACCCGAGGCCCCCATGGACCCCATCCAACAATAGCAATAAGTCCTAAAACACAATAAGAACTTGCTCAAAGCCTCAAATAATATTAAACAACACCAAAACCACAAATTGCACATTGATTCAAGACTAATGAAAAAACGAACATCAAACTTCTAAAACTAATGCCGAATCATAACAAATCAACTCCGATTGACATCAAATTTTGCACACAAGTCATAAATGACACAACGAACCTATTCCAACTCCCATAACCAAAATTCAAACCCGATAACCATAACGTCAACTCTTGGTCAAACTTATCAATCTTCAAAACCTTCGACTTTTCAATTTTCGTCAAAATGCACCAAATCAACCTATGGACCAAAATCACCATACAAAGCTATAGGAACCATCAAAACTCCATTCCGTAGTCGTTTGCATAAAAGTCAAACTCCAGTCAACTCTTATAACTTAAGCTTCCAACCTTGGTACTAAGTGTCCCAATTTACTTCGAACCATCCCCAGATCCAAACCAACCACCCCGGCAAGTCACGTAAACTCAAGTGAATAAAGAATAAGCAATAAAAAGAGGAACGAGTCTACCATACACGAAACGCCCACCGGCGTCATTACATTCTTACTTTCTTAAATAAACGTTCATCCTCGAATAGGTCTAAATTCATACCTGAAGTCTTAAATAGGTTTGGATAACTGTTCCACATCTCTCGTTCATCCTCCCAAATAGCCTCCTCGACTAGCTGGCCTCTCCACTGAACTTTCAATGAAGGTATATTCTTTGATCTCAACTTTTAAATCTGCCAATCCGAAATGGCCACCGGCTCCACATCATAAGTCAAGTCCCCATCTAGCTGTATCGTGCTGAAGTCCAACACATGGGATGGGTCACCATAATACTTACAAAGCATAGAAACGTTAAACACTAGGTGAACACCCGATAGACTAGGTGGCAATGCAAGCTTGCAAGCCACCTCTCCAATCCTCTGAAGCACCTCAAAAGGTCCAATATACCGAGGGCTCAACTTGCCCTTCTTCTCGAATGTCATCACACCCTTCATGGGCGAAACCCTGAGCAAAACATTCTCAACCACCATATATGCAACATCACGAACCTTCCTATCAGCATAGCTCTTCTGCCTAGAATGTGCTGCAGGAAGCCAATCTTGAATCATCTTTACTTTCTCCAAGGCTTACTGAAACAAATATGTACCCAACAACCTAACCTCTCCCAGTTCAAACCAATCAACTGGAGAACGACACCGCCGCTCATATAAGGCCTCGTAAGGAGCCATCCGAATACTCGATTGGCAGTTGTTGTTGTAGGTAAACTCAGCAAGCGGTGGTAACTGATACTAAGAACCACAAAATCAATAAGACAAGCATGTAGCATATCCTCCAAGATCTGAATGGTGCGCTCGGACTGTCCATCCTTCTAGGGGTGGAATGTTGTACTCAAACTCAACTCGTGTCCCCAACTCTCGCTACATTACTCTCCAAAATTGTGATGTGAATTGCATGCCTCAATCAGAAATAATAGACACTGGCACGCTATGAAGACGATCAATCTCGTGGATATAGATTTAAGCCATCCGATCTGACGAATAGGTGGTCATAATCAAAAATAAATGTGTTGACTCAGTCAACCGGTCCACAATCACCTGAACTGCATCAAATTTCTTCAAAGTTCGTGGGAGCCCAACAACGAAGTCCATGGTAACACACTCCTATTTCCACTATGGAATCTCAAGTCTCTAAAGCAAACCGCCCAGCCTCTGATGCTCTTACTTCAGTCGCCGACAATTCAAGTACCACGCCACATACTCTATTATATCTTTCTTCATTCTCCTCCACCAATAGTGTTGCCTTAAATCCTGAAACATCTTGGCGGAACCCCAGTGAATGGAATACTGCAAACTGTGGGCCTCCTTAAAAATCAACTCACGTAACCCATCCACATTGCGCACACAAATCCGACCCTGCATATGCCATACCCCATCACCTCTAATAGAAATCTCCTTGGCATCACAGTGCTATACCATGTCCTTAAGGACAAGTAAATGGGGGTCATCATACTGATGCTCTCTGATGCACTCATACAAAGAACATCGAGAAACCACTCAAGCAAGAACCCGGCTAGGCTCTGAAATATCTAACCTCACGAACTGATTGGCGAAGGCCTGAACATCCAATGCTGGCAGTCTCTCACCAATTGGAATATATGTAAGGCTACCCATACTCTCAGCCTTTCTGCTCAAGGCATCGGCCACCATATTGGCCTTCTTGGAATGATACAAAATGGTGATATCATAGTAATTTAATAGCTCCAACCACCTCCACTTCCTCAAATTTAGATCCTTCTGCTTAAACAAGTTGTTGTAGACTCTGATGATCTGTAAATACCTTACAAGACACGACGTAGAGATACTGCCTGCAAATCATCAATGCCTGAACAATAACTGCCAACTCTAGATCATGAGTGTGGAAGTTCTTCTCATGGGGCTTCAAGTGGAGCGAAGAATAAGCAATCATACTACCCTCCTACATCAAGACACAACCTATACCAATTCGAGAACCATCACAATAAACCATATATGAACCCGATGCTGAAGGGAAAACTAGAACTGGAGCTGAGGTCAAGGCGCTCTTGAGCTTCTGAAAGCTCTCCTCACACTCATCCGACCAACTGATCACCCTTCTTAGTCAATCTAGTCAAAGGTGCAACAATGGATGAGAAATCCTCCACAAAATGACGATAATATCCAGCCAAACTAAGAAAACTCTGAATCTTGATTTTGGCATTTGATAGATGATTTCAAAAGAGAAATTGGGGGGGGGGGGGGTGTCTAAAATTTCCTAAAGTTATTAATTGAGTTCTGAATGCTGATTCGGAGTCGGATTTAAATGAAATTAGTATAGTTGGACTCGTATTTGAATGAGTTATCAGAATTTGTGAGTTTTGGTTGACTTTGAGTATTTGATTAATGACTCACCCTTTATCGTCTGGGTTGGTTTACTTTGGCATTACTTGATATTTTTGAGTTTCTTTTGGCTAGTTCAAACCATTTGGAGGTTGATATGCACGGGATGGCATTTCTAAAGTATTATTTGGCTTGCTCGGTATTTGTTTTGGCTTACTTGAGGTAAGTATCTTGTCTAAACTTGGTTGAGGCACTAGTTGCCTGAGTTATTTTTATAGCTACGTGTTATGGGTGCTTACATGTGTGAGGTTTGAACCCATGTGCAAGCTCCGGGGAATTTATCCATACTTGGGGCGGTGCTTAGTCTAAGATATGCCTTGAATTAAGTGTTAAGCTTTAAGCTGTGACGTTTCTCATATTTGTAACCATGTGTGAGTTATTTGATCCATGCTTTGAGGTTACATAGAGGCTAATTTCCTGATGTAACTTTATATTTGCTATTCTCGTGATGAAATTGCCGATATGAGATATGATAGCACACTTTGCACATGCATAAACTTTAGCATGTCAGTTATACATGTCTAGGAGCATGTAATCTAATATTCATTGATCATATACATGTGTTCTTGCATATTTGCTTCTATGTGATATGATTCAGACTGGATGCCAGTGACCATGCCGGGCGGATTGTATTGTTATACTTGTGACCATGCCCGGTGGATTTTATTGCTATGCTTGTGACCATGCCGGGCGGATTGTATTGTTGTGCATGTGACCATTCCGGGCGGATTGTGATATAGCATGTGGCTATGTCGGGTGGATCCGTTATATTAAACTTGTTACCATGCCCTGCGGATTATGATATTGAGCCTATGACCACGCATGGCTTGTAGTATGTTGAATTGATCGTGCTTGCATGTGGATATGGATCCATCCCCCTAATTTTATCCTCTCATGTGCCTTCTTGATGGTGTACTCCCGGATTCTGAGAAACCAACATGTTTCTGGTTGATGTGAGCTCTAGGAGAGGTGGTTATTGTTATTTGGATCGGGTTGCACGCTGCAACAAGCCTTATTGGCTTATTGTTATTTGGATCGGGTTGCGCGCCGCAACATAATGATATTGGGTTATTGTATTTCATCTTTACTTGCAATTACCTTGACTGTTTACCTAATTTACTTGGATATATTTCATATATGCTGGATTGCTGACTGAGTAGAACACTTTACAATAAAGAACTTTGAGCACCAAGGTAGTTTTACCTGTGATTTTCTTGATTTGATCATAAATCTATTCTATACCTATTGAATTTATGAACTATACAGGTGATAGCGAGTATCATTTATAATTCTTGATTCTATTACCTCGCCAAGGTTAGCTACGATACTTATTCAGTACATGGGGTCAGTTGTACTCATACTATACCTTTGCACCTTAGGTGGAGACCTTAGAGTCGATGTTGTTGTGTATGGTGGGAGCTGACATTGAAGACGTACCTGTGTTCCGGTTATTTCTACCACTTGTTCTTGGTAGTTCTATATTTGGATTTATTTATTTACATTTGAAACATATATTGTATCATTTTCTTATCATTATTGTAAATCTAAGTCTTAGTGGCTCGTGACTTGTACTTCCAGTCCTTGGGTAATTGTATAAAGGTTTAGTTAATTAATCATCATTTTCTCATTAATTTCATTTGGTTTGTTGATGGTTAGTTGGCTTATCTATCGGGCTGGGTTAGGTACCACCATGACTAGTTGGATTTTGGGTCGTGATAAGTTGGTATCAGAGCTCTAGGTTTATAGGTTTTACGAGTCATGAGCAAGTGTCTAGTAGAGACTTGAGGATCAGTATGATGACGTCCATACCTATCTTTGAGAGGCTACATGGAATTTAGGATAAACTTCTCATGTTTCTTTCTTTATCGTGAAGCATTGATTCATCTTGAAGTGTATCTCTTTGAATTCTTTCCACTCACTCGTATGTTATGTGAGCACTCGATAGCAACTGTGTATTGACGGCTTGTGACGTCATGGATGAGGTACGAGTTATGTTTCTTGCTTCTTGGTGATGGTCCAATATGGAGGACATGAGGACGTGATTCGGACTGCAACTTAGGATCGGTTGTTTCTATTGAGTGAATAAGCACTTTTGGACTTGTATGCCCGGTAGTTTCCCGATGAGTGGGATTGATGTGTCAGTGATTTATTGGATGGATATATGATTAATATGATGTTACTGTGAGATATGTTTAGATGGTTGGATGTTATGGGAATAGTTTGCTTGGGATGTGAAAAGGACTATTGCGTGCTTGATTTCTGTCTTGATGTGTTTTACAATCTCAAATTTTGAGCGTGTTAAGGATCTTTCATGTCATTCATTTTCGGGATGAAGTAGATTCTTACATTTTGTTGATGAGCTTAGACTCAGGAAGAATTAGTGAATGCATAGTGGTTGTGACTATGGTAGGGTGTAAAGAGATGTCAGTTTGAGGCTAAGCTGGTGGGTTATCTCTTTCAGGATGTTCTGAGGTTGTGTGATCCCTATGATGTTTCTATGGAGAGTTTTATCTTACCGCTGAGTTATATGTGTTATAACTGAGTTTGGATCGCTTGAGGAGGTTGGCATGACTATCACAAAAAGTAATGTGAGATTAGCATATAATTTAAGGAATTTTATGATTGGTGTTACATGCACTTACGAAGGATTTTTTGAATTACCGTGCACAATTATGGCAGTGATGGAGTAAGGGTATTATGGGTTATCAGATATTATGTTCCATGGATTCGAGCCAAGTGGGGTAGTCTGATATCGATGATCAAATTTCATGGTTGTGTGTTTTATTGGTTTCGGTCTGATGCATATTTGAGGATCAGTTGTGACCTGGAGAGGTTGGCTTTGAGGATGACTTGAGCAAGGGGATTGTTGGATTCATGATATGCTATACTTTATGGGAATACTGGAAATCTTGTAACGTTTTGAGTTTGTTATTCGTGGTTGAGGTAGTATACGTGAAGTAGGGATTCACTCGGTGGCTTAGAGATGTGGAGCACTTCCTTAGGTGTTTGGGTGCTATGGAGCACAGGTAGTTCGGCTTATTTTGTCAGTGAATTTGAGATTATAATAGGGTGAATGAATCCCGAGAAAGTTCTAACGAGTTCATGATTCATATGTGGTATTTGAGGAATTTCTGGATTTGTAAATAGATAAGATCTAAGATTTACATTGGATGGTATCGAGACTCGCAGTATTGTTAGATTATTATGGTTTCTACATTTTAGAATCGAAAGGGGTAACAGAAACAATTTTAGATTTACATAAGATCTCTTCAAAGTGGATATCTCGGATGCGGCATTTATGGGTACATAAGAGGGAATACAATGGCTTATGAGCTTTAGAACGACATAGTTTCTAGATAGGATTTCTTTTGGTGAGTTTGGTTATGGGTCGTAGTGTACTGGCAAGGAGAAATGTCAACTTAAGGGTAATTTGGAAGGAACTCAGAGAAATAAGATAGTTTGGTAGTCGGTTGGATCAACACGGTAATGGATATGATCGATACTTTTGGTTCTTATGATATGGTGAGGCTTTACCGGTGTTTTGTGGCAATACTCTTGGGTTTAGTGACCTACGTGACTTGGTTGAGTTAGTGGAATTTAGTTTTGATGGATTGGTTATGTGCATATGGGTTTCGAAGAGTTCATGACGGTGTCGACCTTGGCTTGAGATGGATATTTTCTATAGGTATATAAGGTTTGTTGCGTGTTGTGATTTTCCCGTAGATAGGGTCTAGTGGTAGGCTTCTAGCTGATGGAAAGTGTATTCTGCTGGTGGTTCAGAGTTGTTGATGAGGCTCTCGTACATCTTGCATGGTGGCATGACAGATGTGTTGCAACGTGTGGGATTGAGGTTCACATGTACAAGGTTGCTGTTTAGTTTTGACGGGAAGGTCATGTATTTTAGACGGCAGGGACGGTCTTAGATGTTTAGATGAGTGCTAGTACTACTTGGTATTACCTGCGAAGGGTGTACATTTCAGAAGGCGCACTGTGTTTTGACTTACAGATGCTTGACTAGGAATATGATAATCGCCTGGTTGATCAACTGCTGATGTTCAAATTTTGCTATGTGGCATGGAAGAAGTAAAGAAGTATTTCTTATTGAATGATTGAGTATGAGAGATGAGTTAGTCATTTGAGTGGTGGATATGAGATCAAATATGGTAATTCATGTATTCTAGGGGTTTGGAGACTATGAGGGTTCTTTTAGGGAGATGTTTCCTTGGATGCGGACTATGAAGGTATGGCTAAAGTTAGGCAGCTGATAATATGTATTATGGTTAGGTTATTGTGGACTTTTGGAACATTATTTATCTAATTGTGGATGACCGGAATTGAATTGGGGCCCCATAGGTAGGCCTAATGAGGATGTGTATTGTACACCGGGTCAATTTGTTGACTCAACACTACTATTGTCGAGGGAGGTGTGATTCAGTTAGAGTTGATCTTGTTCGTATTATGTTATGTCCTGTGAGTACCCTGCTATGCTATGATGGGTCGTAATATGTTGGTTATTTTCGCATAAGATGCATTTCTGTTTGGGTCTGGTGGCAGAATTCGAACAAGATGGTTCTTGGGGTACTGAGTGGTTGATTGCGCCTTGGTTATGATCTTTTCCTTCTTGTGGAATCAAGAGCTATCCGTTTCTCCATGGTTATGGTCGTTCATTTCATGTGTCTGTTGTTGATTTTGAACATTGTGGTTTGAGGTACTTCATGTGGACTGGGTACAAATAAGGTCCCACACTGTAGCAGAGTTATGTTGGGACATGATCCTTTTGGTTGATTTCGTGTGTCTTGGTTCTCCTTTGTGTGATAGGTTTATAGCATAGCGCTCGTGGTGGTATTTGTTGAGCTTGCGGGATGACTCTCTCATTTGAGTCATTCTTCATTTTTTGGGTACACTTGATTTGTTGCTTATCGGTGCACGGATTGCACAATTTGTGGCTTAAGGTTGTATTAGTGTGGCATGTTAGTAGAGTAGCTGTATTTAATGAGATGAGGTCATTGGACCTAGAATGAGTGTTACTGGATTTGATTCCGGTATGTTCGGAGGAATAATGTCAATAGTCAGCTTAGAATTGGGCTATGGTTCTTGTTCAACGAGAAAGTTATACGACTTGTTGATTTTATGGGTGGTAATAAGACTCTGCGTGTTTCTTTCATCATTGGCAGTGCACAAAGGTTTACAACAAGGTTTTATTTGATATGAGATTTGTTACCGGTACCGGGTTTTCTATTGGGCAGCTACTATGATCGAAATGTATTTCTATGAGTGTGTGAGTTATGTAGTGTATCATGTAATTACATATTGGGTTATGGTTATGGGTTGATATGGCCTGCTCATGCTTATAAAGTGTATAGATGTGAGAATCGGGTCTTGTAATGGATTCCGGATGATAGAGGTTTGATTCCAAGGTTTATAGACTAAGGTTGTAGGAAGAATCTTCGGTTATGTTGAGTTGACGTACTTATACGGATTGGGGTGACGTGGAATCACCCCGGGTATGTGCATGGTAAGTTTACATAGTGATTAGATGGCTTTGGAATGACTCTTAGCACTTTCGAGGGCGAACATATGTTTAAGTGGGGGAGAATGTAACTACCCGACTAGTCGTTTTGAGTATTTGCACTTTGTTCTGTGGTTGAGGGCATGAGTAGATCCTATGATATATTATGACTTGAGTGCATCGTTAATTTTTATTTTCGAGGAATTCAAAATTGACTTAGATAAATGATTCTTATTTTAGAAGCTTTAAGTTGGAAGAGTTGATCAAGTTTGACTTTTGTGTATTTGACTCCGGATCGAATCTTTGATGGTTCCGGATGGTGATTTTGGACTTGGGAATATGCCCGAATTTGCATTTGATGTTTCTAGAAGGCTTCGACACCATTTAGCGAAATTTGGCAATTTAACGGTTTTGAAGGTTCATAGGTTTGACTGTGAGTTGACCTTGATGATACCGTGGTCAGATTTGTTTTCCCAGAAAATGAAATAGGTTTGGTATGTCATTTGTCTTGTGTGCAAAATTTGAGATCATTCCGAGTTGATTTGATATGGGTGGGCACGAGTTTTGGAAGTTGAAAATTTAAATTTTATTAAGTTTGATTTGAGATGCGATTCGTGATTTTGAAATTGCTATGTGTGAATTGAGGCCTCAAGTAGGTTTGTATTGTGCTTTGAAACTTGTTGGTATATTCGGGCGGGGTCTCGTGGGGAACGAGTATATTTTGGACCATTTTGGAGTTGCATGCATTGTTGGTTTTCGTGTGTTATTTGATACCGCTGGTGTTCTTCTCGATCGTGAAGGTCAATCCGCGATCGTGAGTGTGTTTTGGTCCATTGGTGCTTTGTTCATCGCGGATGCGACAAATGGTAAGCGTTCCCCAAGGGCTGGATTGGTTAAGTTTGTGTTCGTGCATGGGGAATCGCGGTCGCTTAGTGTTGCACGGGAGCTGGGAGCCGGGAGCCGGAGAAATCTTAATCATGTTCGTGTATTTCAGTTTGCATGCACGAAGCTATGGCATCTGTGGTCATCGCGTTTGCGTGGCCATTATCACGAACGCGTAGAGCATTTTGGTGGCAGTAGCGTTTGTTCTTCATGATTGCGAAGGAAGTCCCGCGATCGCGATGGATTCTGCTGTTTAGTGATTATAAGGTACTCTATATCGGACCTTGAGCTCATTTTATCACATTTTGAGTTGGGGAGCTCGTATTTGGGTGATCTTGGAGGCGATTTTCACCACATGGATTGGGGTAAGTGTTTTCCACTCGGTTTAGATTATATTTCATGATTCCATCTCTAATTTTGGCATTTGATTGAGGATTTAAGAAGAGAAATTGGGGGTTTTTGTTTTAATTTTCCTTAAGTTAATAATTGAGTTTTGAACATCGATTCAGAGTTGGATTTGAATGAAATTAGTATGGTTGTCTCGTATTCGAATGGGTTGTCGTAATATATGATTTTTGTCGGGTTCCGAGGTGCGGCCTGGGTTTCATATTTTGGTTGACTTTGAGTATTTGATTAAAGATTCAACATTTACTGTCTGGGTTGGTTTCCTTTCGCATTGCTTGATATTTTTTAGAGTATTCAACCTTTACTGTCGTTTCTAGAGTATTGGTTGGCCTGCTCGTTATTTGTTTTGTCTTGCTTGAGGGAAGAATATTATGTAAACATAGTTGAGGGACTAGTTGCCTGAGTTATTGTGATAGCTACATGCTATGGGTGCGTACATGTGTGGGGTTTGAACCAATGTGCGAGCACCAGGTTATTTATCCATGCTCGAGTTATTGCTTAGGCTATGATTTACCTTGAATCGACTGTTAAGCATAAAGTTGTCACGTTTCTCATATTTGTAACCAGTTGTGAGCTATTTGATCCATGTTTTTAGGTTACATAGAGGCTAATTCTTGATCTTACTTGATATTTTCTTTTCTCGTGATGAAATTGCCGATTTCTGATATGATAGCACACTTTGCACATGCATACACTTTAGGTATGCATGGTACCAGGAGCATGAAATCTGATATTCATTGATCATATACATGCATTATTGTATATTCGCTTCTATGTTTTATATTTTGGACTGGATGTTTGGTACCATATCGGGCGGATTCTATCGGTATGCCTGGGACCATGCCTGTCGGATTGTATTGTTATGCCTGTGTGACGACCCGATGGGTCATTTTGAGTACTTGCCCTCATTTCCGTATCTCGAGACCTCCATTATCTTCATTTGATGTTTCTTGGTTTGCGTGCATAGTCCGTGTCACTTTTTGAAAACCTTTTATGTGAAAATTTAAAGAAAACATGATTTTTGTCTTTAATAACTACTTGAGTTGACTATGTTCAACATTTTGTGAAAACGACCCTGGATCAGTGTTTCGACGATTTTGATAGGTCCGTATTGTGATTTTGGACTTTGGCGTATGCCCAGAAATGAAATCGGAAGTCCCTATGGTGATTTGACTCATTTTGCCCAAAGCTAATAATCTAGAAGTTTGGAAATTTCATAGGTTTGACCGTAGGATGACTTCTTATCTATCGGGTTTGGATTAGTATTTTGGAACTTGGTATAAGTGCGTTTTGTTATTTGAAGCTTATCTGCAAAATTAGGTGAAATTCGGAATTGGTTTGATATGATTCAGACGCTTAGTTGTGATTCTAGTGGTCTTGAGTTTTCCTTTGAAATTTCATTCATTTTGATGTTAAATTTATAGTTTTGGATGTTATTTTGTGATTTGATTGCACAAGCAAGTTCGTATGATGTTATTACACTTGTGTGCATGTTTGGTTTGAAGCCTGAGGGGCTCGGGTGAGTTTCAGACACGTTTCAGATGAGTTTGGATGGTTTGAAGCCTGCTGGTGTCTTTCCAGTTGTGGTGGTCAGTTGCAGATCTCCCATTTGCGAGGTTTGGCGCGCATTTACAAGCCCCGCTTTAGCGAATCATTTCCTTGCAAATAAGAGGTTACCCAATCCCAGACCTTGCTCGCATTTGAGAGCAAGGCCTGGGATTGGGTAACCTCACATTTGCGAGGAAATAGTTCGCATTTGCGAACTATATAGGGACGCTTTTGTGAGCAATTGGTCGCATTTACGATGCCTGGCAGAAATGGAACATCTTCGCATTTGCGAAGAATTTGGCCGCATTTGCAAAGGTTGGGTTTTTGTATTTGTGACTTCTGGGCTTCTAATGCATAGTGCACATTTGCGACCTTTTCTTCGCATTTGCGATGCTCGCAATCGCGAACAGGACATCGCAATGGTGATATCTGCAGCTGGGTAAAAGAGGGAAAAATCGGGACTTAGCTAATTTTACACCATTTCTCAACCCTAAACATTCTAGAGGCAATTTTACAAGGATTTCGTTTTCCCAAAATCATTGGTAAGCAATTCTAATCCACTTTCTTTCAATTCCCCATTACTTTTCATGAGATTTCAACATCAAATTTCTTATTAGGATTTCCATGGTAGAAATTAGAGATGTGGGTAGAAATTGGGGATTTTATAAAATTAGAATTTAGACCTCAAATTGAGGCCGGATTTCTAAACAAATTACATAACCGAGCTCGGGGTAAATGAGTAATAGGGTTTTGGTCCGAACCTCGGGTTTTGGCCAAGCGGGCCTGGGGTTGACTTTTGTTGACATTTTAAAAAATGATCAAAATTTAACCTTTTTCATTAATGGGTAGTTTCTAAAGCTTATTTTTCAACCGTTTGATCGATAATTTGATAGATTTGGTTGGTTTGGAGGCCTGTTCAAAAGGCAAAGGTGTGGTTGATTGATTTCTTTGATTCACGAAGTGAGGTAAGTGTGGTGTCTAATCTTGATTTGAGGGAATTAGGGCTTGTTGAATTAATTGTTATGTGAATTATGTGGGGAGACAGCGTATATACGAGGTGATGAGTGTATATATGCCGTCATGTGATTTAGAATGTGGGATTTGGACATTTATTTCCCAGTTTTTCGATTATTCCATGATATTTTTTGTTATATGCTTTAAATGTTACATGTTCTCTTACTTGACTTCCATGCTATATTTGTTACTTATTATTTAACTGCTACTTTACCTTTATTTGTTCATTCCTCACATGATTTCTGATTTTTTATTACCTGTTTCTACTTGCTTTAATTGTATATATAAATTGTCACGTGTTTTACCTGCTTTTATTGTTCTTATATTATTTGATGCACTCTAAAATGTTGATTCTATGTTTATTCTATGGTTCTTTATTGTTTGTATATTTCACCCCTCTGTGTTGATACTTTGCAAGTATTGTTGTTGAGTTATTTGAGTTGAAGGTTTTAAATTATTTGGGAATCAGGTTGCACTATGCAACGGTATTGAACAATATTGAAATGATAAGAAGAAATAAGGTCGTATTATGAATGAACAGATGATGTTATGGTGGGATCAGGTTGCGCGCCGTAATGGATTTGATATGTTATATCGTATTTGTTTGAGATTCTGGAGTTATTCTTGGTGTTGTAATATGAGTCTTGAGGCTTTCTTATTCCGGGGCTCTCTGGTAGTTGGTTTTCGGATCCATCTCATGAGTTTATTGCTTTATTCTATTCCTTTTTTCCCTTTTATTATTATTTCGCACAAGTTATTTGCGAGTGACTTGCCATAGCCTCGTCACTACTTCGTCGAGGTTAGGCTCGGTAGTTACAGGGTACATGGTGTCGGTTCTACTCATACTATACTTCTGCACTTCTCTTGCAGATACAGGAGTTGATCACAGCGGTGCATAGCGAGATTGCACATATCTAGCTACTTCTGGAGACTTGAGGTATAGTTGCACGGCGTCCGCAATCCTAAAGTCCCGTTCCATTCCATCTTTACTGTTTATGTAGTTTCAGAAAGCTGTATTTTTTGTTCAGACTTTATCTGTAGCACTCTAGATGCTCATGTATTTGTGACTCCGGATTCTAGGATATGTTTAGATTTCGTCATTTGAAATTTTATTATTGCATTTCGGGTTACTATAGTTGTAACGATCTGACCGGAAATTTTGAGAATTAGCGTTCTGTTTGGTGGCATAAAGTCTCAAGCAGCTTCATATTGTATATTATGACTTGCGTGTGTGGCCGAGTTCAGTTTTTGGATGATTCGGGATTGGTTTGGAAGAATGATTCTTGTTTTTGAAGCTTAAGTGGTAAGAGTTTGCCGGAGTTTGACTTTTGGGTAGAAGACTCCGGAATGGTATTTTGATGATTGCAATAGCTTCGTATGGAGGTTTGGGACTTATCCGTATGCCCGTATTTTGATTTGGGGGTCCGTCGTAGGTTGATTTGATGCATTTTGGCGAAAGTTAGAAAGTTAAAGGTTTGGAGGGTTGAGAGGTTTCACTGGAAGTTGACTTTGTTGATATCGGGTTCGGATTGCAATTCTAGGAGTTGGAATAGCTCCATTGTGTCCTTTGGGACTTACATGAAAAATTTGACGTCATTCCGGGATGATTTGATATGATTCGGCACAAGTTGTGGAAGTTGAAAGTTTATAAGTTCATAAGTTCGATTTGAGGTGTGATTCATAGTTTTGATATTTTTTTAAGTGACTTAAGGCCTCGAGCAGGTCCACGTTATGTTATGGAACTTGTTGGATGTTTGGACAGGGTACGAAAGGCCTCGGGTGTGTTTCGGATGGGCTATGGGATATTTCCTCCCATATTTGAATAGTTGTTCTGTCATCTCGTGTCTTCTTAATGACGTTCGCGCTTGTTCTTCCATGTTTGCGTAATGTTATGGTGGACTCAGGTGTTTTATTCTTCGCGGTCGCGAAGCTTGAGAGACTTATGCAATCGCGTTCGGGATTTGAGGTACGCAATCGCGTTTAAGGGAAGCTGGAAGGGGCATCAGACCTTTGTTATCCTCGATCACGTGAATAACACCACGTTCGCAAAGAATGTTAGTCAGCTATTATTTTTTATCTCCGCGATCATGAAGGTAATTTCGCGATCGCGATGAGTAAATCACTGGGTAGAATATAAAGTCCTCTATTTCGAGGGTTATGATATTTTTATCACTTTTTGAGTTAGTGATCTCAGATTAGGCCGATTTTTGGATGTGCTTTTCACACTTTGGATAGAGGTAAGTGTTCTTTACCCAGATTTGATTATATTTCATGATTCCATCTTTGTTTTTATTATTAAATGAGTGATTTGATTTGGAAAATTTGAGGATTTTCGTAAAAACTTTTAAAAATGTAAAATGGGGATTTGAATGTCGATTTGATGTCAAAATTGGATAATTTTGGTATGGTTGAACTTATATCGGAATGGGTGTTCGAATTTTGTGACTTTTATAGGGTTTTGAGGTGCGAGCCCGAGGTTGACCTTTTGGGTTGACTTTTAGTTTTTCTTAAAGATCAAAGTTTTACTATCCAGAATTGTTTCTTATGGATTTTATTTATGATATTGAGTTATTTTGGGTAGATTTGAGCCGTCTAGAGGTTTGTTTCACACGAGGTCATTTTAGAGTATTGATTTGGCTTCTTTGAGGTAAGTATCTTGCCTAACTTTGTGGGGAGGGGAACTACCCCTTAGGATTTGAGTCGTTAGGATTTGAGTTGTTTGTGCTATTTGTGATATGTGAAAGTCGTGTACGCGAGGTGACGAGTGCGTACTCGGGCTTAATTGATATTGTGTATAAGGGGGATGTTTTTCATAGTAGAGTTACTGTCACGCCCCAAACTCAGGGAGCGCGACAGGTGCTCAACCGAGAGAACCCGGCCGAGCAAGCCTGTTAGATTTTCTTCTACCCAAACTCATTCATGAATAAAGAGGAGATGTGCTCCATTAATCGAACACTGAAAAAATTTTATTAACAACTTCCTTTTCATTCCCATTAGCATCTTCATTCATAATTTCCAATATATTACAAGTTTATAGAATTAATGAAAAATATGATTTTCAAATACCAACATTTCTAGTTCAATTCCCCAACATCAACTACAACCCACAACCTGTCTACGGAGCCTCTAAGTACAATGGAAGAGTAATATGGAAATATCGGCAACAAGGCCCCGGCTATACCTCAAAACACAGTACATGAGAAACAAAAGATTCATGGCCCCAAAATGAAATGGGGCTCACCAAATCAGCTGAAAAGAGTGTACTGCTATCACTGATCAATGAAGCCTGCTGTCGAATAGTACTTGTATGTATAGCTAGAAATTCTCTTTCAAAATAGAATACCCATATAAGAAAAGGCAACACATAGAAACACCAAGTCACAATATCCAAATGTCCAGTTAAAACATAATAATTTTCAAAATATGAATTTCATATACATTTGTTTTTGTTGGGAGATCATTAGCACCGATATACCACTGTTCACAATATTACTATTCACAATACTAATGTTTACAATACCAGTGTTCATAATACCAATGTTCATAATACCGATGTTCACAATACCAATGCCACCGTACTTTTAGCACGGAGTCCGATCACGACCCGACCGGCTAGTCTATCTCATTAGAGACATCAACCACAATTACTATCAATACCAATACCACCGTAATTTTAGCACGGAGTCTGATCACGACCCAATCGGCTAGGCTATTTCCTTAGAGAATTAACCACAATTACTATCAATACCAATACCACCGTAATTTTAGCACAGGGTCCGATCACCACCCGATCGGCTAGGCTATCTCCTTAGAGAATCAACCACAATTACTATCAATACCAATACCACCGTAATTTTAGCACGGAGTCCAATCACGACCCGATCGGCTAGGCTATATCCTTAGAGAATCAACCACAATTACTAGCAATACCAATACCATCGTAATCTTAGCACGGAGTCTGATCACGACCCGATCGGCTAGGCTGTCTTATTTGCAGACATCAACCAAAATCTCAATTTCAATTAAGAGGAATAGTTTTATTACATCAATCTCATCCCAAATAAGGGGAATAATTCACAAAATAACATAGGTGCAAATGTATTTACCTCATCATCTTTCACATTGTATAAATCTCACTAGTATTTTCACTCATTCACAATGATAATATTTCCTTGGCTCTTTTGGCCATTCACAAGATTCTTTATTCAAGGCACGATGACCATATTTGATATTCCACACTTTCATTTCTTCCCTCTCATGTATCATTATCATAAATATCAACATACATATAATATTCCGGAAGTCATAACTTTAAGTTCATTAGAAATGAACAATTTAAGCACAATAGATTTCTTTTCGAGAAATGGAGTAATATAATTGGCAATTGATGCGCAAGTTAAAATCATCAACAAGTAACACACCATTTATTCTTGAAATAATTTTCCCCAAAAAAGGACAATACTCAATTTTCACTCACGAATATGTAAGAATGCAAAACACATTGAAAATACTCACAAAGCATAGTATTTGTTAAAAGAGCCACATATGGCATGACTTGAGTACGAAAGCTTTTAGGCACTTCTATTTTCGAAGTCATTTTAAAACATTTGAGTCGAGGCTCATTTCATAATCTTTATCACATATTCTCATTTCATTGGTATCACTAGCCTGTCACCACCCAAAATCCAACTAGTCGTGATGGCACCCAACCCAACCCGTTAGGTAAGCCAATTACCAACTATCCAATTCCAATAACAATTATTAAAGCAATTTAAGTAAACAAAGGTCTTAATCTTATACAATCCCCAAGAACTGGTAGTACAAATCACTAGCTTCTAAGAATAGAGTTTACAAAGCGGAAATGAAATAAATACATAGTCTTTTTGAATAGTACATAAACAAAGATTTTATAAATCTAAGTCTACCATGAACAAGAGGCAGCTACAACAGGAAAGCGGGTACATCTTCAAATCCGGCAACCATTGAGCATAGCAACAACTATAGCCAATATATGCACGCAATGTGCAGAAGTGTAGTATCATTATAACCGACCCCATGTACTGAGTAAGTAACAAACCTAGCCTTAGGTTGAAAGTATTGACGAGCTTCCACCAAGGTCGGGTCCAAAACCAATAGTCCACAACTATCCATAACAACGTAAAACAAATAATACAAGAAGTAACTCAGAAATAAAATGCTCAGCTAAATCATGATTTCAAAAGTAATAGTTCTTCCTTTCAAGTATATCAGTGAAAACCCAAATCGTTTACCGAAGTTGCCGAAAATATGAATAAGTTTGAAAAGAATAATTTTTCCCAAAAATCCTTTTAATAATAAATGAGATGTTTCATTTTCCTTCCAGATAACCCGTGTAAAAACAAATGCATCACTATGCATGTATGTCATGTGTGCATGCCAATGCGATACACTCAATGATAATATCATAAACAACCCCTCGGGCAGACCTCACAATCACTTATAAACAGCCCCTCGGGCATACCTCACCATCTCTTATACCTCCCAGTCACTCAGCACTCGGCACTCGGCACTCTGGGGGTGTGTACAGACTCCGGAGAGGCTCCTACAGCCCAACCGCTATAATCTGCAAGGATAACTCACGTGCTGCACGGACAACACACGTGCTATAATATCATATCAAAATCCACACGAACAACTTACGTGCCATAATAAGAAAATAAGGCCTGCTGCAGGCGGGTATCCCCGATCCACATAATAGTATAAATATATATAAAGCCAACATGGCCTGCTGCGGCGTGCAGCCCGATCCTAAAAATATCCTCACAATCAGACCCTCGGCCTCCCTCAGTCATCAACCTCTCCAGTCTCTCTCTCATGGGCTCACAATGTCACGAGAATAGCCCAAAAATGATGATATGATGTATCAATAAATAACAACAGAGACTGAGATATGATATGTAATGAAATGAATATGACTGAGTATGAATTATCAATTTAAAACAAATAACTCACAACAAATATGACCTCTGCGGGACCCAAAATACTGGCACATAGCCTCAACATAATTTTTAATATGCTTTTCAGCTCAATTTCTTTAACACATAAAACCGCATGGAAAATGCCAATATTATTTAACTACAAAATTCCACAGAAACAATTATGTCACAATTTTTATAGTGCATGCCCACACGCCCGTCATCTAGCATGTGCATTATCTCCCAACAATTCACATAATACCTGTATTCAGGGTTCATACCCTCAGTTCCAAGATTATAAGAGTTACTTATCTCGAACAAGCCAAATCCAATGTCGAGCAAGCTAAACAATGCTCCAGAGATTCCATTCTGCCTGTATCGACTCCCGAACAGCTCGAATCTAGTCACAATTAATTTGATTCAGCCCACAAAAGTGATAGGAATTAATTCCATAAGAAAATACTAATTTTCCATAAAAATCAGAAATTTAGCTCAAAATCGCTCGTGGGGCCCATGTCTCGAAATCCGATGAAGCTCACAAAATCCGGCAACCCATTCGATTACGAGTTCAACCATATGATTTTCACTCAAATCCGATTTCGAATCGACATTCAAATCCCAAAAATTCATTTTATGAAGTTTCTACAATTTTTCCCAAACTTCCACCTCAAAGTACTAATCAGATGATGAAATCATTGATATATTGTTGTATATTCACCAAATTCGAGTTAGAATCACTTACCCCGATGAAGTTTTTTGAAAAACCCACGAAATATCGCCACAAACCGAGCTCCCTATGCCCAAAATGTGAAATAATACCCAAACCCCGGCTTATATAGTGGACCCTCCGAACACCCACTTCTCTGTCCGCGAAATTCCAAGCACGGACGCGTCTCCCAGGTCCCGCGGTCGTGAAAAAATGGTGCGGTCCGCGAAATTCTTGGTGGCTGCATGCCAGGCTTTAGTATTTTGGCTATAACATTCTGTATAGATGTCCACATGACGACTTCTTTACCTTTCTGTATACAAAACACGAAGGGCTACAACTTTCATTTTTGAATCATCATAAAATTCCTTGTAGATCAAAAGATATAGGCTTCCGAAGTCGGACCGGCTAATCTGCAGAACTCCTTGGAGCGCGGCCGCGGCAGAATTATGCGGCCTGCGCAATTCCAAGCGTGGCCGCGAAATTGTGCTGAGGTCCACGAATTTCAAACCACCAGAACCATACCTGAGTTTCAGAAATGTCCGGACTCGCTCAAAACTCACCTCGAAATACGCTAGAGGCCCCGGGGACCTCAACCAAACATACCAACCAATCATAAAACACCATACGAATTTAGTCGAACCTTCGAATCACTCAAAACAACATCAAAACACCAAATTACTCTCGGATTCAAGCCTAAGAACTTCTAAACATACAAATTTGACAACTGATGCCGAAACCAACCAAACTATGTCCGAATGATCTTAAATTGTGCACACACATCACAAATGACACTACGAACCTATTCCAACTTCCGGAATTCCATTCCGACCCCGATATCAAATTTTCCACTGCCGACCGAAATCGCCGAATTTCTAACTTTCGCCAATTCAAGCCTAATTCTACTACGGACCTCCAAATAATTTTTCGGACAAGCTCCTAAGTCCAAAATCACCATACTGAGCTATTGGAATTATTAGAATTCGAGTCCGAGGACACATAAGTCCCCATCCAGTCAACTTTTCTAACTTAAATTTCCAATTATGAGACTAAGTGTCTCATTTCACTCTGAATTCTTTCCGGACCGGAACCAACTAACCCGGTAAGTCATAAAACAATTGTAAAGCATAAATTGAACAGTAAATGAGGGAACGTGGTTATAATACTCAAAACGACTAGGCGGGTCGTTACATTCACCCCACTTAAACATATGTTCGTCCTCGAATGTGACAGGAGTTGTTTCCAAGTCACCAAATCACTAACCCATCTTACCATGCACGTACCCGGGGGTGAACCCACGTCACCCTATTCCATATAAGTTTGACAACACAATACAACTGAAATCATTGATTTAACTCTAGCCCATAAACCTTGGAATTTAATTTCCAACCTTTAGAATTTCTTTCAAGACACGAATCCTCCATTTACACACTGTATGAGTTTGAACAGCTGTATCAAGCCATAACCATAACCACAGACATAATCACCTAACATATTACCTAACTCGCATGCTCGTAGCACCATTCCTGATCACAGTGACTACTCCAAAACAAACCACATACTAGTATTAAATCCATATCGAACCAAACCTCATCTCAAAGCCTTCGTACACTGTTGATAATAAAAGAAACACGCGAAATTTCATGACCACTTACCAGATCAACAAGTCACAGAGCTCTCTTGCCCCAACCAGAACCATAAATCGCTTTCTGAGATGACTTTCAATATTATCCTTCAGAAGATACCGTAATCAAACCTGATAGTAACCTTTCTAGGTCCAATGACCTTATATTACTAAACACAACTATTTCCACAGACATGCCGCACCAATATAACTCAGAGCCCCAACCCGTGCCATCCGTGCACCAATACACAACAATTCAAATGTACTCAAATGAGAGAACTGCCCCACAATATTAACAAGTACCGCCACAAAGAATTGCTGAAAAATCCATCACACACCGTAGAACCATCACACGATTCTAACACAAGGTTCATACCTTAACATAACCCTGCTGCAATGCGTGACCCCATCCAAACGCTGGTCCATATTATATATCTCGAGCTACCCTGCTCAAAAATCAATAACCATAGAGAGGCAAAGGACAAAACATGTTACACAAAACCTGAAAGAACATAACCATTATGCAATCGATCATGCAATACCCTAATACTCATCACGCTCAAATTTTGCTATAAAGCTCAAATAGAACCGCACCATCTGTGCACATAACCAATTAATCACAACTCCTCGTAGCATAAAGGAGTAACTCACAGATCATTTCAGAACACGAATAAGTTCAACATCAACCGAATGACACATCCATCAACAATAGCAGTATGCAGCCAACCATTCCGACTCGGTGTAGAATACACATCTTAATTGGGCCTACCTATGGACCCCAAATCAACTCTCGTCACCACAACCATGAACAATCTGCTCCTGAAACTCCCACATTCCAAATTTATAGGAAACGTGAATCATCATAACTTATCCCAATTCTAGCCTTCGAATGACTAACATATCTTTCTTGCACGATCATTCCACAAGAAATACTCCCATAATTCTTCCGTGCCACATAGCATTAATTTGAATATCAGAAGTCTATCAACCATGTGAGTACCGCAATATTAATTATACATCCATGAGTCAAAATACAATGCGCCTTCTGAAATCCGCCCCTTTCTCATACAACACCAAGTAGTAATAGTGTTCATCTAGTTATTTGGAATCACCCATGTTGTCCAACATTCGTTACCTTCTCTTCAAGACTATACTGCCACCTTGTACATGAAAAATCTAGCTTTCGCACAACACATAACATCTATCTTGCCATCATGTGAAAAGCACATGAATCTTATTATCAACTTTGAGTCACCAATAATTTACATACCTTTTTAGTTAGAAACTTTTCTCTTGCTTCTTTCCAGGAGGAAATCACAATACACAACACATTCTCCACATCGGTAGAAACCATCAAGAATACTTTGGAATCCATTTGCATAACCAAGCCATCAGGACAGAATCTCTCTAACTCAACCAAGCCATGCAGTTCACCAAACCCAAGAATATTGCCACTAAAACATCTGTAAAGTCTTACCACGTCGTAATTACCCAAAGAACCGATCCTACCATTACCATATTGGTCCAGTCTACTACCCAGTTGTCCTATTTCTCCGAGTCCCTTTCGAATTTGCCGTCAAATTAATACTTCTCCTTGCTAAAATGCCACGATCTTTAATCACAATTCACCCCACAACCTAGCATAGAACCATAACGCCCTACGGCCCATAAGTAACTGTATTCTTCTTAAGCACCTTCAAAAATACTACAACTGTAACCCTTACTCTGAGAATACCTTATGTGAATTTGAAATTGTTCTTCTCACCTTCCTTATACTAAAATGTATAATCCATAGCAATACAGAATTTCCATAAGTCTTGGCACCATCAAATGCAAATCTCAGATTTTATCCATACACAAGTTTGGAGAATTTCTCAATTACTATATATAAACCTCGATCCTATTGGAACTTTCTCGAGAGTCACCCACTTTGTTCAAATCCAAATTGCACTACCCAAATGGGCCAAAAGACACGTGCCCCATTGACACAACAACACTCAAAGGAGTAACTCTACTTTAACACCACCTATCAAATTCATACTCCGTGCTCACTACATCATTCACCAATAACAATTCACTCATCCCACGATTGTCATATACTCCTAAGTTCAATATAACCCTTAACCAGGAATTTCTTTATTCGAGTCATTCTCGATCTCAACTTCTACAAGTCATCACTGATTTCCAAGTATGCCCCAAACCAAAACTAAAATTTAATATATAACCATAAAATTAAGCCGTCTACAGCAGGCTCCCCCACTTGGCTCAAAGCCATAAATTTAAACACTCAATAACTCACAATATCCATACTCTACTACTGCCCTAATACTTCTGTTAGTTCAACAAAAAAATATTTCTCAAGCTCATACAACGCCAATAATAAAAATATCCCAAATCATCCGCTAAGCTCGCAATCATTCTCTTGACACTCATGTCAACTTTCTCAGCCAGATTCAAATTCAAATCTCCACACATACGCTCTGCTGGAGGAAAAGAAACTCTCCACTCACATATAAGGAACACACCTACGTAGATTACTCTCCAGGAGATAACCCACCTCCCTAGCCTCAAATTGGCATCTTGTTATATCTTTTCGCAGTCACAATTACTATGCAACCACTTAGTCAATCTGAGTCCAAACTCATTAACCAGACATGAGAATTTAATTTACCCCAAAATTAAACAATGTGAAAGATCCTTCAAAATATTCATACTCGAGAATGTACGCCACATCAAATCGAAAATCAAGCACCCAAAGGCCATTCCCTTACATTTCACAGAAACACTTTTCATCACATTCAAATAGTCTTAACACATCCCGCAGTCACATCATACCCATCATACCACCATTCCACCGCTCATCGAGCCACAAATTCTGCTGTAGGGTCATCACCGGACATATGAGCCCAAATGTACAGGTTACAACTGAAGCTACCGAGCTTAAGCTACGGTCTAAACATGGTCTCAAGTCCTCCAGACTGACGCATTACCAAAACATAGAATACTCAACTCGAACTTTGTTCATGGAACCATAAGCAGGTGATGCACAGCTAATACCGAGCGCTCATGTGCACATACAAATATGTGGAAGGAATTCAAAGAGTTATGTCTCAAGCTGAATCAATCCCGCACGATAAGGAAAGAAAGATGGGAAGTATATATCCTAAATGCCCTGTAGCCTCTCGAAGAAAAGTATAGACGTCATCATACCGATTCGCAAGACTCTACTAGACACTTGCTCATGATTTGTATAACCTATGAACCTAGTGCTCCGATACCAATCTATCAAGACCCAAAATGCAACTAGTCGTGATGGCACCTAACCCAACGCGTTAGGTAAGCCAATTACCAACTATCCAATTTCAATAATAATTATTAAAGCAATTTAAGTAAACAAAGGTCTTAATCTTATACAATCCCCAAAAACTGGTAGTACAAATCATGAGCTTCTAAGAATAGACTTTACAAAGGGGAAATGAAATAAATACATAGTCTATTTGAATAGTACATAAACAAAGCTTTTATAAATATAAGGCTACCATGAACAAGAGGCAGCTACAACAAGAACCCGGGTACATCTTCAAATCCGGCAACCATCGAGCACATCAACAACTATAGCCAATATCTGCACGCAATGTGCAGAAGTGTAATATCACTACAACCGACCCCATTTACTGAGTAAGTAACAAACCTAGCCTTAGGTTGAAAGTAGTGACGAGCTTCCACCAAGGTCGGGTCCAAAACCAATAGTCCACAACAATCCATAACAACGTAAAACAAATAATACAAGAAGTAATTCAGAAATAAAATACTCAGCTAAATCATGATTTCAAAAGTAATAGTTCTTCCTTTCAAGTATATCAGTGAAAACCGAAATCATTTACCGAAGTTGCCAAAAATATGAATAAGTTTGAAAACAATAATTTTTCCCAAAAATCCTTTTAATAATAAATGAGATGTTTCATTTTCCTTCCAGATAACCCGTGTAAAAACAAATGCATCACTATGCATGTATGTCATGTGTACATGCCAATGCGATGCACTCAGTGATAAAATCATAAACAGCACCTCGGGCAGACCTCACAATCACTCATAAATAGCCCCTCGGACATACATCACCATCTCTCATGCCTACCAGTCACTCAACACTCGGCACTCGCATTCAGTAGGTACCTGCACTCACTAGGGGTGTGTACAAACTCCTGAGGGGCTCCTTCAAACCAAGCTCTATAACTCACGTGCTATAATATCATATCAGAATCCACACGGACAACTCACGTGCCATAATAAGCCAATAAGGCCTGCTGCAGGAGGGCAGCCCCGATCTACATAATAGTAATAATATATATAAAGCCAACATGGCCTGCTGCGGCGTGCATCCCGATCCCAAAAATATCCTCACAATCAGGCCCTCGACCTCCCTCAGTCATCAATCTCTCCAGTCTCTCTCTCATGGGCTCACAATGTCATGAGAATAGCCCAAAAATGATGATATGATGTATCAATAAATAACAACAGAGACTGAGATATGATATGTAATGAAATGAATATGACTGAGTATGAATTGTCAATTTAAAACAAATAACTCACAACAAATATGACTTCTGTGGGTCCCAAAATACTGGCACATAGCCTCAACATAATTTTTACTATGCTTTTCAGCTCAATTTCATTAACACATAAAACCGCATGGAAAATGCCAAAAGTTAAATTCCACAAAAATAATTATATCACAATATCTATAGTGCACGCCCACACGCCCATCATCAAGCATGTGCATCACCTCCCAACAATTCACATAATACCTATATTCAGGGTTCATACCCTCATCTCCAAGATTAGAAGAGTTACTTACATCGAACAAGCCAAATCCAATGTCGAGCAGGCTAAACAATGCTCCAGAGATTCTATTCTGCGTGTATCAACTCCCGAACGACTCGAATCTAAGTCACAATTAATTTGATTTAGCCCACAAAATTTATAGGAATTAATTCCATAATAAAATACTAGTTTTTCATAAAAATCCAAAATTTAGCTCAAAATTGCACGTGGAGTCCACGTCTCAGAATCCGATGAAACTCACAAAATCTGGCAACCCATTCGATTACGAGTTCAACCATACTATTTTCACTCAAATCCGACTTCGAATCGACATTCAAATCCCAAAAATTCATTTTATGAAGTTTCTACAATTTTACCCAAACTTCCACCTCAAAGTACTAATCAGATGATGAGATCATTGATATATTCATGTATATTCATCAAATTCGAGTTAGAATCACTTGCCCCGATGAAGTTTTTTGAATAACCCATGAAAAATCACCACAAACCGAGCTCCCTAGGTCCAAAATGTGAAATAATACCCTAAACCCCCATTTATATAGTGCACCCTCTGAACTTACACTTTGCTGTCCGCAAAATTCCAAGTGCAGCCGTGCCTCCCAGGTCCCGCGGTCGCGAAAAAATGATGTGGTCCGCGAAATTCTTGGTGGCTGCATGCCAGGCTTTAGTATTTTGGCCATAACATTCTCTACAGATGTCCACATAATGACTTAGTTACCTTCTGGAAACTAGACACGAAGGGCTACAATTTTTGTTTTTGAATCATCTCAAAATTCCTTGTAGATCAAAAGATATAGCCTTCTGAAGTCGGACCGGAGAATCTGCAGAACTCCCTAGAGCGCGGCCGCGGCAGAATTATGCGGTCAGCGAAATTCCAAGCGCGGCCGCGAAATTCTGCTGAGGTCCGCGAATTTCAAAGCACCAGAACCATACCTGAGTTTCGGAAATGCACGGACTCGCTCAAAACTCACCCCGAAACACGCCTGAGGACCCTAGGACCTCAACCAAACATACCAACCAATTTCAAAACACCATACGAACTTAGTCGAACCTTCGAATCACTCAAAACAACATTAGAACACCAAATTACCCTCGGATTCAAGCCTAAGAACTTGTAAACTTACAAATTTGACAATCGATGCCGAAACCAACCAAACCACGTCTGAATTTCCTCAAATTTTGTACACACATAACAAATGACACTACGAACCTACTCCAACTTCCGGAATTCCATTCCGACCCTGATATCAAATTTTCCATTGCCAACCGAAATCGTCGAATTTTCAGCTTTCGCCAATTCAGGCCTAATTCTACTACGGACCTCCAAATAATTTTCTGGATACGCTCCTAAGTCCAAAATCACCATACAGAGCTATTGGGATTATCAGAATTTAAATCCGAGGTTGTTTACACATAAGTCCCCATCCAGTTGACTTTTCTAACTTAAATTTCCAATTATGAGACTAAGTGTCTCATTTCACTCTGAATTCCTTCTGGACCCGAACCAACTAACCCGGTAAGTCATAAAATAACCGTAAAGCATAAATTGAGTAGTAAATAGGGAAACGGGGTTATAATACTCAAAACGACCGGCCGGGTCGTTACATAGCCACAACTATAACCTTCATTCTTGGCACATTGGCCACACTTTGTATCTCCAATTTACTTATTTCACTTCCAACCATCTTTATAGATTATCATCAATAAGACATTTCCAATCAAGACTTTAGGTACACATATGAGCAATTAAGAGTCTTAAAAATATTAAGATTTTCTCACATAATTTGGCATCATAACCTTCATTTGGAAAATGACTCAAAGATATAGCATTTTAATACGCAAACCATACTTTGAACATCTATATTTCGACATAAGGCTCATTCGGGATAATACAATTTATAGGGAATAACCCGAAATATAGAAGTTAGGAATCTTGAGCCAATCATACTTGATCTTACAGAAATATTATGGAATTCGATTCTAAGAGAGAAAGTTTAGCCAACATATCTCGCTTTGAGCTTTTCTTAAATTACTACAACTTTCCGGAAATTCTAGCAATCCCAATCTATTTTGAGACATAACAAAATTGAACACAAATTAGGAAGATATTCATGGTTTCAGCTCACTTGAGCATTTTATCAAACACTAGGTGTACAAATTTGGCTACAAGATTCTTCTATAAGATTTCCTTCATTCCACAACCCAATCTTTACTTATTTTAGCTCAACAATCTTCCCACAAACCTTATTGGTACAGGCATGTATAATGAACGCTCTTACACCCAAAAATCATACTCCCAATCACCCATCTTTTACCCCAATCTCGAAATTGAAGACTAGGGGTTTGAATCTTACCTCTTGAGTGAAGATCTTGTGAGATTTCCTTGTTGGATTTCAAGGCTTGAAAAGATCTTGATGAACAAAACACTTCATCTACTTCCTCTCTCTAGAACACTCTCACTTCTCTCTAAAATATCAGGTTTTAGCTCAAAAATTACTTAACCCATCTCTCTACCCGGCCTTGGGGGTATTAAATGAGCTCTTATGTGTGCGGCCGCTCACCTGGGCAAGTGGCCGCGCACCTGAGGCAGAAACTCTCAAATATGCGCGGCCGCGCATCTGGGGGCGCATATGACACAGGTTCAGTAAAATGCCCATAACTTGCTGTAGAAATATCCAAATGACAAACGGTTTGATGAGTTGGAAACTAGACTCAAAGGGCTTTAATTTTATAGGTAGATCACCACCTAAGGAATTATATTCATTTGAATTTGGGTCTTGTGCCAATTGAAATATCCTTTCCACTTAATGTATCCAACTTGTTCCACACAAGTTCTTGCCATTCACAAAACTCCTTGGTATGTTCCAACACACCTTAAACATACATTATCAATTCAAAATTATGTGGCTCTATCTCAGAGGTCTCGTTTAATACTCAAATACGTTATTCCCAAATACAGTTGGCGCACTTTAAAATCTTAAATCATTAGAAAAGTTTTACGGGGCCTTACATTCTCCCTCACATAGGATCATTCATCCTCGAATGAGGATTAGAGTCCGGACCCAAACACTAAACATAACTTGGCTCTTATTTCAAACATTTTAATCCCCCAAATTTGACTAACTCCAAAACCTTTCAGAAATTTCGCCAGAGTCTCCCCTGAAATTGGGTCTAACCACCTGCTAGAGAATCACCAAAACCACCGTAACAACATATCCATAACTCAACAAAGCATCACAGTATATTTCAACAACACTGATCTCAACATTAAGGGCATTACATTAACATAAGTGGTATCTAGACATGAGTTGCACATATTTAAATCATAACGCATATAAAGTGCCTTTCGATTCACAATTATTTGACTATACACTCAAGTGAAAATATTTTATTTCCTTAACACTTTTGGACCTCAAGGTGGCCTCCTCGACTTATAGACTTTGTCATAACACGTTAGCGGAGACAATCTCAATTATTGGACTTATCTAACAAGGATGGCAAATAGATACCCCTCATAATCCAATTATCCATTAACTTCACATTCACTAGCTTTCACCGGAACGATAGACAAAGGATTTAAAATTACCTTCATAGACGGAGACACATGATACACCGGGTACACGGAGGACAATAAGAAGGGAAACATAATACTCATAGTTTGGCCTATTTCCTTCAAGATGTCATAAGGCCTAATGTTCACATATACTTTACCATCATTAACAATTCATCCAACATAGTCATAGAGAAAATCTTGAGAATAACTTGTTCACTTTCTTCAACTCTAAATCCCGACGCCGAACACCTAAACTAAACCTTTGGCGAACTCCAACAATTAGTCTAATATATGCTAGCTTGAATATGACCATAAAAGTTCCTATCTAATATATTTGATCACGGGATGATGCTTCTTCTTTGATATGTTTAAACATTCAACCCGCATAGGTTACTATAAATAGGAACAACGAGGTCCGAGATTGGGCTGGAATTTTTCAACAATCCATCAATATGCTGAATAGGGCATTTTAGGAGGTTATATCATAAGAGACATGAAGGTTACTACCAATAGTGCTGGCATGGTTAATCATTGTGATGACATCATTGATTTGACAAATGAGGTATAGAGTTGCCTAGTATGCATTAATAATGTAGGGACCATGTTCATGATTCTGAGATTTAAAAGAAATGAGTTATGAAAAGGACAACAACAATTGTTTCATTTCATATGTGCCTTGTTTGGCAATAGTAGGCGTCAAAGTGAGATAGCCAAGTATATGACACTAGTCGCCTCTTGGAATGTAGGAAAAATCCGTTTAACTCGAAATGAGAATATTCTAACACTCTGAATGTGATATGGGTTTCAAGATACATGAAATTGCATTATGCTCTTAACAGTATTTGACACAAGAAATCTATGCCACAAACCCAATGAGGATGAAAAAGAAGTTGAACACTTGTGAGATTGTTATCATTCTTACAACTTAACCTTTGCCAATAGTTGATCCTGTGTGAGAGCACTAGAGATACGACGAATTTGTCTTTCAAATCAATATGCTCTCATGTTACTAGATGGTGAAAAGGATTCATGATAATATATACAAAGGAACAAAGTGGTTGTTCAAACCATATGAGCAACATACACCAGAGAGAAAAAGAGTGGCTCAAGAAGGACCTCAACACTAGGCTTACATTAGATTTGATACCACATAGGTAAATATTATGGTAGTGCATGCATAGGCATAAGTGAGCAGATGTTATCCATTTGAATCAAAAGGTTCTGTAAGAAATTCATGAGGTATAGTCCCTTATTGAGAATTTAGGGAAGCAAGTGGGAAGTATTACTCCTAGAGTTATAACTCAATTCAAGGACATAATTATATAGCTCAATTCCACAAGAGGTTGTAAATAAGAGAATTTGTGATAGAGTGGAGTCACGAATAATGCCTCTCATTCAAAGAGTAGATACATGCAATGTTTTGTGATTCAACGTTTTGGGTAAGACCATATTTATGTAGGCCTCTTCAATATGGATGTACATATACAACAAGAAAAATAATGCGGTGCTCATAATGATGTACTAAGGAGTGACTTACTTGATGACTTTAGATTGACAGGGCAGTACCTTAATTGAAGCCCCTCTACTCCACATCCAAAACATACATTAGTACCATAGTGACATACCCCCGAATGACATCTCATACACTTCACACAACGAGGATGGGGTCCTCTAAACTAACTCACCCTACTTACCTGATATTTACCTTTTTTGCATACATCATAAGCATTCCCCTTAGTCTTCCTCCAAGCCTTCATGGCGTGAGTAACAATCTCTGCAACAGCTCGTTGTATGGACATTTGTAATTGCCAAATCTACCACCCCTAACACACTTCTGAGAATTCTCACAACATGACGAAAAAATGATCTCGCCCGCGTATCGGGCAGACCGGGATGGGTGTATCCAACCTAAGAGCATTTGTTCTTCTTGTGACCCCTCTTTCCACAACCATAACATATTTCAAGAATCATCCAACATAAACATGAGTGGCTAAACCCGAGTGACTCTTCTTTCATATCAAACATTTCGGCTTATTGATGCCAATAATCCTCTTTCATTTCTTAGGTTCTCTCACCACATAATCTGGTGGCATGGTGACATTAAACACTTCCCCTAGCAACTGGTTCTTTCATTCCCTCCTCGATGCCTCGAACCCGAGGGTTACTCATATAGAAAATAAGATATGACAAGGAAATTAGCTTCCTACCTTTAGCTCTATCGCACGATCTGGAGTATCAAAGAAGGGTGAAATTCTTAAATGTCCATGTAGCCTCCTCATTATAGATGTGGTCGACAACACACCGACAAGAAGGACTCTACTAGACACGGCTCCGAGACATCCTAGGATACTTTAAAACCTTAGGCTCTAATACCAAGTTTGTCACGCCCCAAACTCGGGGAGCGCGACCGGCGCTCAACCGAGAGAACCCGGCCGAGCAATCCTGTTAGATTTCTTTCTACCCAAACTCATCCATGAATAAAGAAGCAGATTTTTCCTCTGCATTGGAACACTGGCCGGTCTCTGAAGATTCCACAGGCACATCATCAGCTTCAATAGCAGATGATGATACATGAGCGGCAGAAGCAGATTTTTCCTTTGCATTGGAACACTGGCCGGTCTCTGAAGATTCCACAGGCACATCATCAGCTTCAATAGCAGATGATGATACATGAGCGGCAGAAGCAGAAGTTTCCTCTGCATTGGAGCATTGGCCAGTTCCTGAAGATTCCACACCAGCTTCAGTAGCAGCAGATGTGCTCTGCTTTTCTTCCATTTCTGTCTTGCCCAGAAAGGATGTAATCCATTAATCGAACACTAAAAAGATTTTATTAACAACTTCCTTTTCATTCCCATTAGTATCTTCATTCATAATTTCTAAAATATTATGAGTTTATAGAATTAATGAAAAACATGATTTCCAAATACCAACATTTCTAGTTCAATTCCCCAACATCAACTACAACCCACAACCCGATCGGCTAGGCTATCTCCTTAGAGAATCAACCACAATTACTATCAATACCAATACCACCGTAAATTTAGCACGGAGTCCGATCACGACCCGATCAGCTAGGCTATCTCCTTAGAGAATCAACCACAATTACTATCAATACCAATACCACCGTAATTTTAGCACGTCACGACCTGATCGCCTAGGCTGTCTTATTTGAAGACATCAACAAAAATTTCAATTTCAATTAAGAGGAATAGTTTTATCACATCAATCTCATTCCAAATAAGGGGAATAATTCACAAAAATAACATAGGTGCAAATGTATTTACCTCATCATCTTTCACATTGTATAAATCTCCACTAGTATTTTTCAGTCATTCACAACGACAATATTTCCTTGGCTCTTTTGGCCATTCACAAGATTCTTTATTCAAGGCACGGTAGCCATATTTGATATTCCACACTTTTATTTCTTCCCTCTCATGTATCATCATCATAAATATCAACATACATATAATATTTCGGAAATCACAACTTTAAGTTCATTAGAAATGAACAATTTAAGCACAATAGATTTCTTTCCGAGAAATGGAGTAATATAATTGGCAATTGATGCGCAAGTTAAAATCATCAACAAGTAACACACCATTTATTCTTGAAATACTTTTCCCCAAAAAAGGATAATACACAATTTTTACTCACGAATATGTAAGAATGTAAAACACATTGGAAATACTCACAAAGCATAGTATTTGTTAAAATAGCCACATATGGCATGACTTGAGTATGAAAGCTTTTAGGCACTTCTCTTTTCGAAGTCATTTTAAAACATTCGAGTCGAGGCGCATTTCATAATCTTTATCACATATTCTCATTTCATTGGCACCATTAGCCATAACTATAACCTTCATTCTTGGTACGTTGGCCACACTTTGTATTCTCAATTTACTTATTTCACTTCCATCCATTTTTATAGATTATCATCAATAAGACATTTCCAATCAAGAGTTTAGGTACACATATGAGCAACTAAGAGTCTTAAAAATATTGAGATTTTCTCACATAATTTGGCATCATAACCTTCATTTGGAACACGAATCAAAGACATAGCATTTTAATATGCAAACCATACTTTGAACATCTATCATTCGACATAAGGCTCATTCGGGATAATCAAATTTATAGGGAATAACCCGGAATATAGAAGTTAGAAATCTTGAGCTAATCATACTTGATCTTACGAAAACATTATGGAATTCGATTCCAAGAGAGAAAGTTTAGCCAACATACCTCGCTTTGAGCTTTTCTTAAATTTCCCACAAACCTTATTGGTACAAGCATGTATAATTAACACTCTTGCACCTAAAACTCATACTTCCCAATCATCCATCTTTTACTCCAAACTCAAAATTGAAGACTAGGGGTTTGAATCTTACCTCTTGAGTGAAGATCTTGTGAGATTTCCTTGTTGGATTTCAAGGCTTGAACAAGATCTTGATGAACAAAACACTTCATCTACTTCTTTTCAGTAGAACACTCTCACTTCTCTCTAAAATATCAGGTTTATCTCAAAAATGACTTAACCCATCTCTCTACCCAGCCTTGGGGGTATTAAATGAGCTTCTACGTGCGCGCCCGCGCACCTGGGCAAGTGGCCACGCACCTAAGGCAGAAGCTCTCAAATATGCGCGGCCGTGCTATGAAATATGTCCAGTAAAATGGCCATAACTATCTGTAGCAATATCCAAATGACGAATGATTTGATGAGTTGGAAACTAGACCCAAAGGGCTTTAATTTGATAGGTATATCACCACCTAAGTCATTTATATAAAGGTAATTCTATTCATTTGAAATTGGATCTTGTGCTAATTGAAACATCCTTTGCACTTAATATATCCAACTTGTTCCACACAAGTTCTTGCCATTCACAAAACTCCTTAGTATGTTCCAACACACCTTAAAAATACATTATCAATTCAAAATTATGTGGCTCTATCCTGTAGGTCTCCTTTAATACTCAAACACGTTATTCTCAAATACCGTTGGTGCACTTTAAAATCTTAAATCATTAGAAATTTTTTACGGGGCCTTACAGTTAGTTTCCCGTTCATTTTGTTGTTATTGAGATTCTATGCACATTGTGTTTGAGCCGTGGGCTATTTTTTGTGGAAATATTGATATTGTTGGTTCTTCTGGAAAGGTTGTGGCCTATGTGCACTTGTGGTACGAGTTGATATGTTGTGTTGTTGAGATGCTACAACATATGAATTGTTGTGTGTATTGGTTGTTGTTATGCAGAGCATAAGGGTGGCATCTCACTGTTGTTGTTATGCGGGGCATAAGGGTGGCATCTCATTGTTGTTGATTGTACGGAGTGATACGAGTGGCTATTGTATTATTGTCTGAGTTGAGCGATAAGGGTGGCTATAATCGAGCTATAATCGATGGGCAGTCCCCTATTGGGCAACCTCTGATCAGATGGTAGGTTATATATCGAGCCTACTGTGGCCGAGCGCCTATGAGCGAGACCGGTTGGCCGAGATATAGAGCCTAGTATGGCCGAGAGCCTATGAGCGAGCCTACTACGGTAGAGTAGTTATATATATATCGAGCCTTATAAGGCCGGATAGCTATTTTGCTCACTATATTGAGAGAGTTGAGTCAGTATCAGCAGGTAAGCATATCTTCAGATTATCATTGACCCCCAGTTGCTTTCAGTTATCATATTATCACTTCAGTTTCAACTTTCAATATAGTGCCTTATGTACTCGGTACATTATTTTGTACTGACGTCCCTTTTGCCTGGAGATGCTGCGTTTCATGCCCGCAGGTCTCGATAGATAGGTCGAGAGTCCTCCAAGTAGGCGCTCAGCTCAGCAGAAGATATTGGTGCACTCCATTTGCTCCGGAGTTGCTTGTTTGATCAGTATGATTTAGATGTGTATGGTTTGGTATGGCGGGGCTTTGTCCCGACCTTTATGACAATTATGTACTCTTAGAGGCTTGTAGATATATGTCGTGTACGTGAAAGATTGTACGGCTTTGTCGGCCTATGTTTTGAGTTTATAAATGATCATGTTGGCCTATTAGGCCCGTATGTCATGTGTATATGATGAAGTAATAAGAAAGATATATTACGTTGGTACTCGGTCGAGTAAGGTACCGAGTGCCTGACGCAGCCCATCGGTTTGGGTCACGACAAAAGTGGTATCACTTTTGTCACGCCCCGAGCCTGGGGGCGAGACCGGCACCCAGTGCCTCACCTATCCTTGCGTACCACTTGCGACTAAGAGACTCTGAACATGTAATGTCATACTTTGGCCATGGGCCACATTACAAGATAATGTGCGATGCAAAATATAAAACTGAATAGAGACTAACGCTGACTAAATATCAACATAAAGCTGGGCCGGCAAGGCCGATAATTATTACAACTGACAAGCCAACAAAATATACGTACAGGGCCTACAAGCCCAACATACTACACTAACTGACAGGATATGTCCACAAGCCTCTACTGATGGATGTATTATGATCGGAACAGGGCCCCGACCTAACCATAACCTATCTACATATATATACACAAGATGTACATAAAACTTCTAGACCCGGTAACTCCGAAGGACGGGGATCTTACCGATAAAGCTGAACTCGGGCAACACCTACTGAGGAGGTCTACCCGTCTGTCTGTCTGAACCTGCACACATGAAATGCAGCGCCCTTAGAAAGGGATGTCAGTACGAAATGATGTACCGAGTATGTAAGGCAATATACTGAAATCTGAAACTAAACTGATAATATAATAACTGAAAGTAACTACGGTTAAAAGATAATCTGAAGGTATGCTCACCTGCTGATACTAACTCTATTCTCTCAATTTAGTAAGTAAAATAGTTGTCCGGCCTTATAAGTCTCGGTATATATATATATAACTGCTCTGCCGTAGTAGGCTCCCTCATAGACACTCGGCCATACTAGGCTCTATATCTCGACAAACTGGGCTCGCTCATAGGCGCTCGGCCAAAGTAGGCTCGGTATATAACTTACCATCTGATCAGAGGTTGCCCAATAGGGGCCTACCCATCGATTATAGGTTGATGGTAATAAAATTACTGTAATACTATATATGTATACTCTCGGCTCTCTTGACTGGAAAAAGGAAATACTCAAATGAATATGAAGTCCTGATAAAGAGAATATTGTAACTTACAAAAATAGAAAAATATACGTAAATTCTGGGATATGAATTTTTCTTTATGCTCCGTTATCAAACTCATGTATTAAGATCATGCAAAAATGAATGAAGGGCTTGGCCTTAAAATACCTAGAGTAGGGAAAAGTCCGTATGATGTTCTTGGAAAAAGGTTGAACCGTGCTCCGTTAGAATCGCAAAATTTTAGGTTGCTAAAGTTTCAGTAATTCTCGTTGGGTTGGTTGAAGAATCACGTTGCTTAATGTAATATTTGGAATATGATTCAAGTGTTTGAAAGTGAAAAGTTGAAATCTCCTATGAATAGCCAACGTTTCCTCCACTTCTAATTGCAGTGTTTGAGAATGAGATTTGTTGAAAGCTTAAATGAATTCACTTCTAACGATAGAGTCTTTGGTATGAAAATGTTAAAATCTGATTGTAGTATCTTGAGAATGAATTTGTTAAAATTATCAGAATGACTAACGTCCCCACTTGTCATTGTAGTATCTTTGTATGGAAATTCTTTGAATTGAAATGCCTTGTATTTGGCATATTAGGTTGCCACCTAATAAGAATGACTAAGAGTCATTCCTTTGACATGTGGATTGCTGCCACGTGGGGATGGGGGTGGGAAATTTTAATCTTTATCCACTTATTAGGTAATTAGGTAATGTCCCGTTACCCGATAATTAATTAATTTCCCGCATAATTAAGAATTGTCTCAAATTACTTAAAATTCTACTTATTTTTAATACACTTTATACATCATATTATCATGATCATATGGTACCTTGTATGGTACTAGTTCATAAATATCGGGTATTATTGCTCGGTCCATATTTTATCACAAATCGACAACTTTCAACTAAACTCATTTTCTTTAATTCGTGTACCCTTTATCCTTCATGGAACTTACTTATTACTTGTTATAAATAGCATAAATATGCTAACCTCAAGATAATCGCATCCCCCGAGTCTATGTCAATTAACGGAATACGAAAATTTAACGTACGAGAAATGCGAGATGTAACATCCTTCCTGTAACACCCCGAAAAAAAAAAATAATTCGAAGTACTTAAGTGTAAGGTCTGGTGTAAGGCATAATCACTCTGCGGTCCGCATAATGGCCGCAGAAGTGAGCAGGTGAGGGCTATTCTGGAAGCAGCTATGCGGTTGACTATGCGACCGCATAACTGTTATACGGTGCATTATGCGACCACATAACAGTTATGCAGACCGCATACTGACCGCATACACAGACAGTTCTTTTGGCTATTTTGTAACTAATTATGCGACCGATATGTGGTCTGCATAACCATTATGTGGTCACATATGCGACCGCAGAACCTGTTTTGGAGCTCCAGTTTTGGGTTTTTAAAACTCGGCCCTATTTCGTTAAATAAACTTTTTGGGTTATTTTTGAGCTATTATCTGACATTTTAGAGTAAGAGAGGGTGCCCTAGAGTGAGAAGGTATTCTCCAATAATTGTTCTTCAATTCTTGCCCAAGTTTTGGAAGATTGAGAAGGAAAACTCACCAGGTCTTCATCCTAGAGGTAAGATTCTACACCCTAACCCTCAATTTCGAATTTTGTGTAGAAATAGATAATAATCAAGATAATTTCTGGGCAAGAGGGTTGGTTATTTTACGTGCATGTATTATCAAATGGTGTAGAAAGATTGTTGAGCTAAAAATGGTAAAGGTTGGGCTGTGTGATGATGGAATCCTCCATAAAAGGACCTTGAAACCATAATGCACATCTAGTGTTTGATAAAATGCTCAAATGAGCTAGAACCGTGATCATCTTCCTAATTTTGATTGAATTTGTTATATTTCTAAAATAGATTGAAGTTGCTAAGAATTCCGGAATGTTTTAGAGTGTAAGAAAGCTCAAGTGAGGTATGTTGGCTAAACTCTTCTCTTAGAATTGAATCCCACGATATTCATGTAAATTATGTAAGTCCCGAGTGATTCATTATGAAATTAGCTATTCCGAGTAAGATTGGGTTGAAAGAAATATGTTCAACAAGCATCCCAGATGCTTTATTCATGTTATGTTACCAATTGAGGATGTGTTAAAATATGGGCTTTGCATTAATAATGTTTCGACTTTAAGTCAAGTTCAAATGAAGGATATTATGCCAAGTTTTGTGAAATATCACTATGTGCCTTAGACTCTAAATTGCTCACATGTGTACTACACACCTTGATTTGAATTGTAATTATTGTTGATGATGATAATGATAATGTGAGCATGAAATACTGTATATGGCCAACCTGCCAAGAATGATCTTATAATTATGGCCACTAGTGCCAATTAAATTAAAAGATGTGAAAGTATTATGAAATGCTATGATTGATATAAAAAGGTTGATGTCTCAAATAAGACGGCCTAGCCGATCGGGTCGTGATCCGACACCATGCCGCACACATGGAGGTAATTGTGCTGGAAATTGGTAATGATAGTAATTGTGGTTGATGTGTCTAATGAGATGGCCTAGTCGATCGAGTCGTGATCGGACTCCGTGTTAAAAATGGTGGTATTGATATTGAGAGTAATTATGGTTGATGTCCCTAATGGATGGCCTAGCCGATCGGGTCGTGATCGAACTCCGTACTAAATTTATGGTGGTATTGGTATTTATGGTAATTATGGTTGATTCTCTAATGAGATAGCCTAGCCGATCGGGTCGTGATCGGACTCCGTGCTAAAAGTACGGTGGCATTGGTATTGTGAATACTGGTATTGCGGACAATGGTATATCGATACCAAAAATCTCCCAATGTGAGATATGGGAATTAATTTGAACACTGTCTTGATCCTAAATTGAGGTTTGATGTTAATTAAGGCTTTCATTGATATTATGATAATCTTCTTTGTATTAATTGTCATTCGATTGAGAGGGTTTTTAGTTATACATACTAGTACTATTCGACGGTGCTAACGTCCCTTTTGCCAGGGGCGCTCTATCTTTCAATGGATGTAGGTGGTTCCACAGTAGGAGATATTGATCAGTGATAGCAGTGCACCTTTTTTCCAGCTGACTTGTTGAGCCCCACTTTATTCCGGGGTCATGAATCTTTTGTACTTGTGTATCTTGTTTGTGGTTTAGCCGGGGCCTTGTTGCCGGCATTATCATTGTACTCTTCTTTATCTATAGAGGCTCCGTAGACATAGTGTGGGTTGTGTATTGGTGCTGGAAAAGACAAACTATGTTATGTTGTGGATGTATTACTTGTCCATTTGAGACTTTAAAAGTGATGAAACTATTGGAAATGAATTGGTATTGTAGACATGAACACATTTTCGTCTAATTAATGATAATATGTATTATCTCTATTCATGGATAAGTTTGGGTAGAATAAAATATAATAGGCTTGCTCGGTCGGGTTCACTCGGTTGAGCGCCGGTCGCGCTCCTCGATTTTGGGGCGTGACACTTCCCCCCTTAGAAATATTCATCCTCAAATGTTTACTCTTAGATACCTTGGAAAAATTTTGCCAGAGCCTCCTCCGTATACTAGACTAAAACCACCCTGCACGCAGCCAGAAAACATACTATACATACCACACTTGGCCTCACACAACTGTCTATTATAAATTTGGAAAGTCAAAAATAAGAGCTTACCTGAGAACCTACTGGCCTAAATAGGGTTGTGCTGAGGTATCCCACCTCCAACCATATCTCTTGTTTAAAACAGGTGGGGGTACTTAGACTTCATTTCTTCCTCCACTTCCCACGTCATCGCTTCCATATTCTTGCTTCTCCATAAGACCTTCACGGAGGCTACCTCCTTATTCCGTAGCTTGCAGATTTGTCGGTCTAGGATGGCAACCGGAATTTCCTCGTATGACAAGTCCTCTGTGATCTGTACATCATCCATGGGCACCACTCGGGTAGGATCGCCAATGCACTTCCGTATCATTGATACGTGAAAAACCGGATGGACAGACTCCAATTCTGAGGGAAATTCTAACTCATAAGCTACTTGGCCCACTTTTTGAATGATCTTATAAGGTCCAATATACCGTGGGCTAAGTTTGCCTTTCTTGCCAAACCTCATCACGCCCTTCATAGGTGACACCTTTAAGAATACCAAGTCATTAACCCCAAACTCTAAATCTCGTCGCCGCACGTCAGAATATGACTTCTGATGACTCTGAGCTGTCAACAGTCGCTCCCGGATAAGCTTTACCTTTTCTATGGCCTACGGAACCAGGTCTGGCCCATGTAACCCAGATTCTCCAACATCAAACCACCCTATAAGAGATCTGCACCTGTGCCCATACAAAGCCTAGTACTGTGCCATCTGGATACTGGAGTGGTAATTGTTATTATATTCAAACTCGATAAGAGGTAGATGTTCATCCCAACGTTTTTTAAAATCCAGCACACATACTCGTAAGATATCCTCGAGCGTCTGAATTGTGCGCTCGACTTGCCCATCAGTTTGTGGATGAAAAGTTGTGCTGAGATTCACCTGAGTCCCTAGACCTTTCTGAAATGATCTCCAAAAATATACTGTAAGCTGGGCCCCACAGTCAGATATAATACATACTGGTACTCCGTGTAGTCGCACTATATCCTTAATATATAATTTTGCATAATCTTCTACTATATATATAGATCTGACCGGTAGGAAATGAGCTGATTTAGTGAGCCTATCGACTATCACCCATATGGAATCGAACTTACGATGAGAAAGAGGTAAACCCATGATAAAGTCCATGTTTATCGCCTCCTATTTCCATGTCGGGATCTCTATAGTCTGCATTAGCCCTCCGTGCTTCTGGTGCTCTATCTTCACCTGCTGGCAACTAAGGCATTGAGCGACATACTTAGCAATGTTCTTCTTCATATCGTCTCACCAATATAACATCCTTAATGTCATGATACATCTTTGTCGACCCAGGGTGAATGGAGTACCACGAATAATGTGCCTCTGACATAATCCTGTCTCGTAGTCCTTCTACATCTGGAACACACAAACGACCCCTGTATCTGAGAACCCCGTCTCCCTTGAGTTCTAACAACGGCTTCTTCTGCTGCGGAACTCGCTCTCTCCACTTGACCAACTCTGGGTCCCCATATTGCTTCTCCTTTACTTCAGCTATGAGAGATGATTTTGCAGTATTTTTGAGTACAACTCCACCATTTCCAGAGTATACTAACCGAACCCCCACACAAGACAATTGATGAATCTCTCTAATTAATTGTCTTTTTTCGGCCTCTACATGTTCTAAGCTACCCATAGATCGGCGACTTAAGGCATCTGCTACAACATTAGCTTTCCCTGGATGGTAGAGAATGTTAACATCGTAATCTTTCAATAACTCAAGCCATCACCTCTATCGCAAATTCAACTCTTTTTGGTTGAATATGTATTTCATGCTTTTATGATCTGTGAATACATCAACATGAACACCATATAAATAATGCCGCATATCTTAAGTGCATGGACAACCACAGCTAATTCGAGGTCCTGGGTCGGATAATCCCGCTCATGCTTCCTTAACTATCTTGAAACATACGCAATTACTTTCCCATGTTGCATCAGGACACATCCTAACCCGACACCCGAGGCATCACAATACATGGCATAAACATCTGGACCCTCTGGAAGTGCTAAAACTAGTGCTGAAGTCAACCTGATTTTAAGCTCCTACAAACTCCGCTCGCAAGCCTCCGTCCACTGAAACTTAGTTGCTTTCTGCGTCAACTTCGTTAATGCTGCCGAAAGAAAAGATAATCCCTCTACGAACCTCCGATAGTATCCTGCTAAGCCTAGAAAGCTAAGAACCTCTATTGGAGTGGTAGGTCTAGGTCAGGATTTCACAGCCTCAATCTTATGAGTGTCTACCTTTATACCTCCATTGGATACAACGTGCCCCAAGAATGCTACGGACTTCAACCAAAACTCACATTTAGAAAACTTAGCATATAATTTACTATCACGGAGGGTTTGGAGTACTACTCGCAGGTGGTCCGCATGCTCATCATCTGAACGTGAATAAACCAAAATATCATCAATAAAGACTATCACGAACAGATCTAAATATAGCCGGAATAGGCTTTTCATCAAGTCCATAAATACGACAGGTGCATTCGTCAACCCGAAGGATATGACAAAAAACTCAAAGTGGCCATATCGGGTCCTGAAAGCTGTCTTGGGGATATCTCTCTCCCGAACTCTAACCTGGTGGTACCTCGACCTCAAATCTTTCTTTGAAAAGCATCTAGCTCCCTGCAACTGATCAGACAAGTCGTCTATCCTTGGAAGTGGATACTTATTCTTAATAGTTACCTTGTTCAGTAGCCTATAATCAATGCACATCCTCAGCGAGCCGTCTTTCTTTCACACAAAGAGTACCGGTGCACCCCAAAGTGAAGCACTAGGCCTGATGAAACCTTTCTTCAGCAAATCTTTTAACTGCTCCTTCAACTCCTTCAATTCGGCAAGTGCCATTCTATACGGAGGGATGAATATTGGTTGAGTTCTCGAAAGCAAATCGATGCCAAAATTAATCTCTCGCTCTGGGGGAATACCTGGAAGTTCATCTGGAAATACATCTGCATACTCTTTTACTACTGGAATAGACCGGGTGCCTCACCTAACCTTGCGTACCAACTTGCGACTAAGGAACTCTGAACATGTGATGTTATACTTTGGCCATGGGCCACATTGCAAGACAACTGCGAATACTGACTAAATATCAATATAAAGCTGGGATGACAAGGCCGTCATAACTACTACTGCTAGCAAACCAACAAAATATACATAAAAGGCCTACCAGCCCAATATACTGCACTAACTGACAGGATATGTCTACAAACCTCTACTGGTGGATATACCGTGATCGGAACAGATCTCCGACCTACTCATAACATATATACATATATACATAATATGTACATTAAGCTCTAAAACCGGCTACTCCAAAAAGCATGGAGCTTACCGATCAAGCTGAACTTTGGCAACACTTAATGAGGAGGTCTACTCGTCTGTCTGTCTGAACTTGTACGTATGAAATGTAGCGCCCCCAGAAAAGGGACGTTAGTACGAAATAATATACAGAGTATGTAAGATACTATACTGAAAGTTGAAACTGAACTGATAATATTATAACTGAAAGCAACTGAAAGTCTATGATAATCTGAAGATATGCTTACCTACTGATACTGACTCAACTCTCTCAATATAGTTAGTAAAATAGTTGTCCGGCCTTATAAGGCTCGATATATATATAACTTCTCTCCCGTAGTAGGCTCGCTCATAGGCGCTCGGCCATACTAGGTCTGTATCTCGGCCAACTGGGCTCGCTCATAGGGCTCAGTCACATTAGGCTCGGTATATAACTTACTATCTGATCAGAGGTTGCCCAATAGGGGCCTGCCCATCGATTATACCTCGATGGTAATGAAATTAATGTAATACTGTATATGTATACTCTCTGCTCTCTTGACTGGAAAAAGGAAATACTCAAATGAATATGAAGTCCTGATAAAGAGAATATTGTAACTTACAAAACTAGAAAAATATATGTAATTTTCGGGATATGAATTTTCCTTTATGCTCCGTTATCAAACTCGTGCAATTACGAGATCATGCCAAAATGAAAGAAGGGCTTAGTCTTAACATACCTGGAGTAGAAAAAAAATTCCGTATGATGTTCTTGGAAAAGATCGCACCGTACTCCTTTAGAACCGCAAATTTTTACGTTGCTAATAATTGTCGTTGGATTCCTTTTGGTTGCAAGAATTCACATTTCCTTGTGGGAAATTGGTAAGAACTTACGTTGAACTCTCACATCTGATTGTAATGTTTTGTTGGCATTGAAATTATTAGAGTTTGAGAATGAAATATGGTTTGTATTTAAAATCCTAGAATGAGGTGTCTTGGAATCACTATACTAGGCTTCCACCTATGCACAAATGACCAAGAGTCATTTCTTTGATTATGGTCCTGCTGCCACGTTTTGGGGGGGTTAAGCTTATCTTATAATTTATTAATTAGTTAGGTATTATCTCGCTATCCAATAATTAACTAATTACCCACATAATTAAGAATTATCTCAAATTACTTAAAATTTTACTTATTTTTAATATACTTTATACATCATACTATCACGGTCATATGATACCTTGTATGGTACTAGTCCATAAGGATCGGGTATTATAGCTCGGACCGTATTTTATCCCAAATCGACAACCTTCAACGAAACTCATTTCCTTTAATTCGTATACCATTTCCTTTATGGCACTTACTTATTGCTTGTTATAAATAGCATAAATATACTAACCTCAAGATAATCTCATACCCGAGTCTATGTCAATTAACTGAAGACGAAAATTTAACGTACGAAAAATGCGGGATGTAACATCTTATTTCCGAGCTTTCATCAATTTACTTATAACGTATTTTCATGTGCGAAAACATGGGGCGAAACATCATTTACCCCTTTTGGATCATTCGTCCTCGAATGTTGACTGATGTACTTATCATTTTCATAGCCTATGTCTTCCGAATACTTTATTATTCTCCTTGCCATCTAGGCAACTGTTCAGTAAAAAAGGCCAGGGCATTCCCCCCTTTAGGCCTCTTTCTCACACCACGACTTATGGTCGGAATCCTTCTAGTCTCGTAACTGTTGCTACCTTCTATAATGCAGCATGTACGACTCTAACCTTATAAGTGAGCTTATGCATCTCTTCTTTCCCCTTTTTCCTCCGATTTTTAGCCATTACTGAAGTTTTTCGCTCGGTATTTTGTCGAACTTACGAATACTGCTATATCTTATTTGATAGACCCAGTTATCCATCAATATGACTTTACTGCATCTAAGTAGGTCATATTATACCATAACTCTTACCTCGATTTTTCGTTACTGAGGTCTGCTACCAAATTCCAGGTTACTTTTATTGCTTATCCAATATGTATAAATCTATGTCCTTTAATTCTTCCACATTACTGTTCATCATAAGAATGACAGCCTAATCTCATCTCAAACTTTATAACTTTTATCCATCCATTGTTGATTCACCCCAATATTGATCTACTATCTACCCCTGATAACTTAACCTTTTATGTAACACTGCCGCTAGGGCTCAAGGGAACATCTGAAATGATTAGACTGATCTACCTGGGGCGATACCATGCTTTCATAACTGTATCTCACGGCATCCTAATGTGATTCACCTTGCGTGGGTATTTTAATCCTGTCCAATTCACGAGATCCCTTTCTTTTCTTCGTCAGATCATTACTTAATCGAAGGCCCAAACGTCATCCTTTATCTAGCACAATTACACCCTCATTCTATTACCAGAGCAACATTCCATTTCTTCTAAATGCTATTAGTCTTAGACTCCTTTGAGTTCATTCAGGCTATGGTGAGCTTTGTATAACTTAGAGAAACCATCTGCTCTTCTTATTTTTATGGGCTTAATCCTGAGGACATATCCATTTTTGTTACCTTCTCACTCGCCCGTTCTTATCCTTACTCCTGTCTTATGGAACCTTGTCGCTTCACCATACAATAGCTTGCGACCTACAAATATCTATTTATATTACTTGCAACCTTTTAACTTGCTTGCATCATAGATTTCCTTATGTCATTTTGGAACATCAAGCGAGACATCACATCGCCTCTAACTCTTCTTTACTCTCTTAGTCAGGCTTTTCGATACCTAGACCATGGGCTGGAAGATATGCTACTAACGACGCCGCTATTATTCTTGGATACTGAATCCCTACGCTTCTAGCCTTCTTAATGAAGTATGGACTATACATAACCTTCCGCATGTGAATATCTCGTACGTTGTTCATCTTTACCTTACTTACCTTAAAATCTCACATCACATATTCTATCTCTTTCATGACCTCCCTTCCACCTAGGTATAATTCACATTCCCGTCTTGAACTTCTATTATAATACATGCATCTCTTTACACAATTTCTTGAGAGCTTCATACTAACTTCTTATGAGATTGGTACTCTTCTAACTGGCTTTATCGTAGAGCCGTTATAGAATATGGCTACTGTACTATCTCTTTTGTACCTCTGATATTTAAGAGTAATCCTGCAATGTTCTCAATCACGAGGTCTATAATTTTCTTTGTCCAATAATCAGTCTCCTGATTTACTTAGTTGATGTAACTCTTTAGTTTCCTCTTCCCTCTGATCAACCTTTATGTAGGCTTAACCTATTGCAGCTCATGGTATTATTTATTACTTTTAGCCTTTCATGGCGCTATGGAATTTCCATGATACAATCCTTTAGCAATTCAATCCTTTGTTTATGACCCAGGCTCAATTCTTCCTTTTAACTTATACTGGAACCTTCTACGGCTGTATGATTGTCAACATATATGCTGCATGTATAAAACTCTGAATTCTTAAGAGCGTTCATAACGTAACCAACTATGGATCATTTATCGAATAATTCCTTTCTTTCTATCTTAGCTTTTATTAAACGTAACACTTATACGGTACCTTTTTAACTTCCCCATATGAATATATCTCAAGTATTATAATGTCATCATAACTGCGAGGCTGAATTCCTCATTTTGGGGTTCACTTTATTTATCTTACACAATCTATTGATTTGTCTATATCCTCTTATCTAGCCATAACTACGCCATTTCTGAAGCAACTACTAACCACTCGTTGGCCCACTCTCATATCAATATTCTGTGGAATCTTTTTGGGGTTATTTCCTTTGTCTTAACTTACCTCTCGCACTGGCTCCTTATTTATCAATAACATCCTAGGCAAGAATCCTTACTTCCTTTCCTTGATGTCGTATTTGCATGATGTTATGGAATCGTAGCATGTCTGTAGGGTTTGAATAAGTGCAATCTCGTCCCTTTTTCATTTTATCGCATTCTTCCTTTACCATTCCATAATTACTAGAACCACTTAATTCTTACTTAATGCCATCTCACTCCACATTCCCCTCTTTAGGGAAGTACTAATATTTAGCACTACGACGATCTACCTATAGATGTTTTACCTCTTTATCTTTGGCTTCTTTTCACATAATCGATGAACCTTACTCACCTTGCGGAAACTCTTCTGTACCAAGGATAACGAAATTCCTTATTCACGAGGGTGACACCTAGTGTAACTGGCACATATAGACCCTTAAGCTTAACTTTGCTCCCATTGCTTGCTTTAGGGAAGCGTCCTCCTGAATGACCTTTAAGGGTTATTCTTCTGTTTTCCATTCTATTATCGTCAGAACGCAATTTCTGAAATTCTCATGATGATGACTATTATCAAATCACTCAATCCTTAATTCATGTTTAGTTTATCTTGTTCACCATCCCATACTGATTTCTATTATTCTGGGGTCTAACTTTCCCTTCTGATAGTTATGTTGGAATCACGAGCTTTTTTTTAAAATGAGGATATGATTTTATGGCCTATATTCTTTCGTTGTCTCAAGGCCGGTCACTTCTCGTCTTTCCCTTCCCTTAACTATCGACTCTATAATACTATTTCTTCCTCTCTTTTTTCTACCGTTGTTATCAATGTATCACATCTTACTCATAATGCTTCATTAACTATCTCCTTATTTCGCTGCTAATATTTCTGTCTCACTTTATTCTGAAAACTTCAACAAGACATTCTTTCCCCTTTCTCCATCTACTGGATCTTCGAATTTCCAAACATTCTTTCTCTACTAGGGACGGGAGCCACACTAAGGTAATATTTACCCCTTCCAGGCTAACAGGTGAAGATAGAGCACCAGAAGCCCAGAGGGCTAATGAAGACTATAGAGATCCCGACATGGAAATGGGAGGCGATAAACATGGACTTTATCACAGGTTTACCCCATTCTCCTCGTAACATATGGGTGAGAGTCGATAGGCTCACGAAATCAGCTCATTTCCTACCAGTCAGATCTACATATACAGCATCAGATTATGCAAAATTATATATTAAGGAAATAGTGCGACTACACGGAGTACCAGTATCTATTATATCTGACAGTGGGGCCCAGTTTACAACACATTTTTGGAGGTCATTTTAGAGAGGTCTAGGAACTCAGGTGAATCTCAGCACAACTTTTCATCCACAAACTGATGGGCAAGCCGAGCGCACAATGCAGACGCTCGAGGATATGTTATGAGCATGTGTGCTGGATTTTAAAAGAAGTTGGGATGAACATCTACCTCTTATCGAGTTTGCATATAATAATAGTTACCACTCCAGTATCCAGATGGCTCCGTACGAGGCTTTGTATGGGCGCAGGTTCAGATCTCCTATAGGGTGGTTTGATGTTGGAGAATTTGGGTTTTATGGGCCAGACCTGGTTCAGCAGGCCATAGAAAAAGTAAAGCTTATCCGGGAGTGACTGTTGATAGCTCAGAGTCGTCAGAAGTAATAATCTGACGTGCGGCGACGAGCTTTAGAGTTTAGGGTTAATGACCGGGTATTCTTAAAGGTGTCACCTATGAAGGGTGTGATGAGATTTGGCAATAAAGACAAGCTTAGCCCACGGTATATTGGGCCTTATAGGATCATTCGAAGAATGGGCCAAGTAGCTTATGAGTTTGAATTGCCCTCGGAATTGGAGTCTGTCCATCCGATTTTTCACGTATCTATGTTACGGAAGTGCATTGGCGATCCTACCGGAATGGTGCCCACAGACGATGTACAAATTACAGAGGACTTGTCATACGAGGAAATTTCGGTTGCTATCCTAGAGCGACAAATCCGCAAGCTAAGGAATAAGGAGGTAGCCTCCGTGAAGGTTTTATGGAGAAGCAAAAATGTAGAAGAGATGACGTGCGAAGCGGAGGAAGAAATGAAGTCTAAATACCCCCACCTATTTCAAACTGAAGATATGGCTCGAGGTAGGATACCTCAGCATAGCTCTATTCAGGCCAGTAGGTCATCAGGTATGCTCTCATTTTTACTCTCAGAATTTATAATGGACAGTTGTGTGAAGCCAAGTGTTGCTATTTATAGACAGTGGCCATGTGTGGCATGAATAGTATATTTTCTGGCTATGTAAAAGTTGGTTTTAGTCTAGTGTACGGAAGAGACTCTAGCAAAAATGTTTCCAAAGTGTCTAAGAGTAGACATTCGAAGATGAATGTTTCTAAGGGAGAAGGATGTTACATCTCGCATTTCTCGTACGTTAAAGTTTCATCTTCAGTTAATTGACATAGACTCGGGGATGAGATTATCTTGAGGTTAGCATATTTATGCTATTTATAACAAGCAATAAGTAAGTGACACAAAGGAAAGGGTACACGAATTAAAGAAAATGAGTTTCGTTGAAGGTTGTTGATTTGGGATAAAATACGGTCTGAGCTATAATACCCGATACTTATGGACTAGTACCATACAAGGTACCATATGACCGTGATAGTATGATGTATAAAGTATGTTAAAGTGAGTAGTATTTTAAGTAATTTGAGATAATTCTTAATTATGTGGGTAATTGATTAATTATTGGGTAATTAATTAAAGAGTGGGATAAAGATTTAACCCCCCCTCCCCAACGTGGCAAGCAACCTCTTTCCCTTTAATGACTAAGTGCTAAAGAATGCAAGGCGTCACACTTTGGAAGAAATGTGACACCAAGCATTAATTAAAGGGAGCCACTTAAAGTTAAGGATAATTCCCTAACTCAATTCATTTTTCTAATCTCTTAGAATGATTCGGCCAAGAACATTACAATACAATCACATTCTAATCCAAGGAGCATAGGAACGTGAATTTATTTTTCAAATAGCAACACTTTATATTTGGAATACAACACTTCATATCAGAACGTTAGAAATTCCAACAAGAATTATTAGCATTAGCAACGTGAGATTTTTCGATTTTAAGGGAGTATGGTGCAAACTTTTTGAAGAATATCATACGAGTTTTTTTCCCTACTCCAGGTATGTTAAGGCTAAGCTCTTCTTTCATTTTGGCATGATTTCGTAATTACACGAGTTTGATAATGAAGCATAAAGAAAAATTCATATTCCGGAATTTACGTATATTTTTCTAGTTTTGTAAGTTACAATATTCTCTTTATCGGGATTTCATATTCATTTGAGTATTTTTTTTTTCAGTTAAGAGAGCAGAGAGTCTATATATATAATATTATAGTAATTTCATTACCATCGAGCTAAAATCTATAGGCAGGCCCCTATTGGGTAACCTCTGATCAGATGGTAAGTTATATACTAATCCTATTGTGGTCGAGCGCCTATGAGCGAGCCTAGTTGGTCGAGATACATATCCTATTATGGCCGAGCGCCTATGAGCGAGCCTACTACGATAGAGCAGCTATATATATATATACCGAGCCTTATAGGGCTGGACAACTATTTTACTTACTATATTGAGAGAGTTGAGTCAGTATCAGCAAGTAAGCATATGTTCAGATTATCAGTTCAGTTTCAGCTTTCTGTATATTGCCTTACATACTCGGTACATTATTTTGTATTGACGTTCCTTTCTGGGGGCGCTGCATTTCATGCGTGCAGGTTCATACAGACAGACGGGTAGACCTCCTCAGTAGGTGTTGCCTAAGTTCAGATTTATCGGTAAGCTCCCCGTCCTTCGGAGATGCCGGATCTAGAAGTTTTGTATACATCTTGTGTATATATGTAGATAGGTTATTGGTAGGTCGAGGCCCTGTTCTGATCACAGTACATCTATCAGTAGAGGCTTGTAGACATATCATGTTAGTTAGTGCAGTATGCTGGGCTTGTAGGTATATTCAGTTGTAGTAATTATGACGGCCTTGCCGGCCCAGCTTTATGTTGATATTTAGTCAGCATTAGTCTCTATTCAGTTTTATGTTTTGCATCACACATTATCTTGTAATGTGGCCCATGGCCTAAGTATAACATTACATGTTCAGAGTTTCTTAGTCGTAAGTGGTACGTATGGATAGGTGAGGCACTGGGTGCCGGTCTCGCCCCCAAGCTCGGAGCGAGACAATGGGGGCGAGACCGGCACTCGGTACCTCACCTATCCTCGCGTACCAACTTGCGACTAAGGAACTCTGAACATATAATATCATATTTTGGCCATGGGCCACATTGTAAGACAATTACGAATACTGACTAAATATAAATAAAAAAAACTAGGCCGACAAGGCCGTCATAACTACTACAGCTGACAATCCAACAAAATGTACATAAAAGGCCTACAAGACCAATATACTGCATTAACTGACAGGATATTTCTACAAGCCTCTACTGATGAATATGTTGTGATCGGAAAAGGCGCCGACCTACTCATAGCGTATATATATATATATATATATATATATATATATATATATACAAAGATGTACGTAAAGCTTTAGACCCGGAAACTCCGAAGGGTATGGAGCTTACTGATCAAGTTGAACTTAGGCAACACCTAATAAGGAGGTCTACCCATCTGTCTGTCTGAACCTGCACGCATGTAATGCACCGCCTCCAGAAAAGGGACGTCAGTACAAAATAATGTACCGAGTATGTAAGATACTATACTGAAAGCTGAAACTGAACTGATAATATAATAACTGAAAGCAACTGGAAGTCAATGATAATATGAAGATATGCATACCTGCTGATACTGACTCAACTCTCTCAATATAATAAGTAAAATAGATGTCCGGCCTTATAAGGCTCGGTATATATATAACTGCTCTGTCATAGTAGGCTCGCTCATAGGCTCTCGGCCATACTAAGCTCTGTATCTCGGCCAACTGGGCTCGCTCATAGGAGCTCGGCCACAGTAGGCTCGGTATATAACTTACAATCTGATTAGAGGTTGCCCAATAGTGGCCTGCTCATCGATTATAGCTCGATGGTAATGAAATATACTATAATATTGTATATATAGGCTCTCTTCTCTCTTGACTGGAAGAAGACAATACTCAATTAAATATGAATTTCCAATAAGGAGAATTCAGTAATTTATGAGACTAGGATAATGTATATAAATTCCGGGATATGAATATTTTCTTTATACCTCGTTATCAAACTTGTGTAATTACGAGATCATGCAAAATGAAGGAAGAGCTTAGTCTTAACATACCTGGAGTAGGGAAATATTCGTATGATATTCTTGAAAAAGGTTGCACCGTACTCCCTTAGAAGCGCAAAATCTCACATTGCTAATGTGCTAATAATTCTCGTTGGAATTATTTGGTGTAGGAATTGGTTGAAGAATCAAAATCACGTTGCTAATGTTTTGTAGGAATTTCCACGAAATTGGTAACAATTTGTAACAAAGTCACTTTGCTAATATCCAAACCTCACGTCTGATGTGTGTTTGAGAATGAAAAGTGTTGCTTTTTATTTAAGATCCTAGAACTTAGGTGTCTTGAAATTGATAAGTTAGGTTGCCACCTAATGTAATGACTTAAAGAGTCATACATATGATTTAAGGGGTGCTGCCATGTGAATCCCCCTTACTTATCCACTTATCCACCATTTTCTTTAATTAATTCATTAATTCCCCCACTAGTCCAATAATTAACCAATTACCTACATAATTAAGAATTATCCCAAATTACATAAAATACTACTCACTTTTAATATACTTTTAAAACCTTACTATCATAGCCATATGGTACCTTGTATGGCACTAGTCCATAAATATCAGGTATTTTAGCTCGGACAGTATTTTATCCTAAAATATCAAATTTTGACGAAATTCATTTTCTCTAATTTGCTTACCCTCTCACCTTCATTAATTTACTCATCACTTGTTTAAAATAGCATAATGCTTATAATCATGAAATAATTTCATTCCCGAACTTGCATCGATTAACTTACGACGAAACTTTATTGTACGAAAATGCGGGATGTAACATCATTCCCTCCTTTGGAACATTCGTCCTTGAATGTTGACTGATATACTTATCATTTTCATAACTTATGTCCTCTGAATACTTTAGTACATTCCTTGCCATCTAAGCAACTATTCTGTGAATAATTCTAAGGGCCAGTATATTCCCCCCTTTAAGCTTCTTTCACACACCACGACTTGTAGTCGAAATCCTTCTAATCTCGTAACTGTTGCTAAGTTGTGAAAGGACGCTAAAGATGAAGAGGAAAAGCATCTATAGGCAGGTCGTCATAGCTCCAAGTCTTAGTACTCCCCTAAAGGGGGGAATATGGAATGATAAAGGAAGAATGCGATAAAAATGAGAAAGGGATGAGGTTGTACTTATCCAAATCCTACAGATATGCTACGATTCCAAAACATTATGCAAGCATGACGTCAAGGAAAGGAAGTAAGGGTTCCAACCCTGGATGTTTTTGATAAAAAAGGAGCCAATGCGAGAGGTAAGTTAAGACAAAATGAATAACCCAAAAAAGATTACTCGGAATATCGATATGAGAATGGGCCAACGAGTAGTTAGTAGTTGATTCAGGAACAACTCAGTTATGGCTAGACAAAAGGATAAAGACAAATCAGCAGATCATGCAAGATAAATGTAGTAAATCCCAACATGGAGAATTCAACCTCGCAGTAATGTCATTATAATACTTGAGATATATTCAAATAGGAGTCGGGGTAGTTAAAGGTACCGTATGAGTGTTACGGGGTTAAAAGAAAGTGTCACTAGGAAGGCAGTCAAAATATCAGTTCAGAAGCAACTCGACAAACACAAGGGCATAAAGGTAAGCAACTACAGATGATTATAGGCAAGGAAGGACATCAACAGGTCCATAATAAGCTCACAGCTTTACAAGAGACAAGGGTTCTCCCTAAGTACTACAACGAAAGACTAGTTGGGGAAACAAGGAAGAAGGATTCAACCTAAGCACAACGACCTAAAGAGGAAATGGTCGTGTAATAACAGTCTCACAACAACATTGTAAGCACTCCAAAGGAAAGTGGCACCTACTGTGGCTAATGAACGGGAAGTAAAATTAAAAGTAATATTCAAGATCATATGAGTTGTATGGAATTCCAATATGTGTGGGCACTAAGACAAGCTAAGTATGCACGCAACAAGGAGGTAAAAAGATCAGGAAAAGTAATAGTTTACATTTAAAGAAAGTTGAGAAGGAACGAAAGGAATTCTTCGATCAATGATCCAGAGTTAGTTACATTATGAACGCACTTGCGATTTCGGAGTATACATATATGTTGATAATCATACAGCCGTAGAAGACTCCGGTATAAGTTAAAAGAAAGAATTGAGTCCAGGTCATAGACAAAGGATTGAATTACTAGAAGATTGTATCATGGATATTCCATAGCGCTCATGAAAGGATAAAGTAATAACTAATACCACGAGCTGCAGATCGGAAGATAGCTTAAGCCTACACAAAGGTTGATCAGATGGAAGAGGAAACTAAAGAGTTACATCAACGAAGTAAATCAGGAATCCGATTATTGGACACATAAGTTATAGGAATCATGATTGAGAACATAGCAAAACCAGCCTCATAAGAACCATATTCTATAATGGCTCTACCATAAAGCCAGTTAGAAAAATACCAGCCTCATAAGAATTCAGTATGGAGCGCCCACCATATTGTATAGGCACCGTAGGTGCATGTATTATAATAGAGCTTCAAATGGTTGATGTGATTTATACCTATGTGGGAGGGAGGTTATGAAAGAGAGATAGAAAAATATGAGGTGATATTTTAAAAGTAAGTAAGGTAAAGGTGAACAACGTATGAAATACTCAAGTATAGAAGGATGAAAGTGGTCCACACTTCAGATAAATGACTAGAAGCACTAGGATTCAGTATACAGGAAGGATAGCAGCATCGTCAGTGGCATATCTTCCAGCCTATGGTTTCCAGGTACCAAGAGGTCTATTTAAGAGAATAAAGATGAGTTAGAGATGACGTGATGTCTCGCTTACTATTCCGAAATAGCACAAGGGAATCTATGGTGCAAACAAGTTGAAGGAAGGTTGCGAGTAGTATAAATAGATATGTTTAAGTCCCGAGCTAAAGTATGGTAAAGCGACAGAGTTCTAGGAAGACAGGAGTAAGGATAAGAAAGAGTGAATAAGAAGGTGACGAGAATAGATAAATCATCGGGATTAAGACAATGAGAACAAGAGAGCTAATGGTTTCTCTAAGTTATAGAAAGTTCAGTATAGCCTGAATGAACTCAAAAGAGTCTAAGGTTAATAGCATTTAGATAGAAATAAAATGATGCCTTGATAGCGGAAAATACCCACGTAAGGTGAATCACATTGGGATGCTATGAAATACGATTAAAGAAGTATGGTATCGCCCCAAGTGGATCAGTCTAGTTACTTCAGATGTCCCCCGATGAGATGTGAGCCCTAGCGGTAGTGTTACATAAGAGGTCAAGTTATCAGTGGTAGATGATAGATCAATATTAGGGTGAATCAACAATAGATGAATAAAAGTTCAACAATATGAGATGAGATCAGGCTGTCATTCTTAAGATGCGTAGTAATAAGGAAGCATTAACTGACTTAGACTTATACATATGGGATGAGCAACGGGAGTAACCTGGAGTGGAAGCAGACCTCAGTAACGATAAATCGAAGTAAGAGTTCTGGCACAGTATGACCTATCTAGATACAGCAAAATCATGTGGATGGATACCAGGTCTATGAAACAAGATATGGCAACATTCGTAAGTTCAACAAAGTGCCAAACAAAGAACTTCAGTAATGGCTAAAAATCGGAGGAAAAAGAAAAGAACAGTCGCATAGGTGTACTTACAAGGTCAGAGTCGTACCGACTACATGATAGAAGGTAGCAACAGTTACGAGATTGGGAGGATTCCGACCACAAGTCGTGGTATGGGAAAGAGGCCTAAAGGGGGGAATGCCTTGGCCTTTGGATTTATTCAAAGAACAATTGCCCAGATGGCAAAGAGAGTACTAAAGTATTCGGAAGATATAGGTTATGAGAAGCATAAATGCATCAGTCAACATTCGAGGACGAATGTTCCAAAGGGGAGAATAATGTTACATCCCGTATTTTTGTATGTAAAAGTTTCGACGTAAGATAATCGACGTAAGTCCGGGAATGAGATTATTTTGAGATTATTTTGGGATTATAAGCATTGTGCTATTTCAAACACGTGATGAGTAAATTCGTGAAGGAGAGAAGGTAATCAAATAAAAGAAAATGAGTTTCGTCGATGTTTGGCAATTTGGGATAAAATACGGTTCAAGCTATAATATCCCGTATATATGGACTATTGCCATACAAGGTACCATATGACCATAATAGTATGATGTATAAGGGTGTATTAAAAATAAGTAGTATTTTAAGTAATTTGAGATATTTCTTAATTAAATAAAAAATTGGTTAATTATTGGGTAATGGGAGATTACCTAGTTAATTAAGGAATTATTGGGTGATTAATTAAGCACATTTGGATAAGCATTATACTTCAAGGTGGCAGCAAATTAAGGCCAAGTTGATGACTCATTAGTCATTATGATAGGTGGCATTAAGGGGTCGTTGGGCAATCTATCAAGATAACACATGGAAACTACACTTTGCCATTAAAAAAACGTAGAAGGAATTTCAAGTTAGTCATCTTTACAAATGCTATTCAATTGATATCAAATTTATTTTTGGAGGAGATGTTGGAAGCTCACATAAGACATTATGTTACAGTAGCAATGACTATTCTTAGATTAGTAAAGCAATTCATACGGAATTATAATGTCTAATAATAACGAAATTTTTGCGATTCTAAGGGAGTACCGTGCAAACTTTTCCAAGAATATTATACGGATTGTTTCCTACTCCTGGTATGTTAAGGCTAACCTTTTCCTTCATTTTGTATGATCTCGTAATTACACAAGTTTGATAACGAGGTATAAAGAAAACAAATCATGTCCCGGATTTTATGTATATTTTCCTAGTCTTGTAAGTTACAATATTCTCATTATCGGGACTTCATATTCAATTGAGTATTTCCTTTTTTCAGTCAAGAGAGCAGAAAGTCTATATATATAGTATTGCAGTATTTTCATTACCATCAGGCTATAATCGATGGGTAGGCCCCTATTGGGCAACCTCTGATTAGATGGTAAGTTATATACCGAGCCTACTGTGGCCGAACGCCTATGAACTAGCCCAGTTGGCCGAGATATAGAGCCTAGTATGGTCGAGCGCCTATGAGCGAGCCTACTATGGCAGAGAAGTTATATATATATATATATACCGAGTCTTATAAGGCCGGACAACTATTTTGCTCACTATATTGAGAGAGTTGAGTCAGTATCAGCAGGTAAGCATATCTTCAGATTATCATTGACCCCCCAGTTGCTTTCAGTTATCATATTATCAGTTCAGTTACAGCTCTCAGTATAGTGCCTTACATACTCGGTACATTATTTTGTACTGACATCTCTTTTGCCAGGGGACGCTATGTTTCATCACCGTAGGTCTCGATAGACAGGTCGAGAGTCATCCAAGTAGGCGATCAGCTCAGCAGAAGATATTGGTGCACTCCATTTACTCCGGAGTTGCTTGTTTGGTCAGTATGATTTAGATGTGTATGGTTTGGTATGGCGTGGCTCTGTCCCGACCTTTATGACAATTATGTACTCTTAGAGGCTTGTAGACATATGTCATGTACGTGAAAGATTGTACGGCCTTGTCGGCCTATGTTTTGAGTTTATAAATGATCATGTTGGCCTATTAGGCCCGTATGTCACGTGTATATGATGAAGTAATAATAAAGATTCGATACGTTGGTACTCGGTCGAGTAAGATACCGAGTGCCCGTCGCGGCCCATCAGTTTGGGTCGTGACAAAAGTGGTATCACATTTGTCACGCCCTGAGCCTGGGGGCGAGACCGGCACCCAGTGCCTCACCTATCTTTGCGTACCACTTGCGATTAAGAGACTCTGAACATATAATGTCATACTTTGGCCATGGACCACATTACAAGATAATGTGCGATCCAAAATATAAAACTGAAAAGAGACTAACGCTGACTAAATGTCAACATAAATCTGGGCCGGCAAAGCCATCATAATTACTACAACTGACAAGACAACAAAATATACGTGCAGGGGCTACAAGCCCAACATACTGCACTAACTGACAGGATATATCTACAAGCCTCTACTGATGGATGTACTGTGTTCGGAACAAGGCCTCGACCTACCCATAACCTATCTACATATATATACACAAAATGTACAAAAAACTTCTAGACCCGGCAACTCCGAAGGACGAGGAGCTTACCGATAAAGCTGAACTCGGGAAACACCTACTTATGAGGTCTACCCGTTTGTCTGTCTGAATGCAGCGCCCCCAGAAAGGGATGTCAGTACGAAATGATGTACCGAGTATGTAAGGCAATATACTGAAAGCTGAAACTGAACTGATAATATGATAACTGAAAGCAACTTGGGGTCAAAGATAATCTGAAGGTATGCTCACCTGCTGATATTGACTCTATTCTCTCAATTTAGTAAGTAAAATAGTTGTTTGGCCTTATAAGGCTCGGTATATATATATATATATATATAAAACTGCTCGGCCGTAGTAGGCTCTCTCATAGGTGTTCGGCCATACTAGGCGATGTATCTCGACCAACTTGTCTCGCGCATAGGCGCTCGGCCACATTAGGCTCGGTATATAACTTACCATATGATCAGAGGTTTCCCAATAGGGGCATGCCCATCGATTATAGCTTGCTGGTAATGAAATTACTGTAATACTGTATATGTATACTCTCTTCTCTCTTAACTAGAAAAAGAAAATACTCAAATGAATATGAAGTCCTGATAAAGAGAATATTGTAACTTACAAAATTAGAAAAATATACGTAAATTTCGGGATATGAATTATTCTTTATGCTCCGTTATCACACTCGTGTAATTACAAGATCATGCCAAAATGAAAGAAGGGCTTGGACTTAATATACCTGAAGTAGGGAAAAATTCGTATGATGTTCTTGGAAAATGGTTGCACCGTGCTCCGTTAGAATCGCAAAATTTTACATTGCTAAAGTTTTTCTCGTTGGGTTGGTTGAAGAATCACGTTGCTTATGTAATATTTGGAATCTAATTCAAGTGTTTGAAAATGAAAAGTTGAAAACTCCTAAGAATGGCCAACGTTTCCTCCACTTCTAATTGTAGTGTTTGAGAATGAGATTTGTTGAAAGCTTAAATGAATTCACTTCTGACGGTAGATTCTTTGGTGTGGAAATGTTAAAATCTGATTGTAGTATCTTGAAAATGAATTTGTTGAAATTCATCAGAATGACTAACGTCCCCACTTGTCATTGTAGTATCTTTGTCTGGAAATTCTTTGAAGTAAAATGCCTTGTATTTGGCATAATAGGTTGCCACCTAATAAGAATGACTAAGAGTCATTCCTTTGAGATGTGGATTGCTGCCACGTGGGGATGGAGGTGGGAAAGTTTAATCTTTATCCACTTATTAGGTAATTAGGTAATGTCCCGTTACTCGGTAATTAACCAATTACCCGCATAATTAAAAATTATCTCAAATTACTTAAAATTCTGCTTATTTTTAATATACTCTATACATTATACTATCATGGTCATATGGTACCTTTTATTATACTAGTTCATAAATATCGGGTATTATTGCTCGGCCCGTATTTTATCCCAAATCGACAACTTTCAACGAAACTCATTTTCTTTAATTCGTGTGCCCTTTATCCTTCATGGCACTTACTTATTGCTTGTTATAAATAGAATAAATATGACAACCTCAAGATAATATCATCCCCTGAGTCTATGTCAATTAACTGAAGACGAAACTTTAACGTACGAGAAACACGAGATGTAACATCCTTCCCCCCTTAGAAATATTCGTCCTCGAATGTTTACTCTTAGATACCTTGGAAAACTTTTGCCAGAGCCTCCTCCGTATACTAGACTAAAACCACCCTGCACGCAGCCAGAAAACATACTATACATGCCACACTTGGCCTCACACAACTGTTTATTATAAATTTGGAAAGTCAAAAATAAGAGCTTACCTGAGAACCTACTGGCCTGAATTGGGCTGTGCTAGGGTATCCCACCTCGAGCCATATCTCTTATTTGAAACAGGTAGGGGTATTTAGACTTTATTTCTTCCTCCGCTTCCCACGTCATCTTTTCCACATTCTCACTTCTCCATAAGACCTTCACGGAGCCTACCTCCTTATTCCCTAGCTTGCGGATTTGTCGGTCTAGGATGGAAACCGAAATTTCCTCATATGACAAGTCCTCTATGATCTGTACATCATCCGTGGGCACAACTCGGGTAGGATCGCCAATGCACTTCTGTAGCATTGATACGTGAAAAACCGAATGGACATACTCTAATTCTGAGGGCAATTCGAACTCATAAGCTACTTGGCCCACTTTTCGAATGATCTTATAAGGTCCAATATACCGTGGGCTAAGTTTGCCTTTCTTGCCAAACCTTATCACACCCTTCATAGGTGACACCTTTAAGAATACCCATTTATTAACCACGAACTCTAAATCTCGTCGCCGCACGTCAAAATATCACTTCTGACGACTCTGAGCTGTCAACAGTCGCTCCCGCATAAGCTTTACTTTTTCTATGGCGTGCTGAACTAAGTCTGGCCCATGTAACCCAGATTCTCCAACATCAAACCACCCTATAGGATATCTGCACCTGCACCCATACAAAGCCTCGTATGGAGCCATCTGGATACTAAAGTGGTAACTGTTATTATATGCAAACTCGATAAGAGGTAGATGTTCATCCCAACATTTTTTAAAATCCAGCACACATGCTCCTAACATATCTTCAAGCGTCTGAATTTTGCGCTCGGCTTGTCCATCAGTTTGTGGATGAAAAGTTGTGCTGAGATTCACCTGAGTCCCTAGACCTTTCTGAAATGATCTCCAAAAATGTGCTGTAAACTGGGCCCCACGGTCAGATATAATAGATACTGGTACTCCGTGTAGTCTCACTATCTCCTTAATATATAATTTTACATAATCTTCTGTTGTATATGTAGATCTGACCGGTAGGAAATGAGATGATTCAGTGAGCCTATCGACTATCACCCATATGGAATTGAACTTACGATAAGAATGAGGTAAACCCATGATAAAGTCCATGTTTAGCGCCTCCCATTTCTATGTCGGGATCTCTATAGCCTGCATTAGCCCTCCAGGCTTCTAGTGCTCTATCTTCACCTGCTGGTAACTAGGTGTAATACCCCGAAATATTTCGAAGTACTTAAGTATAAAGCCTGGTAAATTTTGCAAAGAAAATAATGTTTCATGGTGCGAACTAGGCTTACATGTTTGAGGATTTTAGAAATTATTTGGACTTTTTGGGTTGAACAATGCACCGAAAAGTATAGGAAATTTTTTGGCAAAAAAGCGAGTTTATGCTGTTCATTATGCGACCGTAAAATCACTTTGCGGACCGCATAATGGCCGCAGAGTGAGGCAATTAATTGGGCCAGTGGAATGCAATTATGCGGTCGACTATGCGACCGCATAACTGTTATGCGGTGCACTATGCGACCGCAGAACAGTTATGCGGACCGCATAGTGACCGCAGACACAGACAGATTTTTGGTCATTTTGGACACTAGTTATGCGACCGGTATGCGGTCGCATATCCAACCGCAGAACCCGTTCCGGAGCTCCATTTTTTGAATTTTAAAATAAGACCCTACTTCGTTAAATACACGCAAATGGTCATTTTTGAGCAAATATTTTGATGCTTTAGAGAGAAGGGAGAGTGTTTTAGAGAGAGAGAGAAAACCCTAGGCTAATTATTCATCAAGTCTTGCTCAAATCTTGGAAGATTAACAAGGAAAACCCACAAGTTCTTCATGTAAGAGGTAAGGTTCCATACCCTAGTTTACAATTTCGAATTTGGGTAGAAGACGGTTGATTAGGAGTATGATTCTTGGGTATGAGAGTATTATCTATACATGCATGTACCAAAAAGATTTGTGGAAAAAATGTTGAGCTTAAATAAGTAAGGATTGGGATGTGTAGTGAAGGAAATCTTGTAGAAGAACCTTGTGGTTAAATTTGCACACCTAGTGTTTGATAAAATGCTCAAAAGAGCTGAGACCGTGAATATCTTCCTAATTGTTGTTAAATTTTGTTATGTCTCAAAATAGATTGGGATTGCTAGAATTTCCGAAACATTGTAGTAATTTAAGGAAAGCTCAATTGAGGTATGTTGGCTAAACTTTCTCTCTTGGAATTGAATTCCATAATATTTTCGTGAGTTTCAAAGTATGGGTTGCGTATTAAAAATGTTGTGGCTTGAATCGTATTTCAAATGAAAGCTAGTATGCCAAATTGTGTGAGAAAATCTCAATATTCTTTAGACTCTTAATTGCTCATATGTGTACCTAAAGTCTTGATTGAGAATGTCTTATTGTTGATAACCTATAAAGATGGTTGGAAGTGAAATAAGTGAATTGAGAATATAAAGTGTGGCCAACGTGCCAATAAGTTATGCTTGTGACCAATGGTGCCAAAGAAATGAAATAATATGAGAAAGATTATGAAATGAGCTTTGACTTAACTATTCCCAAATTGACTCCGACAATATTATTGGCTAAAAGTATATGAACTCAAGTGATGCCCATATGTTGTTGTTTTAGCTAATGCTATGCTTGTAAGTCTTTTTCAATGTGTTTTGAGTTCTTACATATTCATGAGTGGAAATTATGTAAAATTTTAACTTGTGCTTCGACTACTAATCATTTTACTCCATTTATTGGAAAGAAATCTATTGCGTTTAAAGCCTTCATTAATAATAAGTTGTGATTTCCGGAATATTCTACTTGTTGATAATTATGATGATGATCTATGAAAGGGAAGAAATAAAAGTGTGAAATATGAAATACGGCCATTGCTCCATGAATAAAGAATCATATGTATGGCCAAGAGAGCCAATGAAATAATAATGTTGTAAGTGATTGAAAGTACGGATTAAGTGATATGTGGTGTGAAAGGTTATGAGATGTACGTATTTGTACTTTGTTTCCAGTGTGATATGAAATCCTGTGGACAGTCTATGAATGCATAGGTACATTGTGTTATGAAATCCTGTGGACGGTCTATGAACGCATAGGTACATTGTGTTATGAAATCCTGTGGACGGTCTATGAAACGCATAGGTACATTGTGTTATGAAATCCTGTGGACGGTCTATGAAACGCATAGGTGTATTGTGATATGAAATCCTGTGGACGGTCTATGAACGCATAGGTTATTGTGTTATGAAATCCATTGTTATATGAAATCTTGTGGATGGTCTATGAAATGCATATGTGCATTGTGTATAAGAGGTATAGGTGTACGGTATGAATAAACACTATGGACGGTCTACGAAATGCATAAGTGTATAATATGATATGTGAACACTAAGGACGGTCTAATGAGACGCATTATAGGTGCCCTTTTTGTTGTCCTTGTTTGTACAGGTTGTTTCAATTACATTATATTATGTGTTCCACGTATAGATCATGTGGGCATTCTATTTTGGAAGAGGATTTCTAGTTATACATACTAGTGCTATTCGACAGTACTAACATCCCTTTTTTCGGGGGCGCTGCATCTTTAATGGATGCAGGTGGTTCGACATCAGGTGGCATTAATCACTAATAGCAGTACACTCTTTTCAGCTGATTTGGTGAGCCCCACTTTATTTCGGGGTCATGTATATTTTGTTTCTCATGTACTTTATGGTTGAGGTATAGTCGGGGCCTTGTTGCCGGCATTTTCATATTACTCTTCAGTTGTACTTAGAGGCTCCGTAGACAGGTTGTGGGTGGTATTTTATGTTGGAAATTGGATTAGAATTGTTGGTATTGGGCAACATATTTTTCATTAAATCTATACACTCGTACTATTTTGGAAATATGGAATGATGTTGTTAATGAGAATGAAATGGAAGCGGTTAATGGAATATCTTCAGTATTTGATTAACGGAGTACATCTCCTCTTTATTCACGGATGAATCTGGGTAGAATGAAATCTAACAGGATTGCTCAGTCGGGTTCACTCGGTTGAGTGCCGGTCACGTTCCTCGGTTTTGGGGCGTGACACTAGGGCATTGAGCGACATACTCAGCAATGTTCTTCTTCATATCGTCTCACCAATACACATCCTTAATGTCATGATACATCTTCGTCGACCCAGGGTGAATGGAGTACCACGAATAATGTGCCTTTGACATAATCCTGTCTCGTAGTCCTGCTACATCTGGAATACACAAATGACACCTGTATCTAAGAACGCCGTCTCCCTTGAGTTTTAACAACGGCTTCTTCTGCTGCGGAACTCGCTCTCTCCACTCGACCAACTCTGGGTCCTCGTATTGCTTCTCCTTTACTTCAGTTTTGAGAGATGATTTTTCAGTATTTTGGAGTACAACTCCACCATTTCCAGAGTCTACTAACCGAACCCCCAAACAAGACAATTGATGAATCTCTCTAATTAATTGTCTTTTTTCAGCCTCTACATGTGCTAAGCTACCCGTAGATCGACGACTTAAGGCGCCTACTGCAACATTAGCTTTCCCTGGATGGTAGAGAATATTAACATTGTAAGCTTTCAATAACTCAAGCCATCGCCTCTGTCGCAAATTCAACACTTTTTGGTAGAATATGTATTGCAGGCTTTTATGATCTGTGAATACATCAACATGAAAACCATATAAATAATGCCACCATATCTTAAGTGCATGGACAACCGCAGCTAATTCGAGGTCGTGGGTCGGATAATTCCGCTCATGCTTCCTTAAATGTCTTGAAGCATACGCAATTACTTTCCCATGTTGCATTAGGACACATCCTAACCCGACACCCGAGGCATCACAATACATGGCATAAACATCTGGACCCTCTGGAAGTGCTAGAACTAGTGCTGAAGTCAACCTGATTTTAAGCTCCTACAAACTCCGCTCAAAAGCCTCCGTCCACTGAAACTTAGTTGCTTTCTGCGTCAACTTCGTTAATGCTGTCGAAAGAGAAGATAATCCCTCTACGAACCTCCGATAGCATCCTGCTAAGCCTAGAAAGCTACGAACCTCTGTTGGAGTGGTAGGTCTAGGCCAGGATTTCACAGCCTCAATCTTTTGAGTGTCTACCTTTATACCTCCATCGATAAAATGTGCCCCAAGAATGCTACGGACTTCAACCAGAACTCATATTTAGAAAACTTAGCATATAATTTACTATCACGGAGGGTTTAGAGTACCTCTCGCAGGTGGTCCGCATGCTCATCCTCTGAACGTGAATAAACAAAAATATCATCAATAAAGACTATCACGAACAGATCTAAATATGGTCGGAATAGGCTTTTCATCAAGTCCATAAATACGGCAGGTGCAATTGTCAACCCGAAGGACATGACAAGAAACTCGAAGTGGCCATATCGGGTCCTGAAAGCTGTCTTGGGGATATCTCTCCCCCGAAATCTAACCTGGTGGTACCCCGACCTCAAACCTATCTTTGAAAAACATCTAGCTCCCTGCAACTCACCTAACCTTGCGTACCAACTTGCGACTATCTGTCACGCCCCGAACCTGGGGGCGAGACCGGCATCCGATGCCTTACCTATCCTTGCGTACCAACTTGCGACTAAGGGAATCAAAACATATAATGTCATACTTTGGCCATGGGCCACATTGCAAGACAATTGCGAATGCTGACTAAACATTAATATAGAGCTGGGCCGACAAGGCCGTCATAACTACTACGGCTGGCAAACCAATAAAATATACATAAAAGGCTTACAAGCCCAACATACTGTACTAACTGATAGGATATGTCTACAAGCTTTTACTGATGGATATATTGTGATCGGAATTGGGCCCCGACCTATTCATAACATATATACAAAAGAGGTACATAAAGCTCTAGACCCGGGAACTCCGAAGGGCATGGAGCTTACTGATCAAGCTGAACTCGGGCATCACCTAATGGGGAGGTCTACCCGTCTGTCTGTCTGAACCTGCACACATTAAATGCAGCGCCCCCAGAAAAGGGACGTCAGTACGAAATAATATACCGAGTATGTAAGGCAATATACTGAAAGCTAAAACTAAACTGATAATATAGTAACTGAAAGTAACTGGAAGTCAAAGATAATCTAAAGATATGCTTATCTGTTGATACTGATTCAACTCTCTCAATATAGTAAGTAAAATATCTGTCCGGCCCTATAAGGCTCGGTATATATATATAACTGCTCTGTCGTAGTAAGCTCGCTCATAGGCGTTCGGCCATACTAGGCTCTGTATCTCGGCCAACTGGGCTCGCTCATAGGTGCTCAACCACAGTAGGCTTAGTATATAACTTACCATCTGATCAGAGGTTGCCCAATAGGGGCCTGCCCATCGATTATAGCTCGATGATAATGAAAATACTATAATACTGTATATATAGGCTCTCTTCTTTCTTGACTGGAACAAGACAATACTCAATTGAAAATAAAGTCCCGATAAGGAAGAATACTGTAACTTATGAGACTATGAAATGTACATAAATTCAGGAATATGAATTTCTCTTTATGCCTCTTTATCAAACTCGTATAATTACAAGATTATGTCAAAATGAAGGAAGGGCTTAGCTTTAACATACCTGGAATAAGGAAAAATCCGTATGATATTCTTAGAAAAGGTTGCACCGTACTCCTTTAGAATCTCAAAATCTCACGTTGCTAAAGAGCTAAGAAATCTCGTTGGATTTTTTTTTTTTGAAGAAGTTTTGTTGAGATTTTGTTGTGTTGAAGCTATGTCCATTTTGAAATTACTTACTATATATAAGTGAGAGTTGGAATGGACGAACACATAGGAACACATGTACTGCACTGTTTCGTAACACTGTGTACTGTTTTCCTCTTGATAAAACACGCGTACTGTATTTTACCATCTAAAAATGTATACTGAATCCCTTTCCCTCTCTCACCGGCGATTTTACTAAGGTGTTGTGCATGGATTTCAGTAGTTGTAAATCATATTCTTTATAGTCTTTTGCCTATATTTTATTTCTCTTGTTGCGATACAACATAGTGAGTAAGTAAACGTTTGATTTTCTTTGTCGTGGAGATTACTGATTGAACCTAACGTCCCTTTTGAAATGTTTATAATAGAGAGAAGATTATAAGATTGCCTTTGATTATTTTAAGGCCAAATAAAGCAAAATGTAAATTTTCTAGGTAGGTGATTACACGTAATAGTCACTTGTGTTAATCATCTTAGCTTGCCACCTTTCAATTTGACTTATGAGTCATTTAGGTTGAAGGGTGGGCTGCCACATAGTCAAATTTTAATCCTTACCCAATAATTACCTAATTAATTAGGTAATATCCCACTACCCAATAATTAACCAATTGCTCACATTTTTAAAAATTATCTCAACTTACTTAAAATACTACTAACTTTTAACAAACCTTATACACCTTACTATCATGGTCATTAGGTACCTTGTATGGTACTAGTCCATAAGTACCGAGTATTTTAACTCGGGCAGTATTTTATCCCAAAATGACAAACTTCGACGAAATTTATTTTCTTTGATTTACTTACCCTCTCACCTTCACCAATTTACTCATCACTTGTTTGAGATAGAATAATACTTATAATCCAAAAACAATCTCATTCCTGAAATTAAATCGATTAACTTACGACGAAACTTTAACGTACGAAAACATGGGGTGCAACATCATTCCCCCCTTTGGAACATTCGTTTTCGAATGTTGACTGATGCACGTAATCCCCATGTGGATCAGTCTAGTTACTTCAGATGTCCCCCGATAAGACGTGAGCCCTAGCGGCAGTGTTACATAAGAGGTCAAGTTATCAGTGGTAGATGATAGATCAACATTAGGGAGAATCAACAATAGATGGATAAAAGTTCAACAGTATGAGATGAGATTAGGCTGTCATTCTTAAGATGAGCAGCAATGAGGAAGGATTAAATGACTTAGACTTATAGATATGGGATAAGCAACAGGAGTAACCTAGAGTGGAAGCAGACCTCAAGACCGATATATCAAAGTAAGAGTTTTGGTACAGTATGACCTATCTAGATGCAGCAAAATCATGTAATGGCTAAAAATCATGTAATGGCTAAAAACAAGATATGGCAACATTCGTAAGTTCAACAAAGTGCCAAGCAAAGAACTTCAGTAATGGCTAAAAATCGGAGAAAAAAGGAAAGAAGAGTCGCATAGGTGCACTTACAAGGTCAGAGTCGTACAGACTGCATGATAGAAGGTAGCAACAGTTACGAGATTGGGAGGATTAAAACCAAAAGTCGTGGTATGAGAAAGAGGCCTAAAGGGGGGAAATGCCTTGGCCTTTGGATTTATTAACAAAATAGTTTCCCAGATAGAAAAGAGAGTACTAAAGTATTCTGAAGATATAGGTTATGAGAAGCATAAGTGCATCAGTCAACATTCGAGGACGAATGTTCCAAAGGGGGAATAATGTTACATCCCGCATTTTTGTATGTTAAAGTTTCGACATAAGATAATCGATGTAAGTCCAGGAATGAGATTATTTTGAAATTTTTTTGGGATTATAAGAATTATGCTATTTCAAACACGTGATGAGTTAATTTGTGAAGGAGAGAAAGTAAGCAAAATAGAAGAAAATGAGTTTCGTCGAAGTTTGGCAATTTGGGATAAAATACGGTTCAAGTTATAATACCCCATATTTATGGACTAGTGCCATACAAGGTACCATATGACTATAATAGTATGATGTATAAAGGTGTATTAAAAATTAGTAGTATTTTAAGTAATTTGAGATATTTTTTAATTATATGGGAAATTAGTTAATTATTGGATAATGAGAGATTACCTAGTTAATTAAGGAATTATTGGGTGATTAATTAAGCACATTTGACTAAGCATTACACTTCAAGGTTGCATCAAATTAAGGCCAAGTTGATGACTCATTAGTCATTAGGATAAGTGGCATTAAGGGGTCGTTGGGCAATCTATCAAGATAACACATGGAAACTACACTTTGCCATTAAAAAAACGTAGAAGGAATTTCAAGTTAGTCATCTTTACAAATGATATTCAATTGATATCAAATTCATTTTTGGAGGAGATGTTGGAAGCTCACATAAGACTTCATGTTACAGTAGCAACAGCTATTCTTAGATTAGTAAAACAATTCATACGGAATTACACTGCGTAATAACAACGGAATATTTTCGATTCTAAGGGAGTATGGTGCAACCTTTTTCAAGAATATCGTACGGATTTTTCCCTACTCCAGGTATGTTAAGGCTAAGCCCTTTTTTTTTATTTTGGCATGATCTCGTAATTATACGAGTTTGATAACGAGGCATAAAGAAAAATTCATATCCCGGAATTTACGTCTATGTTTCTAGTTTTGTAAGTTACAATATTATCTTTATCGGCACTTCATATTCATTTGAGTATTTCCTTTTTCCAGTCAAGAGAACAGAGAGTCTATATACATAGTATTACAGTAATTTTATTACCATCGAGCTATAATCCATGGGCAGGCCCCTATTAGGCAACCGTTGATCAGATAGTAAGTTATATATCGAGTCTACTGTGGCCGAGCATCTATGAGTGAGCCCAGTTGGACGAGATACAAATCATAGTATGGCCAAGCGCCTATGATCGAGCCTACTACGGTAGAGCAGTTATATATATACCTAGCCTTATAAGGCCGGACATCTATTTTGCTCACTATATTGAGAGAGTTGAGTCATTATCAACAGGTAAGCATATCTTCAGATTATCATTGACCCCAGTTGCTTTCAGTTATCATATTATCAGTTCAGTTTTAGCTTTCAATATAGTGCCTTATATACTCGGGATATTATTTTGTACTGACGTCCCTTTTGCATGGGGACGCTGCGTTTCATGCCCGCAGGTATCGATTGATAGGTCGAGAGTCCTCCAAGTAGGCGATCAGCTCAGGAGAAGATATTGGTGCACTCCATTTTCTCCGGAGTTGCTTGTTTGGTCAGTATGATTTAGATGTGTATGGTTTGGTATGGCGGGGCTCTATCCCGATCTTTATGACAATTATGTACTCTTAGAGGATTGTAGACATATGTCGTGTACGTGAAAGATTGTACGGCCTTCTTGGCCTATGTTTTGAGTTTATAAATGATCATATTGGCCTATTAGGCCCGTATGTCACGTGTATATGATAAAGTAATAAGAAAGATACGTTACGTTGGTACTCGGTCGAGTAAGGTACCGGGTGCCCGTCGCGTCCCATCAGTGTGGGTCGTGACAAAAGTTGTATGAATGAGTGCCTCACCTATCCTCCCGTACCAACTTGCGACTAAGGGACTCTGAACATATAATGTCATACTTTGGCCATGGGCCACATTGCAAGACAATTGCGAATACTGACTAAATATCAATAAAAAACTGGGCCGACAAGGCCGTCATAACTACTACAGCTGACAATCCAACAAAATGTACATAAAAGGCCTACAAGTCCAACATACTGCATTAACTGACAGGATATGTCTACAAGACTATACTGATGGATATACTGTAATTGGAACAAGGCTCTGACCTACTCATAACATATATATATATATATATATATATATATATATATATATATATATATATATATATATATATATATATATATACAAAGATGTACGTAAAGCTCTAGACCCGGTAACTCCGAAGGGTATGGATCTTACCGATCAAGCTGAACTTGGGCAACACCTAATAAGGAGGTCTACCCGTCTGTCTGTCTGAACCTGAACGCATGGAATGCAGCGCCCCCAGAAAAGGGACGTTAGTATGAAATATTGTATCGAGTATGTAAGGCACTATACTGAAAGCTAAAACTGAACTTGTAATATAATAACTGAAAGCAACTAGAAGTCAATGATATTCTAAGGATATGCTTACCTGCTGATACTGACTCAACTATCTCAATATAGTAAGTAAAATAGTTGTCCGGCTTTATAAGGCTAGGTATATATATAACTACTCTGTCGTAGTAGGCTCGCTAATAGGCGCTCGGCCATACTAGGCTTTGTATCTGGGCCAACTGGGCTCACTCATAGACGCTCGGCCATAGTAGGCTCGGTATATAACTTACCATTTGATCAACGGTTGCCTAATAGGGGCCTGCCCATCGATTATAACTCGATGGTAATAAAATTACTGTAATACTATGTATATAGACTCTCTGTTCTCTTGACTGGAAAAAGGAAATACTCAAATGAATATGAAGTCCCGATAAAGATAATATTGTAACTTACAAAACTAGCAAAATATATGTAAATTCTGGGATATGAATTTTTCTTTATGCCTCGTTATCAAACTCGTGTAATTACGAGATCATGCCAAAATGAAGAAAGAGCTTAGCCTTAACATATCTAGAGTAGAAAGAAATCTGTATGATGTTCTTGGAAAAGGTTGCACTGTACTCCTTTAGAATTGTAAAATTTTATATTGCTACAGTTCTAAAAAATTTCGTTGGATTGGTTGAAGAATCACGTTGCTTAATGTGTAAAAGTTCTCGATGGAATTGTTGAAACTTGTAGGAATTCTTAGCGTTCTGATTGTAAGGATTAGTTGAAGATTTTGTAAGAAATCTCTTTGAGCTAATGTCAGATTGTAGTATTTTTGCATTGAAAATGTTAGCATGAGGTGTATTGTAATTAACACCTTAAATTGCCACCTACCCAACATGCCTAATGAGTCATTGGTTTGGGTGGTGGCTTGCTGCCACATAGGGTGGGTGAGGTTTTTTTTAATCTTATCCTATAATTAATAATTAATTAGATATTATCAAGCTACCCGATAATTAACCAATTACCCACATAATTAAGAATTATCCCAAATTACTTAAAATATTACTCATTTTTAGCATACCTTATACACCTCACTATCATGGCCATGTGGTACCTTATATGGTACTAGTCCATAAATACCGGGTATTTTAGCTCGGGCCATATTTTATCCCAAAATATCAAATTTCGACGAAATTCATTTTCTTCGATTTGCTTACCCTCTCACCTTCACCAATTTACTCATCACTTGTTTAAAATAGCATAATGCTTATAATCACGAAATAATTTAATTTCCGAACTTGCGTCGATTAACTTATGACGAAACTTTATCGTTTGAAAATGCGGGATGTAACATCATTCCCCCCTTTGGAACATTCGTCCTCGAATGTTGACTGATCTACTTATCATTTTCACGAACAAAACCGATGGGCTGCGATGGACACCCGGTACCTTACTCAACCGAGTACCAACGTAACGTATATTTCTTATTACATCATCATATACACGTGACATACGATCCTAATAGGCCAACATCATCATTTATAACTCAAAACATAGGCCGACAAGGCCGTACAATCTTTCACGTACACGACATATGTCTACAAACATCTAAGAGTACATAATTGTCATAAAGGTCGAGACAGGGCTCCGCCATGCTAATCAGTACATGTCCTAATCATACTGACCACATAAGCAACTCCGAAATAAATGGAGTGTACCAACATCTTCCGCTGAGCTGATCGCCTACTTGGAGGATTCTCGACCTGTCTATCGAGACCTGCGGGAATGAAACGCAACATCCACAGGAAAAAGGGACGTCAGTACAAATAATGTACCGAGTATGTAAGGAATGAAAATCAGTAAATAATGTACCGAGTATGTACCGACATGTACGTCTACATAGCTCTATGAATCATTTCATTTTTATAATGTTATGCATATGCGTATAAATGTCATATCATGAATAGGTATTTGTGTTCATAACATCATCAAGCCTCTGAGGGCATCCCATCATATTATTTCGGCCACTGTAGGCAAATGATCAACGTATACTAACTGATCAGGTGGTGATACGTATATAACGCCGTAACCTTTTTCCATATCCCATATACATATAATATACAGATATGTGCGTATATAACGTCGTCTAGTCATGGGTCAATATATATGTATAAATGAATGCAATGCATAAGAAGTACGTCAATACAATCTCTCGGAACATCATAAGACCATTATACCTCTGATTAATATCATGAAACACACTTTATCAACTTACGTATTTTTTGAGATCTATGAACAGACGATAGAATAATAAGACATATGGGAATTCAAGAACATAGGCATCTCTAATACTTCTATGAATCGAGTCATTTATGGAAATTATGCATTTGCTCATTTCGTTCGTGTCGTATAGATCATGCCAAAAGAAAGAAGGGATAGCCTTAACATACTTGAGCCGATTCTCTTGATAATCCCTCTAACACACGTTAATTGCGATAACATGTAACGACAGATCGAAGTAGTGGAAAATTCGCATGATATTCTTGAGAAAGATTGCACTGCATTCCTTAGAATCGCAAAATTCCGTTTCTATTACGCAGTATACTTTTGTATAAAATATTTGTTGAAGCAGAGTCACGTCAATCTATCTCACTCTGCTGCTTAACTCCAAAATGAGAAGCTATGATGCAGGAAACTGTCCAGTCATAATATTTATAAGGGTCTCCCGCTAAACAAACTGTTATCAAGTAGAGAGGCAAACTCAAGAAAAAGAGACAGAAATAATTTGGTAATCCAGAGAACTTTTGATTGCGACTCCAACATAGCTTTCTTTTTATCTGGTAATTCTTGTAATGCAATGTGAAGAAATAGAAAGAAATGGGGGAAACCGTAGCTTTGGGATCTTGAATTGTCACTTAAGAATTTGCTTCTTCTGGTTTCAGTATGAATTGTTGAGTCATTCACCGTAAGTGACTTATTTACAAGCTATATGAAATCCCTTACCTTTAGGATTTGTGGTCCCCACTTTTGGGGTTTAATTTATCCAAAATTGCCCTAACGTGCCACCTACCTATCAAGACCAAATAGTCATAATTACTTCAAGGCTTTGCTGCCGCGTTGGTTGATTTTATTCTTATCCAAATATTTGAATTAATTATCCACTAATCACTTGATAAATTTGTTAATCTCCCATTAATCAATAATTATCCGATTATCCACATAATTAAGAATTATCTCAAATTACATAAAATATTGCTCATTTTTAGCACACCTTGTACACCTCAGTATCATGTTCATGTGGTACCTTGTATGGCATTAGTTCATAAATACCGGGTATTTTAGCTCGGGCCGCATTTTATCCCAAAATATCAAACTTCGACGAAATTCATTTTCTTCGATTTTCTTACCCTCTCACCTTCACGAATTTACTCATCACTTGTTTGAAATATCATAATGCTTATAATCTCCAAAATAATCTCATTCCCGAACTTACGTCGATTAACTTACGACGAAACTTTATCATACGAAAATGCGGGATGTAACATCTCATTTTCCGAGCTTCCATCAATTTACTTATGGCATACTTTTACGTACAAAAATATGGGGTATAACATCATTCCCCCCGTTGGAACATTCGTCCTCGAATGTTGACTGATGCATTTATCATTTTCATGACTTATGCCTTCCGAATACTTTAGTACTCTCATTGCCATCTAGAAAACTGCTCTTTGAATAATTCTAAAGGCCAAGGCATTTCCCCCTTTTAGGCCTCTTTCTCATACCACGACTTGTGGTCAGAATCCTTCCAATCTCGTAACTGTTGCTACCTTCCATCATGCAACATGTATGACTCTGACCTTGTAAGTGCGCCTATGCGACTTTTCACGGATCTTTTCCTACTCCAGGTATGTTAAGGCTAAGCCCTTCCTTCATTTTGGCATGATCTCATAATTACATATGTTTGATAACGAGAAATAAATAGAAGTTCATACTCCCGAATTTATACATTATCCTAGTCTCATAAGTTAAAGTATTCTCCCTTATCAGGACTTTATGTTCAATTGAGTATTATCTTCTTCCAGCCAAGAGAGCAAAAAATCTATACATACAGTATTACAGTATTTTCGTTACCATCGAGCAATAATCGATGGGCAGGCCCCTATTGGGCAACCTCTGATCAAATGGTAAGTTATATACCGAGCCTACTATAGCCGAGCGCCTATGAGCGAGCCTAGTTGGCAGAGATACAGAGCCTAGTATGGCCGAGCGCCTATGAGCGAGCCTACTAAGACAGAGCAGTTGTATATATATATCGAGCCTTATAGGGTCGGACAATTATTTTACTTACTATATTGAGCGAATTGAGTTAGTATCAGCAGGTGGGCATATCTTCAGATTATCTTTGACTCCCAGTTACTTTCAGCTATTATTATTATCAGTTCAGTTTTAGCTTTCAGTTATATTATTTCCTTACATACTCGGTACATTATTTTGTACTAACGGCCCTTTCTCTGGGGATACTGCATTTCATGCGTGCAGGATCAGATAGACAGACGGGTAGACCTCCTAAGTAGGTGTTACCCGAGTTTAGCTTTATCGGTAAGCTCCACGTCCTCCGGAGTTGCCGGGTTTAGAAGTTTTGTGTACATCTTGTGTATATATGTATATAGGCTATGAGTAAGTCGGGGCCCTTTTCTGATCTCAGTACATCAATCCGTAAAGGGTTGTAGACATTTCCTATCCATTAGTGCAGTATGTTAAAACAAGATATGGCAACATTCGTAAGTTCAACAATGTGCCAAGCAAAGAACTTCAGTAAAGGCTAAAAATCGGAGGAAAAAAGAAAAATGAGTGGCATAGGTGCACTTACAAGGTCAGAATCGTACAGACTGCATGATAGAAGGTAGAAACATTTACAAGATTGGGAGGATTCCGACCACAAGTCGTGGTATGGGAAAGAGGCCTAAAGGGGGAATGCCTTGGCCTTTGGATTTATTCATAGAACAGTTGCCCAAATGGCAAAGAGAGTACTAAAGTATTCGGAAGACATAGGTTATGAGAAGCATAAGTGCATCAGTCAATATTCGAGGACGAATGATCCAAAGGGGAGAATAATGTTACATCCCGCATTTTCGTATGTTAAAGTTTCATCCCCCATTTTCGTACGATAAAGTTTCGTCGTAAGTTAATCGATGCAAGTTCGGGAATGAAATTATTTCGTTATTATAAGCATTATGCTATTTTAAACAAGTAATGAGTAAATTGGTGAAGGTGAGAGGGTAAGCAAACCGAAGAAAATGAATTTTATCGAAGTTTGACATTTTGGGATAAAATATGGCCCGAGCTAAAATATCCGGTATTTATGGACTAGTACCATACAAGGTACCACATAACCATGATAGTGAGGTGTATAAGGAATGCTAAAAATGAGCAATATTTTAAGTAATTTGGGATAATTCTTAATTATGTGGGTAATTGGTTAATTATCGGGTAGCGGGATAATACCTAATTAATTATTAATTATAGGATAAGATTAAAAGAAAACCTCCCCCGCCCTACGTGGCAGCAAGCTACCACCCAAACCAAATGACTCATTAGTCATGTTGGGTAGGTGGAAGTTTAAGGAGTTAATTACAATACACCTCATGCTAACATTTTCAATGAAAAAATACTACAATCAGACATTAGCTCAAAGAGATTTCTTACAAAATCTTCAACTAATCCTTACAATCAGAATGCTAAGAATTCCTACAAGTTTCAACAATTCCATCGAGAATTTTTACACATTAAGCAACGTGATTCTTCAACCAATCCAACGAAAATTTTTAGAACTGTAGCAACGTATAGTTTTGCGATTCTAAAGGAGTACAGTGCAACCTTTTCCAAGAACATCATACGTATTTTTCCCTACTTCAGGTATGTTAAGGCTAGGCTCTTTCTTCATTTTGGCATGATCTCATAATTATACAAGTTTGATAACGAGCCATAAAGAAAAATTCGTATTCCGGAATTAACGTATATTTTCCTAGTCTTGTAAGTTACAATATTCTCCTTATCGGGACTTCATATTCAATTGAGTATTTTCTTTTTTCAGTCAAGAGAGCATAGAGTCTATATATACAGTATTATAATATTTTTATTACCATCGAGCTATAATCGATGGGCAGGCCCCTATTGGGCAACCTCTGATCAGATGGTAAGTTATATACTGAGCCTATTGTGGCCGAGCGCCTATGAGCGAGCCCAGTTGGTCGAGATATAGAGCCTAGTATGGCCGAAGGCCTATGAGCGACCCTACTAAGGCAGAGCAGTTTTATATATATATATATATATATATATATATATATATATATATATATATATATATATATATATATATATATATACCGAGCCTTATAGGGCCGGACAACTATTTTACTTACTATATTAAAAGAGTTAAGTCAGTATCAATAAGTAAGCATATGTTCAGATTATCAGTTCAGTTTGAGATTTCTGTATATATTTCCTTACATACTCGATACATTATTTCATACTAACGTCCCTTTTTGGGAGTGCTGCATTTCATGCGTGTAGGTTCAGCCAGATAGTCGGATAGACATCCTCAGTAGGTGTTGCCCGAGTTCAGCTTTATCGGTAAGCTCCCCGTCCTTCGGAGTTGCCAGGTCTAGAAGTTTTGTGTACATCTTGTGTATATATGTATATAGGTTATGGGTAGGTCAGGGTCCTGTTACGATCACAGTACATCTATGAGTAGAGGCTTGTAGACATATCCTGTCAATTAGTGCAGTATGTTGGGCTTGTAGGCCCTGTACATATATTTTTTGGCTTATCAGTTGTAGTAATTATGACGGCCTTGCCGGCCCACCTTTATGTTGATATTTAGTCCGTGTTAATGTCTATTCAGTTTTATATTTTGCATCGCACATTATCTTGTAATGTGGCACATGGCCAACGTATGACATTACATGTTCAGAGTCTCTTAGTCGCAAGTAGTACGCAAGGATAGGTGAGGCACTGGGTGCCGCTCTCGCCCCCAAGCTCAGGACGTGTGAGATTATTTTGAGGTTAGCATATTTATGCTATTTATAATAAGAAATAAGTAAGTTCCATAAAGGAAAGGGAACACGAATTAAAGAAAATGAGTTTCGCTGAAGGTTGTCGATTTGGGATAAAATACGGTTCAAGCTATAATACCCGATACTTATAGACTAGTACCATATGATTGTGATAGTAGGATGTATAAAGTTTGTAAAAGTGAGTAGTATTTTAAGTAATTTGAGATAATTCTTAATTATGTTGGTAATTGATTAATTATTGGGTAATTAATTAAATAGCGGGATAAAGATTTAACCCCCTCCCCCCAACGTGGCAAGCAACCCATTTCCCTTTAATGACAAAGCACTAAAGATTGCAAGGTGTCACACTTTGGAAGAAATGTGACACCAAGCATTAATTAAAGGGAGCCACTTAAAGCTAAGGATAATTCCCGAACTCAATTCATTTTTCTAATCTCTTAGAAAGATTCTGCCAAGAACATTACAATACAATCACATTCTAATCCAAGGAGCATAGGAACGTGAATTTATTTTTCAAGTAGCAACACTTCATATTTGGAATACAACACTTCATATCATAATGTTAGAAATTCCAACAACAATTATTAGCATTAGCAACGTGAGAGTTTGCGATTTTAAAGGAGTACGGTGCAACCTTTTCCAAGAATATCATACGAGTTTTTTTTCCCTACTCCAGGTATGTTAAGGCTAAGCTCTTCTTTCATTTTGGCATGATCTCGTAATTATACGAGTTTGATAATGAAGCATAAAAAAAAATTCATATCCCGGAATTTACGTATATTTTTTTAGTTTTGTAAGTTACAATATTCTCTTTATCGGGACTTCATATTCATTTGAGTATTTCCTTTTTCAAGTCAAGAGAGCAGAGAGTCTATATTTATTATATTACAATAATTTTATTACCATCGAGTTATAATCGATGGGCAGGCCCCTATTGGGCAACCTCTGATCAGATGGTAAGTTATATACCGAGCCTATTGTGGCCGAGCGCCTATGAGCGAGCCCAGTTGGTCGAGATATAGAGCCTAGTATGGCCGAAGGCCTATGAGCGACCCTACTAAGGCAGAGCAGTTATATATATATATATATATATATATATATATATATATATATATATATATATATACCGAGCCTTATAGGGACTGGCAACTATTTTAATAACTATATTGAGAGAGTTGAGTCAGTATCAGCAAGTAAGCATATGTTCAGATTATCAGTTCAGATTTCTGTATATTGCCTTATATACTCGGTACATTATTTTGTACTGACGTCCCTTTCTGGGGGCGCTGCATTTCATGCGTGCAGGTTCAGACAGACAGACGGGTAGACCTCCTCAATAGGTGTTGCCCAGTTTAGCTTTATCGGTAAGATCCCCGTCCTTCGGAATTGTCGGGTCAAGAAATTTTGTGTACATCTTGTGTATATATGAAGATAGGTTATGGGTAGTTCGGGGCCCTGTTCCGATCACAATACATCTATCGGTAGAGGCTTGTAGACATATCCTATCAGTTAGTATAGTATGTTGGGCTTGTAGGCCCTGTACATATATTTTGTTGGCGTGTCAGTTGTAGTAATTATAATGGCCTTGCCGGCCCAGCTTTATGTTTATATATACTCAGCCTTAGTCTCTATTCAGTATTATATTTTGCATCGCATATTATCTTGTAATGTGGCCCATGGACAAAGTATGACATTACATGTTCAGAGTCTCTTAGTCGCAAGTGGTACGCAAGGATAGGTGAGGCACTGGGTGCCGGTCTCGCCCCCAGGCTCGGGGCGTGTGAGATTATCTTGAGGTTAGCATATTTATGCTATTTATAAAAAGCAATAAGTAAGTTCCATAAAGTAAAGGGTACACGGATTAAATAAAATGAGTTTCGTTAAATGTTATCGATTTGGGATAAAATACGGTTCGAGCTATAATACCCGATACTTATGGACTAATACCATGCACGATAGCATATGACCATGATAGTAGGATGTATAAAGTGTGTTAAAGTGAGTAGTATTTTAGGTAATTTGAGATAATTCTTAATTATGTGGGTAATAGATTAATTATTGGGTAATTAATTAAAGAGTGGGATAAAGATTTAACCCCCCTCCCCCCAACGTGGAAAGCAACCCCTTTCCCTTTAATGACTAAGCACTAAAGAATGCAAGGTGTCACACTTTGGAAGAAATGTGACACCAAGCATTAATTAAAGGGAGCCACTTAAAGTTAAGGATAATTCCCTAACTCAATTCATTTTTTTAACCTCTTAGAAAGATTCTGCCAAGATCATTACAATACAATCACATTCTAATTTAAGGAGCATAGGAACGTGAATTTATTTTTCAAGTAGCAACACTTCATATTTGGAATACAACACTTCATATCAGAACGTTAGAAATTCCAACAAGAATTATTAGCATTAGCAACGTTAGATTTTGTAATTTTAAGGGAGTACGGTGCAACATTTTCCAAGAATATCATAACGAGTTTTTTTTCCTACTCCAGGTATATTAAGTCTAAGCTCTTCTTTCATTTTGGCATGATCTCATAATTATACGAGTTTGATAACGAATCATAAAGAAAAATTTATATCCCGGAATTTACGTAAATTTTTCTAGTTTTGTAAGTTACAATATTCTCTTTATCGGGACTTCATATTCATTTGAGTATTTGCTTTGTAAAGTCAAGAGAGCAGAGAGTCTATATATACAGTATTACAGTAATTTCATTACCATCAAGCTATAATCGATGGGAAGGCTCCTATTGGGCAACGTCTGATCAGATGGTAAGTAATATACCGAGCCTACTATGGCCGAGCACCTTTAAGCGAGCCCAGTTGGTCGAAATACAGAGCCTAGTATGGCCGAAGGCCTATGAGCGAGCCTACTACAGCAGAGCAGTTTTTATATATATATATATATATATATATATATATATATATATATATATATATGCACACACACCGAGCCTTATAGGGCCGGACAACTATTGTACTTACTATATTGAGAGAGTTGAGTCAGTATCAGTAAGTAAGCATATGTTCAGATTATCAAATAAGTTTCAGCTTTCTGTATATTGCCTTACATACTCGGTACATTATTTTGTACTGACGTCCCTTTCTGGGGGCGCTGCATTTTATGCGTGCAGGTTCAGATAGATAGATGGGTAGACCTCCTCAGTACGTATTTCCCTAGATGAGCTTTATCGGAAAGCTCCCCATCTTTCGGAGTTGTCGGGTCTAGAAGTTGTATGTATATCTTGTGTATATATATAGATAGGTTATGGGTAGGTCGGGGCCCTATTCCGATCATATTACATCTATCGGTAGAGGCTTGTAGACATATCCTGTCAGTTAGTACTATATGCTGGGCTTGTAGGCCCTGTACGTATATTTTGTTGGCTTGTCAGTTGAAGTAATTATGACGGCCTAGACGGCCCAGCTTTATGTTGATATTTAGTTAGTGTTAGTCTCTATTCAGTTTTATATTTTGCATCGCACATTATCTTGTAATGTGGCCCATGGATAAAGTATGACATTACATGTTCAGAATCTCTTAGTCGCAAGTGGTACGCAAGGATAGGTGAGGCACTGGGTGCCGGTCTCGCTCCCAGGCTCGGGGCGTGTTAGATTATCTTGAAGTTAGCATATTTATGCTATTTATAACAAGCAATAAGTAAGTGTCATAAAGGAAATGGTACACGAATTAAAGAAAATGAGTTTCGTTGAAGGTTGTCGATTTGGGATAAAATATGGTCCGAGCTATTACACCCGATACTTATGGACTAGTACCATACAAGGTACCATATGACCGTGATAGTAGGATGTATAAAGTATGTTAAAGTGAGTAGTATTTTAAGTAATTTGAGATAATTCTTAATTATGTGGGTAATAGATTAATTATTAGGTAATTAATTAAAGAGTGGAATAAAGATTTAACCCCCCAACGTGGCAAGCAACCCCTTTCTCTTTAATGAGTAAGCACTAAAGAATGCAAGGTGTCACACTTTGGAAGAAATGTGACACCAAGCATTAATTAAAGGGAGCCACTTAAAGTTAAGGATAATTCCCTAACTCAATTCATTTTTCTAATCTCTTAGAAAGGTTCTGCCAAGAACATTACAATACAAACACATTCTAATCCAAGGAGCATAGGAACGTGAATTTATTTTCCAAGTAGCAACACTTCATAATTGGAATACAACACTTCATATCAGAACGTTAGAAATTCCAACAAGAATTATTATCATTAGCAACGTGAGATTTTGCGATTTTAAGGGAGTACGGTGCAACGTTTTCTAAGAATATCATACGAGTTTTTTTCTCTACTCCAGGTATGTTAAGGCTAAGCTCTTCTTTTCTTTTGGCATGATCTCGTAATTATACGAGTTTTATAACGAAGCATAAAGAAAAATTCATATCCCGGAATTTACGTATATTTTTCTAGTTTTGTAAGTTACAATATTCTCTTTATCGGGATTTCATATTCATTTGAGTATTTCCTTTTTAATGTCAAGAGAGCAGAGAGTCTATATATACAGTATTACAGTAATTTTATTACCATCAAGCTATAATCGATGGGAATGCCCCTATTGGGCAACCTCTGATCAGATGGTAAGTAATATACCGAGCCTAGTATGGCGAGCGCCTATAAGCGAGCCCAGTTGGTCGAGATACAGAGCCTAGTATGGTCGAAGGCCTATGAGCGAGCCTACTACGGCAGAGCAGTTATATATATATCGAGCCTTATAGGGCTGGAAAACTATTTTACTTACTATATTGAGAGAGTTGAGTCAGTATCAGCAAGTAAGCATATGTTCAGATTATCAGTTCAGTTTCAGCTTTCTGTATATTGCCTTACATACTCGATACCTTATTTCGTACTAATGTCCCTTTCTGGGGGCGCTGCATTTCATGCGTGTAGGTTCAGACAGACAAATGGGTAGACCTCCTCAGTAGGTATTGCCCGAGTTCAGCTTAATCGATAAGCTCCCCGTTTTTCGGAGTTGCTGGGTATAGAGGTTTTATGTACATCTTGTGTATATATGTAGATAGGTTATAGGTAGGTCGGGGCCCTATGCTGATCACAGTACATCTATCAGTAGAGGCTTGTAGACATATCCTTTCAGTTAGTGCAGTATGTTAGGTTTGTAGGCCATGTACGTATATTTTGTTGGCTTGTGAGTTGTAGTAATTATGGCGGCCTTTCCGGCCTACCGTTATGTTGATATTTAGTCAACGTTAGTCTCTCTTCCGTTTTATATTTTGCATCGCACATTATCTTGTAATGTGACCCATGGCCAAAGTATGACATTACATGTTCAGAGTCTCTTAGTCGCAAGTGGTACGCAAGGATAGGTGAGGCACTGGGTGCCGGTCTCGCCCCCAGGCTCGGGCCGTGACGAAATGTCATGACCCAAACTGATGGGCCGCGACGGGCACCCTGTACCTTATTACTTCATCATATACACGACCCAACGTAACATATCTTTCTTATTACTTTATCATATACACGTGACATACAAGACTAATAGGCCAATATGATCTTTTATAAACTCAAAATATAGGCCGACAAGGCCGTATAATCTTTCATGTACATGACATATGTCTACAAGCCTCTAAGAGTACATAATTGTCATAAAGGTCGGGATAGAGCCCCGCCATATCAAACCATACACATCTAAATCATACTGACCAAACAAGCAACTCCGGAGCAAATGGAGTGCACCAATATCTTCTGCTGAGATGATCGCCTACTTGGGGGACTCTCGACCTGTCTATCGAGACCTGCGGGCATGAAATGCATAATCCCCATGCAAAAGGGACGTTAGTACGAAATAATGTACCGAGTATGTAAGTCACTATACCAAAAGCTGAAATTGAACTGATAATATGATAAGTGAAAGCAACTGGGGGTCAATGATAATCTGAAGATATGCTTACTTCCTGATACTAACTCAACTCTCTCAATATAGTGAGAAAAATAGTTGTCTGACCTTATAAGGTTCGGTGTGTATATATATATATATATATATATATATATATATATATATATATATATATATATATATATATATATAACTGCTCTTCCGTAGTAGGCTCACTCATAGGCGATCGGCCATACTAGGCTCTTTATCTCGGCCAACTGGGCTCGCTCATAGACGCTCGGCCACAATAGGCTCGGTATATAACTTACCATCTGATCAGAGGTTGCCCAATAAGGGCCTGCCCATCGATTATATCTCGATGGTAATGAAAATACTGTAATACTGTATATATAGACTTTCTGCTCTCTTGACTGGAAAAAGGAAATACTAAATTAAATATTGTATGACTCTGACCTTGTAAGTTCACCTACGCGACTCTTCTTTCCTTTTTCCTCCAATTTTTAGCCATTACTGAAGTTCTTTGCTTGACACTTTGTTGAACTTATGAATGTTGCCATATCTTATTTCATAGACCTGGTTATCCATCCACATGATTTTGCTGCATCTAGATCGGTCATACTGTGCTAGAACTCTTACTTCGATTTATCGTTGCTGAGGTCTGCTTCCACTCCAGGTTAATCCCGTATTTATGGACTAGTACCATACAAGGTACCATATGACCATAATAGTATGATGTATAAGGGTGAATTAAAAATAAGTAGTATTTTAAGTAATTTGAGATATTTCTTAATTATATGGGAAATTGGTTAATTATTGAGTAATGGAAGATTACCTAGTTAATTAAGGAATTATTGGGTGATTAATTAAGCACATTTGGATAAGCATTACACTTCAAGGTGGCAGAAAATTAAGGCAAAGTTGATGACTCATTAGTCATTAGGATAGGTGGCATTAAGGGGTCGTTGGGCAATCTATCAAGATAACACATGGAAACTACACTTTGCCATTAAAAAAACGTAGAAGGAATTTCAAGTTAGTCATCTTTACAAATGATATTCAATTGATATCAAATTCATTTTTGGAGGAGATCCTGGAAGATCACATAAGACTTCATGTTACAGTAGCAACGGCTATTCTTAGATTAGTAAAGCAATTCATACGGACTTACACTGCATAATAACAACGGAATTTTTGCGATTCTAAGGGAGTACGGTGCAACCTTTTTCAAGAATATCGTACGGATTTTTTCCTAGTCTAGGTATGTTAAGGCTAAGCGCTTCCTTCATTTTGCATGATCTCGTAATTACACAAGTTTGATAATGAGGTATGAAGAAAAAATTCATGTCCCGGAATTTACGTATATTTTCCTAGTCTTGTAAGTTATAATATTCTCCTTATCAAGACTTTATATTCAATTGAGTATTTCCTTTTTCCAGTCAAGAGAGCATAAAGTCTATATATACAGTATTACAGTATTTTCATTACCATCGAGATATAATCGATGGGCAGGCCCCTATTGGGCAACCTCTAATCAGATGGTAAGTTATATACCGAGCCTACTATGGCCGAGCGTCTATGAGCGAGCCCAGTTTGACGAGATACAGAGCCTAGTATGGCCGATCACCTATGAGCAAGCCTACTATGGCAGAGCAGTTTATATATATATATATATATATATATATATATATATATATATATATATATATATATATATATATATATATATATATACACTGAGCCTTATAAGGCCAGACAACTATTTTTCTCACTATATTGAGAGAGTTGAGTCAGTATCAGCAAGTAAGCATATCTTCAGATTATCATTGACCCCCAGTTGCTTTCAGTTATCATATTATCAGTTCAGTTTCAGCTTTCGGTATAGTGCCTTACATACTCGGTACATTATTTCGTACTGACGTCCCTTTTGCATGGGGACGCTGCGTTTCATGTCCCTAGGTCTCAATAGATAGGTCGAGAGTCCTCCAAGTAGGCGATCAGCTCAGCAGAAGATATTGGTGCACTCCATTTGCTCCGGAGTTGCTCGCTTGGTCAGTATGATTTAGATGTGTATGGTTCGGTATGGTGGGGCTCTGTCCCGACCTTTATGACAATTATGTACTCTTAGAGGCTTGTAGACATATGTCGTGTACGGAGAAAATTGTACGGCCTTGTCGGCCTATGTTTTGAGTTTATAAATGATCATATTGGCCTATTAGACCTGTATGTCACATGTATATGATGAAGTAATAAGAAAGATACGTTACGTTGGTACTCGGTCGAGTAAGGTACCAGGTGCCCATCGCGGCCCTTCGGTTTGGGTTGTGACATCTTCTCATCCATTTTTGCACCTTTGATTAGGTTGTTCAAGAAATGTGCTCCATTCAGGTGGTTTGAGGAGTGTGATGAGAGCTTTTAGATGCTCAAGATTGCATTGACTATATCTCCAATGTATGGCCTATGGGTTCGGGAACTTACACAGTGTATTGTGATGCGTCGCGTATTTGGCATGGCGCGATGTTGATGCAGGACGGTAGGGTGATTGCCTACGGGTCATGGCAGTTGAAGGTTCATGAGAAGAATTATCCTATGCATGACTTATGGTTGGCAGCTATTGTTCACACATTAAATATTTGGAGGCACTATCTGTACGGTGTTCATTGTGAGGTCTATACCGACCATCAAAGTCTCCAACATCAATTCAAGAAGGAGGACCTTAATTTTTTGCATCAGAGATGGTTAGAGTTACTTACAGACTATGATATCACAATATTATATCATCCAGGGAAGGCCAATGTTATGGCCGATGCATTAAGTATGAAGGCAGAGAGTATGAGCAGTTTGGCATATTTACCTGTAGCGGAGAGGGCACTAGCCATGAATATTCAGGCCTTGGACAATCAGTTTGTGAGATTAGATGTTTCAGATCCTAGCCGTGTCCTTGCTTGCGTGTGGCTCAATCATCGTTGTTGGAGCGTATCAAGGCTTGCCTGTTTGATGATCCTCACTTGATGCTGTTGAGGGACACGGTTCAGTGGGGTGGTGTTAAGGAGGTTGTGATTGGTGATGATGGTGTTATGCAGCTTTGAGGCCGGATTTGTGTCCCAAGTGTCAATGGGTTTAGAGATTTGATCCTTGAGGAGGCTCACAACTCACGATATTCCATCGCCCAGGTGTCACGAAGATGTACCGTGACTTAAAATAATACTATTGGTCATAGAGAATGAAGAAAGATATTGTTTCCTATGTCTCTTGGTGCTTGAATTGTTAACAGGTAAAGTATGAATATCAGAAACCGGGATGGTAGATTCAGATATTGGAGATTTAGAAATGGAAGTGGGAGCGTATTACCATGGATTTTGTTGTCGGGATCCTACATACCTTGAACAAGTATGATGCAGTTTGGGATATTATGGACCGGTTGACTAAGTCTACATAATTCATTCAAGTGGTGACTTCCTATTTTTCAAAGTCGTTGGCTCAAATTTACATATATGATAATATCTTCTTGCATGGCGTGCCCATATCCATCATTTCTGACTGTGGCACGTAGTTCACATCGAAGGTTTGGAGAGCAGTGCAGTGAGAGTTAGGCACATAGGTTGAGTTGAGTACAATAGTTCAATCTTAATACGGATGGAAAGTCCGAGCGCACTATTCAGATCTTGGAGGACATGTTAGGTGCCTGTATTATTGATTTCAAAGGTTCATTGGACCAGTTGCTTCCATTAGAAGAGTTTGCCTAGAACAACAACTTTCAGTCGAGTATCCAGATGGCTCCTTATGATGCCTTATATGGGAGGAGATGTCGTTCTCTAGTTGGTTGGTTTGAGGCAAGGGAAACAAGGTTATTGGGCACTGATTTGGTCTGTGATGCTATGGAAAGGGTTAAGGTGATTCAGGAGCGGCTTCATACAACACAGTCCAGATAGAAGAGTTATGCTGATACGAAGGTTTATGATGTTGCATATATGGTGGTGAGAAGGTTCTGCTCATAGCTTCACCCATCAGGGGTGTGAAAAGGTTCGAAAAGAAGGGCAAGTTGAGCCCTCGGTATATTGGCCCTTTTGAGGTGCTTGAGAGGATTGGGGAGGTGGCCTACAAACTTGCATTACCGCCTAGTCTATCAGGTGTTAATCAAGTATTTCATGTTTCTATGCTCTTGAAGAATTATGATGATCTGTCACATGTTTTGGACATCAGCACGGTACAACTTGATGGGGAGTTGACTTATGATGTGGAGCTTGTGGCCATTTTGGATCGGCATGTTCGAAAGTTGAGATCAAAGGATATAGTATCATTGAAGTTCAATGGAGAAGTCACCCGGTCAAGGAGGCTACTTGGGAAACTGAGCAGGAGATTCATAGCAGCTATCCACAACTTTTTTTGAGACCCCAGGTATGATTCTAGACCCGTTCGAGAACGAAAGTTTGTTTAAGAGAGGAAGAATGTAATGATTCGGCCGGTCGTTTTATTTATTGTATCCCACATCCTTTATTTATTGCTACTCTATGTTCAATTATGGTTGTGTGACTTCCTGGGGTGGTTGGATTGGTTTCGGAAATATGTTGGAGTGCATTGGGATACTTAGTCTCAAGGTTGAGGGCATAAGTTGAAAAAGTTGACTTGAGTTTCACTTTTGCTTAGATGATTCCAGAATGGAGTTTTTTATGGTTCAAATAGCTTCGCATGGTGATTTTGGACTTAGGCACATGTCTGGATACTGATTTGGAGGTCTGTAGGCTTGTTCGAGGCTTTTTGGCGAAAGTTGAAAAGTTAAAGGTTTGAAAGGTTAAGAGGTTTGACCGAGAGTTGACTTTATTGATATCAGGTTCGGATTTTGGTTCTAGAAGTTGGAATAGGTTTGTTATGTCATTTGGGACTTGTGTGCAAAATTTGAGGTCATTCGGAGTTTTGTTGGTATAGTAAGGCATTAGTTTTAGAAGTTCGAAGTCCATTAGTTTCGTTAGGCTTGAAATGAGGTGCGATTCATGATCTTGGTATTTTTATGTGAATTGAAGGCTCGAGTAAGTATTTATCGTGTTGTAGGACATGTTGGTATATTTGGATGGGGTCCCGAGGGCCTCATGTGTGATTCGAATGATGTGTAGATCATGTTTGGACTTAGTAGAAATGTTGAAGTTCCAGATACTGGTGCGATCGCACCTGGGACAGTATGGCCATAGGTGCGAAGCCGCAGAAGTGGTAGATGTATCACAGAGTGGAAAAGTTGGGCAAGGCAGTGGTTGTAGATGCGGACAGGGAGCCACATTTGCGGAAGCGTAGATGCGCTAGGTTATCCCCAGATACGGAAAAGGCTGGGGACTTCAGAGTTCGCAGGTGCGAAGGTAGTCCGCAAAAGCGGACTCGCAGATGCGGAGCATTTGTCCGCAAATGTGGAATGGTGGAGACTACAAAAGGAACGTAAATGCGTGATTTTGGCCGCACCTGCGGAACTGCAGATGCAGTTAAGTGAGCTGCTTGCGCCAGAATCGTTGGGTAGAAGAGCAAAATGAGGGTTTGAGCCATTTATCTCATTTTGGACTTGTGGAGCTCGGCTAAGGGCAATTGTTGAGAGGTTTTTTGCCACAATTGAAGAGGTAAAAAGAGTTTAATAACTTTCTTTGTTAGATATTGATTACCCGTTGATTATTACACCTAGTTTATGTAAATTTGAAGTTAAATTTGGGGGTTTAGACCATGTGGTTGGAGAGTGAGATTTAGTGATTTGGGGGGTTGATTCATCGATGGAATTGGATAAAATTAGTATGGTTGGACTCGTAATTGAATAGGAGTTTGGAATTTTTGAATTTTGTCGGGTACCGGTGTGCGGGCCAGGGTTGACCTTTTGGGTTGACTTTTTGATTTTAATTAAAGACTTTAGCTTTATCATTTGAGATTGTTTCCTATGGCTATTTTTGAGAGTATTAAGTTGTTTGTGGCTAGATTTGAGTCATTCGGAGTCCAATTCATGAGGCAAGGGCCATTTGGAGTATTGATTTGCGCATTTTGAGGTAAGTGACACATCTAAACTTGGATTTGAGGGTATTTAACTATGGAAACTACGTAGTATGAAAGATATTGGGGTGAAGTACACGCTCGGTGACGGGTGTGTGTACGTCCACTGGTGTTTTCATGATTTGAGGAGGCTTTTAGACTACTACCTAGCTTGTTTTGCTATCATACCTTGTTGTACCCGTATTTTCCCTACTTGTTCAAATATTTGAACTGTGATACATGTTAGACATCATGTATAAGCTATGTGCTAATTGTTTGGGACTTGATAGGGCTATAGTTGTTGTTACACATGCCCTCAGTTATGACGCCATATCAGTCTATAATATCTCTATCTCAATACTTTCTTATTTGATTCCTCGCATGTTGTTGATGACATATATGTGTAACATTGTTGGACTGATGATGGTGAGATGTAATTTTCTGAGACATTCATAGTTAATGACTTAGTTTGGGCCATGTAGCTGGTTTAGTATTGATTTTTGAGGTGACGCGGACTCTAGGCCCGTATTGGGCTAAGTGTTATTGTTTTTGGGCGACCCGTGAACCAGGCCTCACTATTGGGCTAAATGATTATGATTAGCGCTTTGGCTGGATCCACCCCTCCAGAGTCTGACATACCAGCAGTGGGTGCAAGCACAATATTTCATATGAGTGCTTGATGATGGGTAGTTATGCCAGGTACCCGTATAGTGCTAAGTATGATTATTTTTTATGGATCCACTGTGATATTATTGTTCTGACATGTAGGTATAGAAATATACTTTGTTCATGCTAGCTGATAAATTGAAATGTCATATTCGTGTTATGCTTGTACTGTTACTTGAAGGCATGTCTAAAATTCTAGAAATGTGAACCAACTGAACATTGTATCGTTGATTTTGTTGCTTATATTATTTTCCTTTATATCTTGAGCTATTATGGTCCGTTAAATGTTGATCTCTAGCTGTTCCTTTTGAGCTCGTCACTGCTTTCAATCAAAGGTTAGTGTTGTTCTTATTGAGTAAATGGGGTCGGTTGTACTCATACTACACTCTGCACTTCGTGTACAGATCTAGGTACATCCAAACGAGGCGATCTTTAGAATTTTGTTTCTACCAGTTTTGGGACACTACAAGGTAGCTGCCACACCATCCGAAGACCTTGAAGTTCTCTTTCATTTTCTGTTATTACTGTTTTACTATTCAGATAGTTATATTCAAAATTTAGCCTTGTATTTTGATACTCATTAGTGCTAAAATACTCGTTGACACTAGATTTTGGGGATGGTTGTAGTAGTATTATGGTTGTATTCTCATTTATTTCATGATATTTCTACTGTTCAATTATTAAACTTTGTTTTATCAATTCATTGTTCTATTGGTTACTGTTGGCTTTCCTAGCAAGTAGTGTTAGGCACCGTGGCAGCTTCGTTGAGTCATTTCACGATCAAAAATCTCAAACACGGGGCTGTGATGGCGCCTAACACTCGCTTGCTAGGCAAGCCAAAATTAGCAAAAGAATTAATTGATTTAATCAATTTAAAATAAAAAAATTAAGAATTAAAGGCTGAAATACTGAGAGACTAGAATGTTACAAGTAATAAAATCATAAGTCATTATGTCTATGCTAATCCCAGAAATCCAAAGTCACAAGTACATGAGAGACTAGAATGTTACAAGTATAGTATGAAATGAAATACAACGGTTCGAAACAAGATAAACAGTAAATAAAGATAGGAAGGGGACGTTAGAGACTGCGAACACTTTGCAGCTCTACCTCAAGTCCATAGATAGTTCTGATCCGAGAAATCTCCTCTATATGCCGCTAGGACCAACTTCGGGATCTGCACAAGAAGTGCAGAAGTGAGTATGAGTACAACCAACCCCATTTATCCCGTAAGTGTCGAGCCTAACATCGACTAAGTAATGACAAGGCTATGACAAGAAACTCACCATAAACCTGTGCGAATAATAAATAGAAGAACATAGAAATATAGAGAAAACAAATAAAACTCATAAGAACTGGACCAGAAGGTCATCTAACAGAGGACACCAAAATAACATCATCTCACAACCTCATACCGCATCACAAAAATGTCATGACCCAATTTGTCGTTTTCAGCTTTAGCATTCTGTTCGGTGGTTTGAGACCTTGAGTAGCTTCATATGATATATTATGAATTATGTGTATGGTCGGTTTTAGTTTTCATGTGATTCGGGATTGATTTGGTAGAATGACATTTGGAAGCTTTAAGTTAAAAGAGTTTACCAAGGTTTGACTTATTGGTAAATAGACTCAGAATCGAGTTTTTATGATTCTTGTAGTTTTGTATGATGATTTTGGACATGTACATATGTTCGGATTCAGTTTTGGAGGTTCCTAGAAGGATTCGACACTATTCGTCGAAAGTTGGCAATTTGAAGAACCTAAGAGTTCATAAGTTTGACAAGAGTCGACTTTGATGTTATTGGATTCCAATTGTTATTTCGAGACTTTGGGTAGGTCTATATAGTTGAATTGAACTTGTGTGTAAATTTTGAAAGTAATTTGAAGTGTGTAAGTGTGATTCAGACACTCTTTTGAAGGATTAAAGATTTAACAACTTAGGAGAAATTCTATTCGGTTTGAGCCTCGATTCTTTGTTGTGATATTCCCGTGGGTATTTTTGTACTTGTTGGTATGATTTAACGGCTGCGTTTTGGATCATTGGTTGAGGGACTAGTTAAGTTAAGGATTTGGAGTTTGACAACGGTCAGTATCAGGACAAGACGACATCTTTACGATGTTTTGTGCGTGCGAGCAGGTTTGTCGTATGTTTTATGATTGAAATGCATATATGATTTTTGTCCAGGAGGTACCGAATGAGTTTTGGGTGCTTAAATAAAGTTTTTGCTGTTGTTGAATTTTCTGGTGAAAATAATTTCGAAAATACCGATTATGTTCCTGAAATTTTTAGACTTCTTTTAAAACTTTAAAATATCATATCTTACTCATTTTAAGACCAAATTGGGTGATTCAAAAGGCTATCTTGGGTGTAATCTCGCAAGAATTATGTTGCGCTTATCAAATCTGAGTTTCAGGGTCATCTATGATCTGGTTCGAGCTGAAGCAATTGCTGCTTTTGCTTACCTGTTTCGGAATTTAGTCACTTTTTCTCACAAGGTTTTAGAGCTCGAATTCGGGTGATTTTGGATGGGATTTTTACAATTTGGATTGGGGTAAGGTTTTTTACTGGGATTTATTTATATTTCATGATTCCAACCTTGAGTTTAGCGGTTGCTTGATCAATCAAATTGAAGAAATTGGAGATTTTAGTAAAAACTTTTCTAAAACATAAATTGATGATTCAAGGGTCGATTGGAGGTCATATTTGGATGAAACACATATATCTGAACTCTTATTGAAATAAGTGTTTGAAATTTGTGCATTTTATTGGGTTTCGAGGTGCGGGTCCGGGATTGAATTTTTATTTTGACTGTTTATTTTTAGTTAAAGATCGAAACTTTATTATTCATAATTATTTTCTATAGTTTTTATTTATGATATTAAGTTATTTTGGCTAGATTCGAGCCATCTGGAGGTTGATTTCAACAGGAAGGGATTCATAGAGTGTTGATTTAGCTTATTTGAGATAAGTGTCTTTCCTAGATTTGTTGGGAGAACTTTTCCTACTAAATGATATTATTTGCTACATGCGGGGATGATGCATATACGAGGTGACGAGTGTATAGGAATGTGCCAGGGTTTCCATGCTCGGGAGGGGAAATTATATGCTTCTTTATGCTTCGTTGAACATGTTGATCCCTTGACTTATGCTTTATTTAATTTTATGACTAATAAACTCAATTATCTTTATTTTAATATATTGTTTTTCGAGACTATTTATATACTTGAATGATCGTAGAATCATGAACACCCATTTATACTTGTTAGTGTCATTTTACTTGAGCTTTATTATCCGTAATAGGAGATGATGATTAGGGCCTTAAGGCTATATTTGGCACGAGGGTATTTCTGTGCGGTTGATATTGTAAGGCCCCGTAAAATTTCTCCAGGAATTTAAGTTTTTATGGTACAAAGGTAAGCTAATGTGCTACAACACGAATTTTTGGATGGTGCAATGCATAGTAGAGTTGGTAGAAAAATTTGCAGAAAATGACGATTCTATGGTCCATTATGCTATAGCGGATCTGTTCCGTTGACCACGAAATCGCCATAGAATGAATCAGAGGCAAATCAAATATGAAAACCATTTTGTGGCCATTCTGCTAGTCGCATAATCATTCTGCTAATGCAAAATTGAGTCGTGGAATTGACCAGACCAAACCCAGAATTTGAAAACCATTTTATGGCTATTCTGGTAGCCACATAACCATTCTGCTACCGCGAAATTGCATCACGAAATTAATATATAATTTTGTGACCATTTTTCTGGCCACATATATATTCTTCTACCACGGAATTGCACCACGTAATTGACTTCGGGGGTTATTTTTGAAAATTTTCTAACCCGACCCCATTTTAATAAAAAGGTATAAGGGGGTCATTTGGGAGCAATTTGTTTTTGATATTTTAGAGAGAGGAAAGGGATCTAGAGAGAGAATGAAGGGAACCTACATCTTCATGCTTCAAATTCATGATCAAGCTTTGGGGATTCAAGGGAGGAAATTACAAGAACTTCATTTAAGAGGTAAGGTTCTTCTCCCTAGCCCTAAATTTCGGGATTTGGATTGAAAGTAGGTAATGAGAAGTATGATTCTTAGGTGTGGGAGTTGTGTCTTTGTGCATACATTGTTGGTAGGGAAGTTGTTGAACTAAATTGGGTGAATCATTTGTTGTGGAATGAAGGGATTCCACCATAGAAACCTTGTAGTGAAATATGCACACCTAGTGCTTGATGAAATACCTAGGTGAGTTGAAACCAGGAATCTTTTCCTAATTATGATTTAATTTTGTTATATCACTAGTTGATTGGAATTTCTAGAAGTGTTGGGACATTGTGGTAATCTAAGGCACGCTCAAGCAATGTATGTTGTCTAAACTACCTCCACGGAATCAAATTCCATGCTTTCGCTGTGAACTCCAAGTACGTTTGCCCAAAGTACAAATTCTTGTCATGTTAGATTGTCTTGAACACATGATTTATCATATGACAATATGCTTAGGTCTTGATTCAATTTTTTTATCCCTATTCACTCCCACAAAGATACATCACATTAGGGTTGATTTAAGAAATGTCTATGACTCCAATTTATGTTTCAAATGAATTGGGTATAGCTTCATTGTAAATGTTTTCAATGTGTAATATGCTCTTTATTCCTCATGAGTAGAGGCTATTGTGTTCCGCAGTATTTTATATGTTCTATGGTCACCCATGGCAAGTAAAAGGGAGTGATAGTACGAACATGAAATGTGGATGCTTGCCAAAAATGAGAATTTTGAGGTTGATTTAAGGAATGTCTATGATAGAACGAACATGAAAATGAGAACATGAGGTTGATTTAAGAAATGTCTATGACTACAATTTATGTTTCAAATGAAATGGGTATAGCTTCATTGTAAATGTTTTCAATGTGTCATATTCTCTTGCTTCCTCATGAGTAGAAGCTATGGTGTTCCGCAATGTTTTAAATGTTCTATTACAATCCATGGCAAGTAAAAGGGAGTGATAGTACGAACATGAAATGTGGATGCTTGCCAAAAATGAGAATTTTGAGGTTGATTTAAGGAATGTCTATGATAGAACGAACATGAAAATGAGAACATGAGGTTGATTTAAGGAATGTCTATGACTCCAATTTATGTTTCAAATGAAAGGGGTATAGCTTCATTGTAAATGTTTTCAATGTGTCATATGCTCTTGCTTCCTCATGAGTAGTGGCTATGGTGTTCCGTAATATTTTAAATGTTCTATTACCACCCATGGCAAGTCAAAGGGAGTGATAGTACGAACATGAAATGTGGATGCTTGCCAAAAATGAGAATTTTGAGGTTGATTTAAGGAATGTCTATGATAAAACGAACATGAAAATGAGAACATGAGGTTGATTTAAGGAATGTCTATGACTCCAATTTACGTTTCAAATGAAATGGGTATAGCTTCATTGTAAATGTTTTCAATGTGTCATATGATCTTGCTTCCTCATGAGTAGAGGCTATGGTGTTCCGCAATGTTTTAAATGTTCTATGGCCACCCATGGCAAGTAAAAGGGAGTGATAGTACGAACATAAAATATGGACTCTTGCCAAAAATGAGAATTTTGAGGTTGATTTAAGGAATGTCTATGATAGAACGAACATGAAAATGAGAACATGAGGTTGATTTAAGGAATGTCTATGACTCCAATTTATGTTTCAAATGAAATGGGTATAGCTTCATTGTAAATATTTTCAATGTGCCATATGCTCTTGCTTCCTCATGAGTAGAGGCTATGGTGTTCTGCAATGTTTTAAATATTTTTAATGTTCTATGGCCACCCATGGCAAGTAAAAGGAAGTGATAGTACGAACATGAAATGTGGGTGCTTGCCAAAAATGAGAATTTGGGGTATTGTATGTTCCAATGGTTTCAATCATAGTGTGTGCGCTTCTAAAATAATAAATGCAAATGACTTTGATTTAAGCCCCCAAGAATCAATAACTTAGCTTATGACCTTAAGATGACAAGCGAGCACATAACGAGATGAAAGAGAGATGCCCTATGCTAGATAATGATGAACCTTATGAAAAAAGAATTTGGTCCATGTGCCATTAAAATATACTCATTTATCTACCATGAATGTGCTAATGTAATGAGTTGTATTTATCCATGATGAGGACGAACATGAAGTACTCCAATAATTCGGGAACTTACGACCTTAAATGTAGTGTTAAACATGTCACTTTGAGTTTATATATGGTCATGTGCATAATGATGTGTTATGAACCCTATGGACGGCCTATAAAACGCATATGTGTATAATACAGATGAACCCTATGGACGTCCTATGAAACGCATAGGTATATAATATAAATAAAACTTATGGACGGTCTATGAAATGCATAGGTATATAGTATAGGTGAACCATATGGACGGTCCATGTAACGCGTAGGTGTAGAGTATTGGTGAACACTATGGACGATCTATGAAACACATAGGTATATAGTATAGGTGAACCCTATGTACGGTCTATGAAATGTATAGGTGTATAATATAGATAAACCATATATTGTAAGAGAGGGATATGGACAGTCGGGTGAGACGCATAGCTAGCACGAACAATAGGTGCCACATTGATTTCCCTTGTTTGTACATGTTGTTACATTTATATTATATTTTGTATCTTGCGCATAGTTCATATGGCTCACTTGATTCCAAAAGAAGTTCAGAATGATGTATGTATAATAAGACTTGACATGTTATTCTATGGGTCATTTCGTAGTTTCTTGATGTACTTCATTTGCCTCTTATTTGAGTTACCGTATTTTCATATGTTGTTCTATCTGCCTTACATACAAGTACTATTCCACTTGTACTCACATCCCTTTTGTCGGAGACGCTGCATCTTTTAATGGATGCAGGTATACTTCTACTAAATGATGCGGATCTTTGATAGGGTTCTTCCTCACTACTCAGCTTATGGTAAGCCCGCTAGAATTCTAGTGGGTATTTGAGTCTAGTTCGTTTTATATACTTAAGTATATATTGACATAGAATCTCCATGTACACTGCGGGTCATGTACTTAAGTTTTGAGTTTTGTCATGTATTTATGTTCACAATATTTACAGATATTTATAAAGCTATGTATCCATCAGGAGAAGAATTTTAGGCCATTGAGCCAAATGTATTTAATTTAAAACTCAAGATCTAACTATATTATGGTAAATCATGCATGAGTAATGATGAGAGGTTGATGTAACATAAGATATCTCGACTGGGTTAATTCTATGGAGCACTGGTCACGCTCCTCAAGTTTGCGGCGTGATAGCTTGGTATTAGAGCACAAGGTTTAAGAGTCCTAAGGTGTCATGGAGTTGTGTCAGTAGAGTTCCTCTTATCAGCATAATGTGTGAGGTGCCCAATTGTCATCATAATGGAGGAAGGAAAAGTTAAGGACACGACCAAGGTAAGCAAGGTCATAGAGTTGTCCTCGAGAATTTGAGAATTCCTGAATGGGTTATTATAGGATTATATATGGAGGTAACAAGAAAGCTTAATTTTCATAAATGATTTGGATTTTACAGAGATTCACGCATGGGTTTCAAATATAGAGTGAGGGATGGCACATGAATAAGTTATGTATGAGGCCCCAAAAAGAGTGATTCTGAAACTCTAGAATGGTAAAATATTTTAAAGAGCACCCTGGGATAGAGAAGTTAAGAGCCAAGTGCGAAAGTTGTGCCCCATGCTTTTAGGAGGATTAGCCAAGATGGGATAAGCACCCAATGACTAGTGTGGTGCATGTTAATGAAGTTACACAAATTTCTCATGGGTCAAGGTAAAATAAGAGGTAGAAATGTGTTTAACATGATATTGACTACATATTTGTTTTTGTGCAAGGATGATATACCATGAAAGACGGTCCTTAGAATATAGTAGGGGTCAATCGAGGTTTTGCGTTGACGGGTCATGACCAAGTAGCTCACTGATGGGGTGGTTGAATGCAAAATGAAATGAATCATGTGGGTAAAATAGGCAAGTCCATGGTATTGAAAGCATGATATATAGGAGAAAATGTTTAAGATGGTAACCACCTCGAAGGATCTATAGGTATGTCCAACAGACGTAGGGTTGACTAGTGCATATGGGTGGGGTATGAGAACCATGCTTGTGTACATAAGATTTGGAAAGAAAAATGAGTAGCTCAGGCCCATGATGTGTGAAAAGTATGACCTGGAGGGTAATGGTGGTGTTATGTGTCTCTCTCTCATGTGACGAATAGTTATGAATGAAAGAATGATGAGTTCATTGTGCCATCTAATCCTTGTTTGGCAATGGTAAGTCCCTCAACCCCTTCCACTGTGTTCCATTGTATGTTTGAATGAGTATGACCATGGAGTTACATGCCTTGCATGTTTTACCATGGGGTGATACTTCTTGACATATTTGGAACTCCAACCATGGTAAGTTTAATTCATATTGGAATAACGAGGTGATATGACAATTGCAATTGGGAGGGGGAAGTCACATGTATTAATCCAAGGTTATAATGTGATTTACGTAATTAGAAAGGATGTTTAAGGGGTTATACATATAAGAGAAAGGCGAGGGTGAAGGTGTATGCTCTTAGTCACTATATAGGAGTATGTACATAAGCTTTCATATATAAGGAAACTCAAGTTGCTTTTCATTATCAATATCCAAGTGTGGACAAACGTGATTAGGATGTTTCACGAATGTTACATGAGGCTGAAGGGTGATACTAGAAATTTGAAGATCCTGTTTTGTATTGCCTCTTCAAATTAGATGTTTAGGAAGGCAAGAGAAGTTGTATAGTGCCCATAATGATGTACTCTAGTATGTCGAATTGCGACTGGGTCAAGGAGTGGCTATAGAAATATGTTTTAGGAGTATAGGACAATGAAAGCCGTGGTTATCGTGTATTGGGTTGTTGTCACACTGTGTGGTGTCTCGTATGGTAGAAGATATAAATCCCTCATGGGATGGTCCAAAATTGGTGTAGCAGAGTTGATAGGGGCCAAAACTCGTTTACTAAACGATGGAAAAAGTCAAGATCATCATGAAATTATTGTGTGTTAAAACAATGTTAGGAGTTTACTTTCTATGAGTTATGTTCAAACTTGTATTATTTATACAAATGCCCCATTTTGTTAATATAATGCCTACGACGTCATGGTTGGTGTTGTTTGCATGTTTATGGTGCAATGTGGTGTTATATATAAGTTATTAGGATTGATTTATTAGATTCTCTGACAGGTGGATAGGCCCAATTACATGAAAAACTCTGCCAAATTTTGGGGGCTTGGGGTGTGAATAAAGAGCTAAGTCATATTGGGTATTTTGTGGTGGACCCTAACCCTCATTTGAGTACGAATGATCCAAAGCGGGGGAGGATGTAAGGCCTCATAAAATTTCGACAAGAATTTAAGTTTTTATGGTGCAAAGGTAAGCTAATGTGTCACAACACAAATTTTTCGATTGTGCGATGCATAGTGGAGTTGGTAGAAAAATTTGTAAAAAATGACGATTTTGTGGTCCATTATGCTATAGCGGATCTTTTCCACTGACCACGAAACCACCATAGAATGAATCAGAAGCAACTCAAATTTGAAAACCATTTTGTGACCATTCTGCTGGACGCATAACCATTCTGTTACCGCGATATTGCATCGTGGATTTGACATACCATTTTGTGGCCATTCTGATGGCCACATATCTATTCTACTGCCACGGAATTGCTCTACATAATTGACTTCGGGGGTTATTTTTGGAAATTTTCTAAACCGACCCCATTTTAATAAAAAGGTATAAGGGGGCCATTTGGGAGCAAAACAAATCTGATATTTAAGAGAGAGGAAAGGGATCTAGAGAGAGAGAAGGAAGGGCACCAACATCTTTATGCTACAAATTCTTGCTCAAGCTTTGGGGATTCAAGGGAGGAATAATTTCATTTAAGAGGCAAAGTTCTTCTCCCTAACCCTAAATTTCAGGATTTGGACTGAAAATAGGTAATGAGAAGTATGATTCATAGGTGTGGGAGTTGTGTCTATGTACATGCATGGGTGGTAGGAGGTTGTTGAACTAAATTGGGTGAATGATTTGTTGTGGGTTGAAGGGATGCCACCATAGAAACCTTGTAGTGAAATTTGCACACCTAATGCTTGATGAAATGCCTAGGTGAGCTACAACCATAAATCTCTTCCTAATTATCCTTTAATTTTGTCATATATCTGGTTGATTGGAATTGCTAGAAGTGTTGGGACGTTGTGGTAATCGAAGGAAATCTCAAGCAAGGTATGTTGGCTAAACTCCCTCCATAGAATCAGATTCCATGATCTCACTGTGAACTCCAAGTACCAATTCTTATAATGTTAGATTGTATTGAACACATGATTTATCATATGCCAATATGCTTAGGTTTTGATTCAATTTTTTTTATCCTTATTCACTCCCACAAAAATATTTCACATGAGGTTGATTTAACGAATGTCTATGACTTCAATTTATGTTTCAAATGAAATGGGTATAGCTTCCTTGTAAATGTTTCCAATGTGTCATAAGAACTTACATCCTTATGCGTAGAGGCTATGGTGTTTTGAAATGTTTTAAATGGTCTTAATGTTCTATAGCCACCCATGGAAAGTAAAAAGGGAGTGATAGTATGAACATGAAATATGGCTGCTTGCCAAAAATGAGAATTTTGAGGTATTGTATGTTCCAATGGTTTCTATCATAGTGTGTCTGCTTCTAAGCTAATCAATGCAAATGAATTTGATTTAAGTCGCCAAGAATCGTGAACTTAGCTAATGACCTTAAGATGACTAGCGAGTACAACAAGATGAACGAGAGATGACCTATGCTAGATAATAAGGAACCTTATGGAAAATGAATTTGTCCCATGTACCATTGAAATCTACTGATTTATCTACCATAAATGTGCTAATGTAATGAGCTGTGTTTCTCTATGATGAGCACGAGCATGACGTATTCCAATGACCCGATAACTTACGACCTTTAATATTATGTTAATCATGTCAATTTGAGTTTATACATGGTCATGGACATAATGATGTGTTATGAACCCTACGGACGGCCTATGAAATACATAGGTGTATAATATAGATGAACCCTATGGACGACCTATGAAACGCATAGGTGTATAATATAGATGAACCCTATGGACAAACTATGAAACACATAGGTATATAGTATAGGTGAACCTTATGGACAGTCTATGAAACGCGTAGGTGTATAGTATAGGTGAACACTATGAATGGTCTATGAAACACATAGGTGTATAATATAGATGAACCATATATTGTAAGAACGGGATATGGACGGTCTGGTGAGACACATAGCCAGCACAAACAATAGGTGCCACTTTGATTGCCCTTGTTTGTACATGTTGTTACATTTACATTATATTTTGTATCTTACGCATAGTTCATATGGCTCACTTGATTCCAAAAGAAGTTCAAAATGATGTATGTATAATAAGACTTGACATGTTATTCTATGAATCGTTTAGTAGTTTCTTGATGTACTTCACTTGCCTCTTATTTGAGTTACCGTATTTTCATATATTGTTCTATCTGCCTTACATACGAGTACTATTCCACGTGTACTAACTTTCCTTTTTCTGGGTGCGCTGCATCTTTTAATGGATGCATGTATACTTGTACTGGATGGTGCAGATCTTTGATAGGGTTCTTCCTCACTACTCAACATATGGTGAGCCTGCTACAGTTCTAGTTGGTATTTGTATCTAGTTCATTTTATGTACTTAGGTATCTATTGTCATAGAAGCTTCATGTACATTGTGGGTCATGTACTTAGGTTTTGAGTTTTATCATATATTTATGTTCACAATAATTATAGATATTTATAAAGTTATGTATCCATCAGGAGAAGAATTTAGGCCATTGAGCCAAATGTATTTAATTTAAAAGTCAAGATCTAATTATGGTAAATCATGTATGAGTAGTTATGAGAGGTTTATGTAACATAGGCTGGCTTGACTATGTTAATTCTGTTGAGCGTCAGTCATGATCCCCAAGTTTGGAGTGTGACATACATGATGTTGGCACGATGAGTATTGCTGTGCAATGTGAAATAGGATTGGTCGATTAGTTGTTCCCATGTGAGAGGAATGGTAGTTGGATCTTGTTATGATTACTCATTCGTTAAACATTTATATGCCCTCTACTTTGGTTTCCATTAATGTTTTGTTGTTTTGTATGTTACTTTCCAATTTGTGTTCCTTATGTTGTTTCCTCTGTGTGTTCCTATCTGGCCTGTTACTGTTATATCTATGATTCTACCATGCGTGTTATTGTTACTCCTATGTTTGTACTTGGCTTACTTTTGTTACATATCCTTTCGAATTCATTACTTTACTTGTTATTATCCCAAGCATGCCATATGCCTATATTTGTTACGTGATTTACTTATTAGATGTCTTGACTTGTTACCTGCCTTTCTTTGTTATATGCCCTTACTTAACACATGCCTTCCTTTGTTACATGATTAACATATATCTACTTGATGCATGTTTTTACTTGACGTACATCTTTCCCCATTTCATACTCTACACTATTTTTCTTAGCCAGATTGGGTGATATTTGGATTTGTTGGGTATTTGTGCTTTGTAGAAACCTTTTCTTTATATGTAGGAGACTAGCTCTGTGATTTTGTGTTTCTCATATTACTTTGTTGAGTTTGTGTTTCCTAGTTGAATGTCGCATGTGTCATGATCGAAAATCTCACCTTAAGGATCGTGATGGCACCTAGTCTATAAAACTAGTTAAGACGATTACTTACAACAATTAAAGTAATTAACAGGATATGTTTTAAAGAAGAGTTTATCATAAATACTGAAATACAAGTGATACAAGCCTACGGGGTAATCATAACAATCTTCCCAAGAGTAGGTAGTACAAAGTCATGAACTCTAGCTGATTACATAAAAGTATCTCAAACACAATACAATACTATTCTGATAGCGAATTAACAGTACAATTCAAAGGGAAAAGGTCTCCGAAGGACTTTAGCGATCGAGTAGACCTATCTTGAATCCTCGCGATCAAAGAAGCTAATACTTCCTGGATTTAGAGTCTCCAACATCTAGATCTGCATAAAAATGTGCAGCAGCATAACATGAGTACACCACAAACGGTACCCAATATGTATCAAGACTAACCTCGATGGAGCAGTGAAGAGGCACAAGTCAAGACACCTACTAGACATAATAACCTGTGTAGAATATCAGTATAGAGCTAGTATCCACATTATCACAAATCACAAATACCTGACACCTAGTGTCCACATTATCATTCACAAAGACACGGACATCTCACGTGCCAATATTTTGATCCGTCCGGCATGGTCACAAGCTCACTATCACAATCCACCCTTCATGGTCATTGGCTCAATAACACAATAGAATCAGATTTACACGAATACATGAGCATGATCAATGATTATCAAATTTCATACTCCTGATCTTGTATAAATGACATGTTACGGTGTATTCATGTACAAGTATACTATTACACCCCAAATCAACAAGTAATATCAAGGACATTGAGTAGCCCATCAGAAATAACACAACGAGTCACGTAACGTGCATGACACACACAAGGAAACTAACACCATCACACGAATATCATCAATAATGTGCCCCCAGGCCATCACATATCATCCATGAAATAACCACCCTTATCTCTACGCATTGACAATGTAATATAGCCACCGCTATCATTCCGCCTAGATAATAAACATAATAGCCACCAATATCGCTCCGCACAGACGATATATCAGTAGTCACCCGTATCACTCTGCCCAGACAGTATATCAGTAGCCACTTGTATCACTCCGCGCAGATAACATATCCATAGCCACTCGTACCATTCCGCCTAGACAATATATCAATAGCCACCTGTATCACTCCGCACAATCAACAACAGTGAGATGCCGCCCTTATACTTTACATAGCAACAGTCAATCCACACAACAAATCTGCAGTTGCCAAAATCACAACAACACGACATATCAACTCGTACCACACATGACCATAAGCGACAACATCTCCAAAATAACAATACCAATATCACCATAACATATAACCCAAGACTCAACCATAATAAGTACAAGAATCTCAATAACCACAGAATGAAACCAAAAATAACTCAACAGTGAAAGATACTCCCTAAAAACAACAACTTCAACTAAACAGGTTAATAACTCTCACTAACTCTAACATCCATTACTTGCTTAAGAATAAACTTAACAATGAAAGGCATGACATGTAATAACAAACAAAATTAAATACATATAAGTGTAACTCGACAACGGTAGATAGAACAAATACTAATAACCTCAATTAAAGCATACATGAATAAACTTAACAATGGAAGATAGAACACATAAATAACAAATTCAATTGAATGCATATAATAAGCCTAAGAGTCTAAACCTGTCAATTTCAACTTATAAGGCCATGTACATACTCGTCACCTCATGTACACATCTTTCTCAAAATTCAAAAAATTGAAATTAAACCAAATCCTACGGGGTGGTTTCCCCCCCACAATGTTAGGCAATATACTTACCCAAAAGAAGCTAAATCAATACACTAAGAAGCCCTTACCGTGTGAAACAACCTCCGTACGACTCAAATATAGCAAAAATAACTTAATATAATAAATTAAAATCACAGAAAATAATTACGGATAATAAAGCTTCGATCTTTAATGAAACTAAAAAAGTGAACCCAAAATGTCAACCCCAAGCCCGCACTACGGAACCCGACAAAGCTCACAAAATCTGAATACCCATTCTGATACGAGTCCAACCATATAAAAATCATTGAATTCCAACCTCAAATCGGCATTCAAATCATCATTTTATGGTTTAGAAACGTTTTTACTAAAATCGCCATTTCTCCAATTCAATTAATCAATTAAATGATAAAAATAAGAATGGAATTGTGAATTATAACTAAATCTGAGTAAAAAATACTTGCCCCAATCCAAATCGTGAAATTCCTCTCCAATATCGCCCAAAACTAAGCTCTCTAACTCAAAATTTGATAATATAATCAAACCCTTGATAAATAAAGCTTATACCCCCGATTCCGAATTTGCGAACCAAAACACGTTCCTGCGAGCCCTCATTTGCGAGCAAAGGATCGTATCTGTGATATTAACCTATAAGACCAAAAGCCGCATCTGCACACCAGAATTCGCATTTGCAGCGGCGCAGAAGCGCAAAAGTATCCGTAGAAGAGGATACTCACCCGGAGCCTCAAACCCGCATCTAGACGCGATCTCGCACCTGCTGTCCCATGTACGTAGAAGTGAAATACCTACCAATGCAAAATCTCACAGAAGTGACACAAAATCACGCAGAAACAAGTCTGCATCTACACTCCAACATGCGCAGATGCGAAACACCAGAACCAGGTCTGCCTAACAACAAGGAATTGATCTGAAACTCAATCAAAGCTCACCCGGGCTCCTCGGGACCCCGTCCGAACAGACCAACAAGTTCCAAAATATAACACAGACTTACTCAAGGATTCAAATCACGTATAATAACATCAAAACTACAAATCGCAGCTCAAATCAAACTTAATGAACTTTTAAACTTTCAATTTCCAAAACTCGTACCAAACTATATCACATCAACTCGGAATGACCAGAAATTTTGCATGCAAGTACCAAATGACACAATGGACCTATTAAAACTCCCGAAACAAAAGTTCGAACCTGATATCAATAAAGTCAAGCCCTGATGAAACCACTCAACCTTCCAAAGCTTCAACTTTCCAACCTTCAACCAAAAACATCAAATCAACCTACGGACCTCTAAATCAAAATTCGAACTTTTGCCTAAGTCCAAAATCACCATACATATCTATAGAAATCATCAAAATACCATTATCTTGTCGTTTACTCAAAATTCAATGAAAATCACTCTTCCAAAACATTCCCGAACCTCTTGGAAACCGAAAGCAATAACCACTCAAGTCTCAATACATCATACGAAGCTACTCAAGATCCAAAATCGCTGAACGAAATGCTGAATCTCAAAACGATTGTCAGGTCGTTACAACATGTTAGTTTTCTTGGCATTACCTTGCAAATTTCCCGTGTATGGTTGTTGTATAATAGTTATGTATGAATTTATTATATATGGGATCGGGTTGGACGCCGTAACGATATTAATATTATATATGGGATAGGGTTGCATGCTGTAATGATATTAATATTATATATGGGACCGGATTGCACGCCGCAACTGTATTGATATTATATGTGGGATCGGGTAGCACGCCGCAATGGAGAAGAAATTATATATGGGATCAGATTGCATGCCACAACAGAGAAGATTTATTATAGTTATTCTTGTCTATTGCTTTCTTTTAATGTATTGTGTGGTGAAACTGAGAAGTGATGATATTTAGGGGACCTTTATCAGTTGTATTCTTGTTTCACCTGTACTTGATTATTTTGTTGTCTCTTTATTGTATTATTCTCTCTGTTATCATCTATGCTGCTAAAATATTGAGTGAGTATCTTTTAACATAAAACCACGTCCCTAATTTACTATGGTTAGTCAAGATACTTACTGATGTAATGACCCGCTCACATATTTATTGCCTCATATATATTCATTTGTAGTTTCATGACTTGCCGGGGTGGTTGGTATTGTTTTCGGGTATGTTTCGGAGTAAATTGGGACACTTAGTCTCAAGGTTGGAGGCTTAAGTTGAAAGAGTTGACCGGATTTGACTGTTGTATGCGCGACTCTGGAATGGTGTTTTGATTGTTCAAATAGCTTTGTATGGTGATTTTGGACTTATTTGTATGTCTGAATATTGATTTGGAGGTCCGTAGGTTGATTTGGTGCTTTTTGGCAAAAGTTGGAAAGTTGAAGCTTTAAAAGCTTGAGAGGTTTAACCAAGAGTTGACTTTGTTGATATCGATTTTAGAATTTGGATTTGGAAGTTGGAATAGGTCCATTGTGTCATTTGGGACTTGTGTGCAAAATATGGGTCATTTAGAGTTGGTTTGATATGATTCTGCGTTAGTTTTTTAAGTTAGAAGTCCATTAGTTTCACTAGGCTTGAATTGGGGTGCGATTCGTGGTTTTGATATTGTTCTATATTATTTGAGGCTTTAAGTAAGTTCGTATTGTGTTTTCGGACTTGTTGGTATGTTTGGGTGGGGCCCTAGGGGCCTCGGGGGTGTTTTGGATGGTTAACATATCATGTTTTGACTTGGTGTTATTGATGAAGGGACTCCGGCTTCTGGTGCTTTCGCACTTGCGGTAGGTATGGCTGTAGATACGAAGTCGCAGGTGCCTCCATGATCGCACACGTGCAAGGTTGGCTAGGCTGGGGATAAACTGCAGACGCGCGTGGAGTTCTGCAGAAGCATATGCGCTTCTGCGCGGAAAGATCCGCAGGTGCGGAGTATGGTTGGTAGAGCCAAGATCACAGATGCAGAAGGAAATCGCAGGTGCAGATGTGCAGGAGCATGTGCTTGACCGCAGAAGTAGTCCTGTATGTGTGATGTTTGGACCACATGTGTGCTTGGTCGGGGAGTTAATGAATTTCCGTACCTGCGATTGTTTTTCCGCATGTGCAACCTATTGGATTGTAGATGATGATTGCTTGGACAAGATTATAAATCGAGGGTTTGGTCATTTCTTCTCATTTTTGGATTTTGGAGCTCGGTCTAGGGCAATATTTGGAGTACTTTCCTCCATAATTGAAGAGGTAAGTATCATTTAATTACTTTTGATGATAAATATTGGTTACACATTGATTATTACACCTAGTTTATGTAACCGTTAAGTGAAATTTTGTGATTTTAGTCTTTGGTATTGGAGAGTGAGATTTGGTGATTAGAGGGTCGATTTGTGGATGCAATTAGATGGAATTAGTATGGTTGGACTCGTTATTGAATGGGTGTTCAGAATTTGTGAATTTTGTCGGGTTCCGGAGTGCAAGCCTGGGGTTGACGTTTTGGGTTGACTTTGCATATTTGATTCTAGACTTTAGCTTTATCATTTGGTATTGTTTTCTATAGCTATTATTGGTGGTATTAAGTTATTATAGCTAGATTCGAGCCTTTTAGAGATTGATACATGGGGGAAAGGCTTGTTAGAGGGGTTATTTAGCTTGCTTGGGGTATGTATCTTACCTAAACTTGGTTGAAGCACTAGTTGCCTGGGTTATTGTGATAGCTATGTGCTATGGGTGCACACATGTTTGGGGTTTGAACCCATGTGCGAGCACCTGTGTTTTTATCCATGCCCGGGGTAGTGCTTAGGCTATAATATTCCTTGTATTGATAGTTAAGCTTTAAGCTTTGATTTTTCTCATATTTGTAACCTTGTTGTGAACTATTTTATGGATGCTAGACGTTACATAGAGGCTAAATCCCTGAATGAACTTGATAATTGTTATTCTTTGATGAAATTGCTTATTTGAGCTATGATAGCGCTCTTTGCATATGCCTACACTTTAACATGTCATTTATACCAGTTAAAAAGTATGAAATCAGTTATTCATTTATCATTTACATGCATTATTGTATATTTGCTTTTGTGTGATATTATTTGGACTGGATGCATGTGAACACACCGGGCGGATTGAGTTGTTACTCATGTGAACACGCATGGCGGATTGAGTTGTTATGCATGTGACCACACCGGGCGGATTGCGTTATGCCTGCAGCCACGCCGGGTGGATTGTGTTGTTATGCATGTGACCATGACAAGCGAATTGAGTTGTTATGAATGTGACCATGCCTGGCGGATTATGTTGTAATGCGCGTGACCACGCAGAGCGGATAGTGTTTTTATGCCTGTTACCACGCCTGGCGGATTGTGTTGTTTTGACTGTGACCATGCCGGGTCGATAGTACCTTATGCATGTGATCATGCCAGGCTGGTAGCATGTTGGATTGGCCATGCTTGTGTGTGGATATGGATCCATCCCCCTAGTGTCACCCTCTTATGTTTCTCTCTTTATGGTATACACGCGGATTGAGAAAAACTGATCAGTGGTTTGGTACGGATATGGAAGTATTCTAAAAAATCTTGCCAGTGTCTGTTTTGGATTTAATATTTTGTCTTTACTTGCAATTTCTGTGTTATTTACTTTATTTACTTGCACATCATCTTTATATGCTGGATTCTTGACTGAGTATAGTACTTGAGGAAATGTGCACACACAGAGATAGTTCCTTCTATGCTTACGAGTTGATTATATCATTGTTCTGTACTTGTTGAATTTATGAATTGTACATGTTACAACAAGTAGCATTTATGATTCTTTCTTTTTTTACCTCGCCGAGGTTGTTTATGATACTTTCTAAGTGTATTCGGTCGGTTGTAATTATGCTACACTTTTCACTTAATTGTGCAGGTGTTGGACCCAGTCATTATTAGCAAAGGCTTGTATCAGAGCTGATCAGAAAGTATTGTATTTTGGTCATTTCAGACTTGTATTTCAGTATTAGAGCTCTTGAATATGTGTTTACCAGTCCCGAGCGAGTTATCATGTATTACCACGATTATGTTATTTTGAGGTTTTAAACTTATGTTATTTATATAAATTCCACTATTTTGGTTCTTTATTGTTATGTCTGGCTTGCCTAGCAAGTGTGTTAGGCGCCATCATGACTGGCTGGGTTTTGGGCCGTAACAAGTTGGTATCAAAGTCCAAGGTAATAGATATTATGAGTCATGAGCAAGTTTAGTAAGGTCTTTTTGATCGGCACAGAGACGTCTGTACTTATCTTCAAGAGGCTACAGAACCTTTTGGAAAACTTCACTTTCTTGCATTCTTGTCGTGCGGATTTGTTATTTCTGAAGTTTGAGCCTTTACTCTTCTATTCTTTCTCAGATGGTGGGACCGAGGTGGGGCTCGCACTATAGCAAGAGCAGCACCTGTAAAGCGACTAGTTGCTCCAGCTAAAAGCAGGTACTAGATATTATTGAGCCTGTGGGACCAGCTCTAGCTCCAGCAGTGCCTATCATTATTCCTAGTCTTTAGGATGCCTTGGCTCAGGTGTTGACTGTGTGCATGCACCTGGCTCAGGTCTTTTCAGTTCCAGATGCACCAGCTACCTCATAGTCTGGGGGAGGTGCCCAGACCCCTACCGCCCATATTCCAGAGCAGCTAGCTTAGGGTCACAAGACGCCGGGTGTAATACCAATTCAACTTGGGCCAAGGATGGCCACCTTTGAGCAATGAGGAGCAGAAGAGGTTAAAGCCATTTGGGAGGGTTAAGCCTCCAGAGTGCAGTGGAGTAGAGTCAGAAGATGCTCAGGATTTTCTAGATAGGTGTCGGTGGATTCTTCGCACAACATATATTTTGGACACTAGTGGGCTTGCATTTACTACTTTTCAGCTGACAGGGGTAATTTACAGATGGTGGCAGACTTTTGAGTTGAGCAAGACAGCCGACATAATACCACTTACATGGCATGAGTTCTCAGTTCTCTTCTTAGAGAAGTTGTCCCACAGACTCGTAGAGAGTTGTTGCGTAGGTAGATTGAGCAGCTATGCCAAGAGGGTATGATAGTGACTCAGTATGAGACGAGGTTTGCAGATTTGGCTTGTCATGTAGTATGGTTGGTTCACACTGAGAGGGAGAGGATTAGGAGGTTCATTGTTGGCCTCAAGTATGGTTTACGTTTTAGTATGGCTCGAGAGGTTACGACGGATGCTAGGTTTTACTAGTTGGTCGAGATTGCTAGACTCTTAGAGCAAGTTGGCAGGATGGAGCATGAGGAGCAGGAGGCCAAGAGGCCTCGTAGTTCATGTGGTTTTAGTAGTGCCTTATCTAGAGGACAATAATATTTTAGTAGAGGTCATTCTTCTAGACCCATTCAGGCAGCTATCCATGTTCCTAATGGTTCTTCAATTAGCCACAACTCCTACTGTACATGCCGACATCTCATTTCATATAAGGCCTCATAAGGAGCCATATGGATGATGGACTGATAGTTATTGTTATAGGAAAACTCTCCGAGCGGTAAAAAATGAACCTATGAACCTCTGAAATCCATAACACAAGCACGTAACATGTCCTCCATGATTTGAATAGTGCGCTCAGACTGTTTATCCATCTGGGGATGAAATATTGTACTCAACGCAATCCTGTGTGCCCAACTATCACTGCATTGCTCTCCAAAACTACGATGTGAACTGTGTGCCTCAATCAGAAATGATGCAAATGGGCATAACTTGCAGGCGGATAATCTCCTAGATGTAGATCTGAGATAACCTCTCTGACGAATAAGAAGTCAGCGGAATGAAGTATGAGGACTTAGTCAACCGGTCCACAATAACCCAAACTGTATCATATTTCTTCAAGGTTCGTGGTAAGCCTACCACAAAATCCATAGTGATGTTCTCCCACTTCCACTACAGTATCTCCAATCTCCGAATCAACCCTCCCGATTTCTGATGCTCATACTTCACCTGTTGACAATTCAAACACCAAGAGACACAAGCAACAATATCATTCATCATATCCACCACCAATAGTGATGTTTCAAGTCACGGTACATCTTCGTGACACCTGGGTGAATGTAATAGCGTGAATTGTGAGCCTCCTCAAGGATCAAATGTAATAGCACCATCATAACCAATCATAACCTCCTTGGCACCACCCCGCTACACTGTGGATTTAATACCAACAAGGGAAAATCATCAAATTGGCGATCCTTAATATGCTCCAACAATGATAACTGAGCCATAACACAAGCACGAACCCGAATATGCTTCGAAACATCCAATCTCACAAACTAATTGGCCAAAGTCTGAACATCCATGGCTAGTGTCATCTCTGCTACCGATAAATATGCCAAACTTCCCATACTCTCTGCCTTTCTACTCAATGCATCGGCCACCATATTGGTCTTCCGCGGATGATAAAAATAGTGATATCATAGTCTTTCAGCAACTCTAACCATCTCCGCTGTCGTAGATTAAGATCTTTTTGCTTGAACAGGTGTTGGAGACTCCGATGGTTTGGAAGACTATACAGATAGTGGCTCTAAATCTTCAATGTGTGAACAATAGATGCCAACTCTAAATCATGCACATGTTAATTCTTCTCATGAACCTTCAGCTGTCGAGATGCATAGACAATCACCATTCTATCCTGCATCACAATACACAATGTATGATCCCGAACCCGTATGCAATACCAACATCGGGGCTGTAGTCAATGCACGCTTGAGCTTATGAAATCTATCCTCACACTCCTTAGACCTCCTGAATGGGGCACACTTTTGGGTAAATCTAGTCAAAGGTGAAGCAATGGACAAGAAACGCTCCACAAAACGGTGATAATAACCTGCCAAACCAAAGACGCTCCAAATCTCTGTAGCTGAAGATGGTCTAAGCCAACTCTGAACTGGCTCAATCTTCTTCGGACTTACCTTGATCCCTTCACTGGATACCACGTGCCCCAAGAATGCCACAGAGTCAAGCCAAAACTCACACATGGAGAATATAGCATACAACTTCTTCTCCCTCAAAATCTGGAGTACGACCCTCAGATGTAGCTCATGATCCACCCCGCTACGAGAGTAAACCAAGATGTTGTCAATGAATACTATGACAAGATATGGCTGGAATACATTGTTCATCAAGTGCATAAAGGCTGCTGGGGCATTGGTCAGCCCAAAATACATCACCAAAAATGCGTAGTGACCATAGCGGGTCATGAAAGTCGTCTTAGAAATATCTAAATCTCCAATCTTTAGCTAATGATTCCCCAACCTCAAATCAATCTTCAAAAACACTCTAGCAACCCTGAAGCTGATCAAATAAGTCATTAATGCGTGATAAAGGGTACTTGTTCTTAACTGTAACTTTGTTCAACTACCAGTAATCAATACACATCCGCATAATACCATCATTCTTCTTCATAAATAGAACCGGTGCACCCCAAGACGATACACTACGCCTGATGAAACCCTTATGAAGCAACTCTTGAAGTTGCTCTTTCAATTCTTTTAAATCGGCTGGTGCCATACGATATGGAAGAATAGAAATAGGCTGAGTGTCGGTCATCAGGTCAATACCCAAATCAATATCCCTGTTAGATGGCATGCCCGGGAGGTCTATAGGAAACACATATGGGAAGTATCTCACTACCGGAACTAACTCAACGGTAGGAGTTCAACACTAACATCCCTCACGAAGGCCAAATACGCTAGATATCACTTCTCAACCATCTGTTGAGCTTTAAAATATGAAATCACTCTACTGGGGACATAATATAGGTAACCTTTCCAGTCAACCCTAGGCAACCCCGACATCGCCAACGTCACGGTCTTAGCATGACAATCCAGAATATAGTAACATGGAGACAACCAATCCATGCCTAAAATCACGTCAAAATCCACCATGCTAAGGAGTAAAAGATAAATTCTCATCTCTAATCCCCCAATAGCCACCACACACGACTGATACACACGGTCCACAATAACAGAATCATCCATCGATGTAGATACACCCAAATAACGAGCACAGTATGATGACACATATGAATAAGTAGAACCAGGGTCAAATAATATAGAAGCATCCCTGTGGCACACTGAAACAATACTTATGATCACGACATCAGAAGCAAGTGCCTCTGGTCTAGCTGGAAATGCATAGCAATGGGCCTGACCACCACCTGATGGACCTCTCCCTCTAGGGCAGCTTCAAACTGCCTGAGTCCCACCCCTAGCTGGGTATGCGGGTGGTGTAGCTCCTAGTGCTGACATCCTAGGCTGAGAGCTCTCCTGTGGGATCCTACTCAGTAGTTTGGGGCAATCCCTCTTAATATGACTCAAGTCTCCACACTCATAACAATTCCACCACGGAGGAATTTTGAAAACCTAAATAGCTGCTCACATAACCCTGAACAGATGGAGCACGGTAGGAACTCTGTGCTGGCATCACACTGAATGATAACTGAGACTCTGGTTGGTTGGTTTGAGCCTGGGGAGGATAGGTTGTTGGGTACTTATATGGTCTGTGATGCTATGGAGAAGGTTAAGTTGATCTCGGAGCGGCTCCCTACAGCATAGTCCGGGTAGAAGAGTTATGTTGATAGGAGGGTTTGCAATGTTTCTTATATGGTGGGCCAGAAGGTTTTGCTCAGAAGTTTGCCCATGAAGGGTATGATGAGGTTTGAGAAGAAGGGAAAGTTGAGCCCTAGGTACATTGGCCATTTTGAGGTGTTTGAGAGAGTTGGAGAGATGTCCTATTGACTTGCCTTGCCACCTTGTCTATCGGGAGTTCACCACGTGTTTCATCTTTCGATGTTCCAGAAGTAATATGGTGATCCATCTCATATTATTTACTTCAGAACAATTCAGGTAGATGGAGATTTGACTTATGATCTAGAGCGGTGGCCATTTTGGATTGGCCGGTTTGAAAGTTGAGATCAAATAATATTAAAGTCAGAAAGCCCAATGGAGAGGCCAGCCGGTCGAGGGGGCTACTTGGGAGACCGAGCAGGAGATGCGAACCAGATATACCCACCTTTTTGAGACCCCGTGTATTATTCTAGACATGTTCGAGAATGAACGCTTGCTTAATAAGGGAGAACATAACAACCCGGCCGGTCATTTTGTGTAAGTTGAACTGCTCCCCTATTTATTGTCTCCTCTATGTTCATTTGTGGTTTTATGACTTGCCGGTGTGGTTGGTTTGGTTCGATCATGTTTCAGAGTGAATTGGGACATTTAGGCTCAAGGTTGGAGGCTTAAGTTGAAAGAGTTTACCGGAGTTTGACTTTTGTGTACACGACTCTAGAATGGTCTTTTGATGATTCAAATAACTTTGTATGGTGATTTGAAATCAAGATTGACTACGGCGATGGTGTTGACCTTGCTAGAGGGTACAAATGGGTTTGTGGTATATTGCGATGCTTCAAGGATCGTGCTTAGGTGTGTATTAATGCAACACGGCAAGGTTATATCCTATGCTTCCAGGCAACTCAAGAATCATGAAAAGAACTATCCAACACATGAGTTAGAACTTGAGGCGGTGGTTTTTGCATTGAAGATTTGGCGTCATTATTTGTATGGGGTCCATGTGGATGTATTCACGGACCATAAGAGCCTTCAATATATTTTCACACGAAAGGAGCAGAATTTGAGGCAGAGAAGGTGGATTGAGTTACGCAAGGATTACTACATTGATATCCTATATCACCCGGGAAAAGCCAATGTGGTGGCGGATGCTCTTAGCTGGAAATCTATAAGAAGTTTGGCTCACTTGGAGGTATGTCAGAGGCCGTTAGCCAGGGAGGTTAACCAGTTAGCTAGTTTGGGAGTTCGTCTTGCGGACTCTAGTAAAGTAGAGGTAATTGTGCAGGATCGGGCTGAATCATTGCTCGTTGTGGAAGTCAAAGAGAAGCAATACGACGATCCATTGTTGGTACAATTGAAGGAGGGGATTCATAAACATAAAACTGTAGCTTTTACTCTTGGCATGGATGATGGTACACTAAGGTACCAAGGGCGGCTATGTGTTCCAAATGTAGATGGTCTCCGGGAATGAATCATGACCGAGGCTCACATTCTAGGTATTCCGTGCACCCAGATTCTACGAAGATGTATTGTGATTTCAAGTAAGTCTATTGGTGGAATAACATGAAAAGGAATGTGGAGGACTTTGTGGCAAGGTGTTTGAATTGTCAGCAAGAGAAGGCCGAACACCAACGGCCTGGTAGGTTGGCACAGAACAGAGAAATTCCAAAGTGGAAGAGGGAAATGATTAATGTGGACTTTGTGGTAGGCTTACCACGCACTCCGTGCAAGTTTGACTCAATTTGGGTGATTGTGGATCAACTCACGAAATTAGCACATTTCTTGCCAGTTAAATCTACCGACACTGCGGAATAGTATGCTCAGATGTATATCAAGGAAATAGTCAGGCTACATGGCACTCCAGTTTCTATCATTTCCGATCGAGGCGCTCAATTCACGAAAATGTTTTGGAAGAAATTTCAGCAAGGTATGGGTACTTAGGTGAATCTTAGTACAACCTTCCATACACAGACCGACGGGCAAGCAGAGCGGACTATTCAGACGCTTGAGGACATGTTGCGTGCTTGTGTTCTTGACTTCAAGGGTAGCTGGGATGATCATTTGCCACTCATAGAATTTGCTTATAAGAACAGCTTTCATGCTAGTATTCAAATGGCACCATTTGAGGCATTATATGGTAGGAGATATAGAGCTCCCATTAGGTAATTCGAAATTGGGGAAGCTGAGTTGATAGGGCCAAACATCATGCATCAGGCTATATAAAAAGTTAAAATCATTAAGGAGCGGTTGAAGACTGCTCAGAGTTGTCAGAAATCCTATTCGAATGTTCGTCGCAGAGACCTAGAGTTCAAAGAAGATGATTGGGTATTCTTGAATGTTTCCCCCATGAAGGGTGTAATGCGATTTGGAAGGAAAGGGAAATTTAGTCCGAGGTACGTCGGGCTGTACAAAATCATTTGGAGGATTGATCAGGTGGTGTACAAGCTTGAGCTACCACCCGAAATGTCATCAGTGCGCCCGGTATTCCATGTGTCTATGTTGAAGAAGATAGTTGGAGATCCGTCAGCTATTGTGTCGGTTGAGACCATTGAAGTTAGTGAAGAACTGTCACATGAAGAAATTCTAGTTTCTATTATTGATCGGCAAGGCCGAAAGTTAAGAAATAAAGATATTACATCCGTGAAAGTACTATGGTGAAACATCAGATTGAAGAGGCTACTTGGGAAGCTGAGGAAGAAATGAAGAAAAAGTATCCTTATTTGTTTGAATAGCCATGTATTTATAAAGTTGTGTTCTATGAAAAATCTAAGGGTTACCTTCTACGAATATGTATCTTTTGTACAGTTGATGTTAAGGGTGCTCTATTTCTGGTAATATATTACTCATGAGGACACATTAGGTGTTGTTAATGTGTTATATTGCGTAATTGGATTATATGTATGTTTTGAGGATGTGTTTCTGGGGCTCTCTGACTGGTGAATAGGCCCAGTTACATGGGAAACTCTAGCGAAATGTTTTGAAATTTAAGGAGTTAGTCAAATTTGGGACTGATGGTGTGTGGTATGAAAACTGAGTTGCATAAGATGCTAATAGTGAACCTTGACCCTCATTCAAGGATGAATGATCTTAAGTGGGGGAGGATGTAAGGCCCCGTTAAATTTTTCCTAAAACCCCAGATTCTGTTATGCCGGGGTAGACTCTCATTGTATTGTTATGCATGTGACCATGCCAGGCGGATAGTATTGTTATGCCTATGACAATGCCGTGCGGATTATGTTGTTATGCTTGTGACCATGGCAGGCGGATTGTACTATTATGTCTGTGATCACGCCGGGATGCACATTGAATAGGTCGTGTTTGTGTGTGGATATGGATCCATCCCCCTAGGGTCACTGTAAGGTCCCGTGAAAATTTTCCTAAAAATCAGGGTTCCGTGATGTCGGGGGCCTGTAGAGGTTAATTATAGTAGAAATTCTTCGCCGCTCGCAAGCTCGCCGCGGTTCGGACTTTTTTGATTGAACGGTGTGCTGGGGAGTTGAAGGAAAATATTTTACGGGAATAGGCATTTGTGTGGCCCATTATGCGGCCGCATAATCACTCTGCGGGCCGCAGAATGGCCGCAGAGTGGAGCAGCTACTTGGGCCATTTGTTATGTCAATTTTGCGGCCAATTATGTGACCGCATAACCATTTCGCGGGCCGCACTTTTGTCGCAAAATCAGCATTAGGATTTTTCTGAAGGGAGGTTCTACGCCGCATTATGCGACTGCATAACAGGTCTGTGGGCCGCATAACTACCGCAGACCCAGGCAGATTTTTTTCTAGTTTTGGGCACCAAATTATGCGGCCGATTTGCGGACCGCATATCCATTCTCCGATTGCATATGCGACCGCATACCCTGTTCTGGAGCTTCGTTAATTAGACATTTTGTCCCATTTTTTTAGCTAAAATCTAACATTTTGAGAGTGAGAGAGTGATCTTCAACAAATTATCCTTAAATTCTTGCTCGAATCGTTGAAGATTAACAAGGAAAACTCACTAGGTCTTCATCCTAAAGGTAAGATTCTATACCCTAACCCTCAATTTCAAATTTTGTCTAGAATTGGATAATTCGTAAGATACGTTTTGGGCATGGGAGTTGTTCATCTTGCATGCATGTGTTATCAAAGGGTATAATAAGGTTGTGAGCTAAAAATGGTAGAGAATGGGTTGGGGAATGGTGGAATCTTTCACAAAAGCGCCTTAAAAACCTTAATGCACACCTAGTGTTTGATAATATGCTCAAATGAGCTAGAATCATGATCATCTTCCTAATTTTGGTTCAACTTGTTGTATTTGTAAAATAGATTGAAGTTTTTGATAATTCTGGAATGTTTTAAGAGTTTAAGGAAGCTCAATCGAGGTATTTTGGCTAAACCCCCTTTTTCTTAGAATCGAATCACATGGTGTTCATTTAATTGGTGTAAGTCCCAAAGTGATCATTATAGAATTGGCTATTCCTAATGTGTTTGTGTTGAAGGATGTATGTTCAATATTTATTCTAAATGCTTCTTCATGTCATCTTACCATTTGAGGACGTGTTCAAAATGTGGAATATGTGCTAGAAATGTTAAGACTTCAAGTCAAGAACGAAATAAAGGTTGTTATGCCAACTTGTATGAAAATCCTATATGTACCTAAGATTCCCAAATTGCTCGTATATGAATTTAATGTCTTGAATGGAAAGCCTTATTGTTGTTGATAATGATAATTATGTTTGAATATGGAAAAAAGGGACTGGAATTATGAAATACGACCAAGTGCCAAGAATGACTTTATAATTGTGGCCACTAGTGCCAATAAACTGAAAGGATATGAAAGAAATATGATGTGAGATGATTGACTGAAAAAGGTAATATCTTGGGTGAGACGGCCTAGCCGATCGGGCCGTGATTGGACGCCATGCCGCACACATGGTGGTGACTGTGCTGGAAATGATAATTGAATTTATGGTTATGGTTGATGTCTCAAATGAGACGACCTAGACGGCCGGGTCGTGATCGGACTCCGTGTAACAATACGGTGGTATTGTGAATTATGGTATATCGGCACTAAAGATCACCCAACCTAAATACATGGAAAATGACTTGAAAACTTATGTGATCCTTAACTTGATGTTTTAGTTTATTTGAAGCTCTTATTGAATTCTTGACTGTTCCCCTTGTATCATTATTCATTCTATTGAAATGGTGTTTAGTTTTCCATACTAGTACTATTCGACAGTACTAACTTCCCTTTTGCCGGGGGCGCTGCATCTTTAAATGGATGCAGGTGGTTTTATAGCAGGTAGTGTTGATCAGCGATAGTGGTACATCCTCTTCCTAGCAGACTTGGTGAACCCTACTTCATCCCGGGGTCACGTATTTTATCTTTTGTTCCTATTTTTATAATGTCTCAAGGTATAGACGGGGCCTTATCGCCGACACTATCATGAATCTTTTGTATCTTTTAGTGTCTTTGTAGACACTATATGGGTTGGACATAGGTGCTGGAAAAGTCAAATAGATTATCTTGTGTTTTAATCTATAGTTTTACTCGAATCACAAGAATGTGTGTATTTTTGGACTTTAAAATGATGTAACCAATGAGACAATTTAGTATTGTATATATGAACCTCCTACTGTTTAATTAATGAAATCATGTCTTCTCTTGGTCATGGAAGAGTTGGGTAGAAAGTATCTACAGGCTTGATCGACCAGATTTACTCGGTCGAGCGTCGGTCGTGCTCCCCGAGGTTTAGCCGTGACAGTCACCCTCTTATGTGTCACTCTTTATGGTGGACAAGCGGATTGAGGAAAACTTATCCGTGTTTTGGTACGGACATAGAAGTTTTGAGGAAAATCTTGCCAGTGTCTGTTTTGGATTTTGCATTTCATCTTTACTTGCAATTTCCGTGTTATTTACCTGATTTACTTATACATCATCTTTTTATGCTGGATCCTTAACTGAGTAGAGTACTTCAGTATTTGTGCACACACACATAGATGGTTCCTTATGTGCCTATGATTTGATTAAATCATTGTTCTGTACTTGTTAAATATATGAACTGTACATGTTATAGCAAGTATCATTTATAACTCTTGCTTCTTTTGCCTCGCCGAGGTTGGTTATGATACTTGCTGAGTAGGTTGAGTCGGTGGTACTCATGCTACACTTTGCACTTAAATCTGCAGATCCAGGTGTCGGACCCAATCATTTGTTGCTGAGGCTTATAGCAGAGCTCATCATTGAGATTCAAGATAGAACTGCATTCTCGACTGCAGTCTTGATGTCTCTTTTCTTATGTACTTGTCTTTATTTCAGACAATATTGTATTTTGGTCATTTCATACTTGAATTTTCATATTAGAGCTCATGACTCTTTATTTACCAGTCTTGAGGGAGTTATCATGTATTGGCACTATTATGTTATTTTAAGGTTTCAGACTTATGTTATTTCTATAAATTCCAATATTTTGGTTCTTATTGTAATGTCCGGCTTGCCTAGCAAGTGCGTTGGGCGCCATCACGACTGTTTGGGTTTTGGGTTATGACAACTGAGTGCATGGAGTCAGTTGTACTCATACTACACTTATGCATCTTATGTTCAGATCTTGGAGCTGCATAGCTGTGGAAGACAAAGCCTAGCATTGAATACGTACCCGCATTCCAGATTCAAGATACCATTTGTTCATGGTAGTTTATAATTTTAAATTCTATTTATGTAAACTTCAAATATATATTGTATTTATTCTTTATACTAGTTTGTAAATCTAAATCATAGTGGCTCATGACTTGTACTACAAGTCATTGGGAAATTGTATAGAACTCAGTTATATCATTCTTGTTGTTTTAATATTTCACTAGGGTTATCGATTTGTATGTTAGGCTTACCTAGCAATGGGTTAGGTGCCATCACGACTATGTGTATTTTAGGTCATGACAAGGTGGTATTAGAGCACTATGTTCATAGGTTCTACCAGTCATAAGCAAGTGTCTAGTAGAGTTTTGTGGATTGATATGATGACGTCCATACCTATATTCGAGTGGCTACAGGGCATTTAGGAAACTTACCTTCTTTCATTCCTTATTGTCCGATCTTGAAGTCTACAACTTCAATTTCTTTCCATTCATCTGTATGTGATGTTGACCACCAAGTACCAGCATGCACCGACAGCTTGTGATGTTGCAGGTGGGTTGAGAAGGGTGGTGGATGCTTGATCATCGTCTCGATGTTTTTGGTTGCCTAGTTGTCATGACCATGGTGGGGGCATGGGAAGGTGTTGATTTGAGTCTAGCAGGTGGGTTATCTCTTGCGTGAACATTTGAAGTCATGTGTTTCATATGAGGCTTCTATTCAGAGGAATACACATCTTGTCATTTCAGAGCATTTGAGGAAGCAGCCTTGACTATTACAAGGACGAGTATAGAGTGTTTTACTACTATTCTTGAATATGTTTACGAAGTATTCAACTGACTAACAGTGTGAGACCGGGGAAGCTATGAAGGAAGTGTATTGCGGTTATATCTTGTGAATATATTTATGATTTGTTGCAACTGGTTGAGATAGATACAGTGTGTTATAAGAGAACCAGAAGGAGTCATGGATGTTGAAATTTGGTTCTAAGGCTTATCGGTTAAGGTTAAAGGAAGAATCTTCAGTCATGATTGCATCGATGGGCTTTTATGGATTGAGGTGACGTGGGATCACCCATGAGTATAGGTATGGTGGGGTTATACAGTGATTTGATGTCAAGCCTCAACCCGGGGGAGCGCGACCGACGTTCAACCTAGATACCCCGGTCGAGCAAGCCTGGACAATGTCGTCTACCGAACTCACCCATGAATAAAGAGAATATACATTTCATTAATTAGATAGTAAGATGTCATGTGAACAACACCAGTTCATTGACATAAGTTGCGTCATTAGCAAGTCTCAAAAATAGTACACTATACAATCATAGTTGAAGTGGAATAGGTGATACAATTATAACACTTTTAGTTTAACATTCCCAAAACGAGGTACAACCCACACTATGTCTACGAAGCCTCTAACAGAAGCAAAAGACTGCTATGACAACGCCGACAACAAAGCCCCGGCTATACCTCAAAATGCTATACACAAGGGACAAGAGATACAAGACCCCGAATTGAAGTGGGTCTCACCAAGTCAGTCGAGGAGAGGGTGTATTGCTATCACTGTTCTGTGCTTCCTGCTGTGGAACCACATGCATCCATTAAAGATGCAGCGCCCCCGACAAAAGGGACGTTAGTACAATTGGAATAGTACTACTATGAAAAACTAAACACCCTCTCAATAGAACGAGTAACAGTACAATGTGAAAGAAACATGAAATCAATGAGGGCCTCAAACAATATTTAAGTATCAAGTTAGGAAAAAGGATAAATTTCACGTAAGTTTCAATATTTAAAGTTGGAAGATCTTTAGTACCGATACACCACCGTGCTTTTCGCATGGAATCCGATGTCAGCCCAACCATATAAGCCGAGATGTACACTCATAATACCACCATGTGTGTGGCATGACGTCCGATGTCAGCCCAACCATATAAGCCGTCTACCCCCAATGTCGTGTAGGTCGACGTTGATGAGCACAAAACAAACACCTAAATATGCTTGCTAGTCGAATATAGTAATATATAATATTGTATCCACATGGATTGGAGTTAAACAATATTATCATAGTTTGTAGCTAGATTGTTATCCAAGATGATCAACAATTGAGAATTATGTGATTTAAAACTAAAATTAACTAAGAGTCTAAACTATTGACTTATGACAATAGCAACAATGAGTAAGCAAAGAAGGTTATCAGTGGGAGAAAATAGAGTTATGATGGAATTGGTGCAAGAAAATTGTTTGGGATCTAACTCTAGATAATCCACTTCTAATGTTCAAGTGAGTCTCTTGAATTCACTCAATTATTAGTTCACACGTTTAGAAGAAACTCCTCTCTCGATTAAGTCTCAACCTCACAAGATGAACCAATTTTAAGCACGTGAGGATATGCAAGAATTCGTAGTAGATTGGTCTTTAGGAGAACCTCTCTCGATTATCCTCCTAGCTATATTTAATCAATGATTCAACTAGCTTCTTTTGATTACTAAGAAGAATATATGAATTCAACCAACAAAATATAATGCAAAGATATCACAAGTTATGTCTCTCTCGATTACATGAACTAGTGAATATAGATGCAACAATTAAATTATTAAAAATGATTCAATTCATAAACTAGAGTTATAATCCACAAATAAATATCAATACACCAAATCCATCAAACCCTAAATAGGACTATTCCATAGATATGGAGAAATTTTTAACAAATATGTTTAAGTTAAAGGAAAACATAAAACGACCCAAACTCGTGTCTTGAGTGAGGATTGAATGATGAATTCCTTGTGCTTTTGCTTCTCCAACTCCTCCTTAGCCTCCCTAGGTCTTAGATGTGTTAAAAGTCCTGAAAATAACGTCTTTCCATGTATATATACCAAGTAGGGTCGGGCCCAAATGAAAATACCTTTTCCTATGCGAAATTGGACAATCACTCTGTAAATGTTGTACAGGCATGCCGCATGGGGCGACGCGCCAGGAGGGGCATTAGTGGGAAACTTTAGAGATCTAGTTCTAACACGCAGTAGGGATTTTGTATAGGCGCGGCATGCCATGTGCTGCCCCACGGGCCACGAGTGTGTTGTTTTCTTAGAGTACGGAGTTTTCTTGATGTTTTGATATCCAGACGTGGTTCTCAACCCCCGAACACGATCCCGACTTAATCCCTTGGGCTTTTACTCAGACTTCAAATCTCCAAATCACTCGAATTCATTCCACAAAATCTTCATAGCTCGGAATCACTCCTACAAGGCATAAAACACACAATTAGTGCAAAACACTGGGGATTAAAGCTCGAACTCAATTAAAGTACAATAAATTAGAGTGCAATAAGCGACTAAAATACGAGATTATAGCCTACCATTAACACCCCAGACTTAAACCATTGCTCTTCTCGAGCAATCAAACTATGCTTTAGAAAGACACAACCTTTTTAAACAACCCTCCTTACTCATCACACCCAGAATATGTAAAATAGACTAAGCACAATAGTGTAACATCCTAGCCTCAAGATTTGACTCAAAAGCACCACGCATTATTTATAACCCGCTCACTTACTCTAACACAGAGGTCAAAGACATTACATTTCCTTCATGAATCAAGTGCCCTCACACAAAAATTAAGAGTAGTTCCACACACCATAAACTTAAGAACAGTTAGGAACTCAAGATAGAGATAAATGACTCACTCTCAGAAACAATATTCATATGTCACAAAAGATGCACCACATGCGTTCCCGTAGTGTACTACTCTACTAATTGAGTTCATTCAGTCAAGGATCAAATAGGACTTTAAATGGTTGTAATGTAAGCTGTGGGACGGGTAGGATACATTTAGATATAAGAGTGACTATACCTCCCTAAGCACTTTAATACATACACTTTTACATTCAAACCCCACACTTATGTCAAACCAAAACTCCACCTTCACATCAATATGCATTAACTCCCTATTTCTTTAAGCATAATTACATCAAGAGTTACCACTGTCAAACAATAATTACACAACAATACACCATTGTTTTTCTTTCTTTTTCAATTCAAGTGGCTCTTACCTTTTCAAGACATTGCACCTTTCTCTTTATTTCATTATATCCACTCAAAAGACAATCCAACAACCCACACTTTAACTTTTATTAAGTTCATAACAAATTCAAGTGCTCATGAGAGGTACGAGGTTCAAATATATGATCTATTCAAAAATATGGGTAAGGCTTGTAATGTGGTTGCCAAAGAAACAAGATTATAGGCTCAAATTAACTAAGATACATAACAATTGGGTGGGTAAAGGCATATAACTGGCTCAAAGGCAGAGAACAGATATATCACTTCCAAGACTGAATAAAACTACTATTTCACTTTGCAAAGACACGGGGAAAGTTCTAGACATCAAATGCAATGCACAAAATAACACAAAACCTCACACACACATGGCACCTAACTCACTCAGGATCGGACTCATCAAGACACTCTAGTCAAAGAAGTTAAGCAAAGTTAAGATCATACAATTTAAGGTACTTATACAAGTGTCAAAACCTGAGCCCAAGCATCACAACTAAAGCACTCACTATTCTCAAGGCATAACTAAGTCACGAGATATTGCATTCAATTCAAATCACAGCACAAGTTTTTCTACTACTAATAAAAATAAAAACTAACTATACCGGGTTCAAACAAAACCCTTGAAAAAGAACTGTGGCACAAAGAAAAGCTATGGGCGAATAAGTATACTACCTACACAAGAAAATCCTTTTTGTCATTTTCCTTCGACTTAATTCCCTCAAGAAACCTGTTGAATGATATCCATCATTGGGATAAATCAAAAATTATAAAATTTTTACGTTTTTTTTTCTATTTTTTTCTCTCTCTAACTACTACAACTAACAAAAGGAAACTAATAGAGATACATACAACATAAGGTAGAGGAAACTTCCCTAAATCTCTAGTTGGGGTCTGAGTTGAAGTCGGGCTCCATTCGTCTTGCCTGAACTAGTGCACACATCCATGCAAACAGCTTTTTCTCAGCCTTCTTCAGGTACACCCCACACTTGTGTTTTTCCCTAACTGCAACCTTCTCTTTCACGCCTTTCACCTTCCATTCAACACTTGCAGCTGGCTTCTCCTTTTTTACCCCCGTTTCTATATCCATCTTGAAAGTCACCATCTCCTCAACCACTCTAAGCATGAGTTTTCTATCATGTATGTCTAATATTGCTCTACCAGTCGCTAAGAATGGTCTTCCTAGGATAAGGGGGGCCTCCTTGTTCTCCTCCGTTTTCACCACAATAAAATCTATAGGGAATACAAACATATCTACCCAGACTAAGACATCTCCACTATCCCATCGGGTATTATAGTTGTTTCGTCTGCCATCTGCAAAGATATTAGTACAGACCTTATCTCTCCAATCTCATTCTCCAGTTTCCTATAAATAGACAAAGGCACTAGATTAATTGAGGCATCAGAATCACATAAAGACTTATCAGAATTAATAGTGCCTAAAGAGCAAGGTATAGTAAAACTCCCTGAATCTTCACACTTTTGCAGAAGTTTATTTTGCAAGATTGCACTGCAATGCTCTGTGAGCTTGACCACTGAGGTCTCTTCTATCTTCCTATTCTTTGTAAGGATATCCTTCAAGAATTTTGCATTACCTGGCATTTGTGAGAGGACTTCAGTGAATGGCCAATTTACATTAACCTATTTTAGCATATCCAGAAATCTCTTAAACTGCTTGTCCATCTTTTCTCTATATAGCTTTTGGGGAAACGGTAGAGCACGCATATGCTCGCTCTCATTAGATTCCTCCCTTCTTGAGGTTTGCTCTTTCTTTTTCTCGGCTCTCTTCTTGCCTTTCTTCTTCTTATCAACTTCAATTTTCAGCTTCTCCCCACTTTCTTTTTCAGGTAAAACCTCTTTTTGGGTTGGAGTGGGATGTTTCAATACTTGCCCGCTTCTCAAGGTCACAACATTCACTGTTTCTTGGGATTTCTCTTAGTATCAGCTGGGAGAGTTCCTGGAATTCTCTCAAACAATATAGTTGCAATTTGTCCCACTTGCTTCTCTAGATTTCGAATTGTTGCCCCATGAGCATCTAGCCTCTCATCAGTTACCAGGCAGATTTTACTGTTGAGGCTGAAATTGCGGCCTTGGTTGTTTCACAAAACCAAGAGCTCCTTGTCCCTAAAATCTAGGTTTGTTTTGTTGCCATGCATTTGCAGTACCCCAGGTGAACTCCATGAAAAATAGGGGTGCTTATGACCAATTGCATTGAATTTATAATTCCCCATAGCATTCACTTCCTCAGTTGAGGCTTGACACTCATGAGTAGGGTGTCCTCCTCCACATATATTACATGTTGCATGAGGCTCACTTTGTATCGAAGCTAAGGTCAGCCTTCGTATTTCCATAGCCATAGCATCAAGTTGTACCTGCACAGATGTATTAGCATCAACTTAGTGAACATCGGTTGATCTTCTTCTTTCAGCACTCTCAGAGGGCCACTAGTTTTCATCTTCAGACAACTCATCTAATATTGTGACTATCTCTTCTGGAGTCTTCTTCATCAACGAGCTTCCAACTGCATTACTCAATATTCTACGTCAGGTCGGTGTCAATCCATCCCAAAATTCCTGGAGTTGCATCCAGAGTTCAATTCCGCTATGTTGACACTTTCGAATAAATTCCTTAAACCTCTCCCAAGCTTCAAACACGGTTTTAGTATCTTTCTGGCAGAAGTTATGAATTTTTCTTCTAAACTTGCCAATCTTAGTTGAGGAGAAATATGTATCAAGAAATTTTTGGTCATCTCCTACCATGTTCTAATTGATCCCTGGACCAAGCTTCGATGCCGCTACTTTGCATCATCTTTAAGTGTGAAGGGGAATGCCCTTAATTAAACTTCATATTGTGACACACCATTGTATTAAAAGGTGTTCATAATCTCGTCGAAATCCATTAGATGGTTGTTTGGATCTTCGTTCATCTTTTCTTTGAAGATACAACAGTTTTGAAGGATTTCGATCAACCCTTGCTTCAACTCAAAATTATTAGATGCAACTGGAGGTGGTCTAATACTTGATAGTCCTTGGTTGTACACCGGTCTAGCATAATCACCAAGTGGTCTCCCAGTATCGGGAGCTATATTTCATAACTGATCTACAACCAATGGTTGATTTTGAGTAATTCTCCGACCCTTCTCTTCTTCATAGACAAGTTGTGCATTTCGAAGAGTTGCTTCTTCAGCATCTCATGCAGCTTTTTCTCGTTGTTGGGCTGCCTCTCTTGCAGCCAAATCCACATTATCATCATCTTTAGCCATAGTTTCTTTAGTTGAGGATTGCCTAACCTCTGTATTCTCAGGAGATTTCTTTTCTTCCTCAACTGTCGCAGTTATTTTTCTATCTCTAGTTCGTATGGTAGCACTTCCTTTCTAGAAGATCGAGTCATGCACCAATTTAACATGTAGCCTACGCACAGTTAAAGAACACCAAACGTAAAAAGAGAAAAATAAAATAAAAAGAAAAATTCCTGCATTAGTGCTACAAACAATTAAAAACACTCTTGATTGCCAATCTCCGGCAATGGCGCCAAATTTTGACGAGGGCCAAACACACACTAAAATATGCTTGGTAGTCGAATATAGTAATATATAATATCGTATCCACATGGATTGGAGTTAAACAATATTATCGTAGTTTGTAGCTAGATTACTATCCAAGATGATCAAAATTTGAGAATTATGTGATTTAAAACTAAAATTAACTAAGAGTCTAAACTATTGACTAATGACAATCGCAACAATGAGTAAGCAAAGAAGGTTTTCAATGGGAGAAAACAGAGTTTTGATGGAATAGGTGCAAGATAATTATTTGGGATCTAACTCTAGATAATTCACTTCTAATGTTCAAGTGTGTCTCTTGAATTCACTCAATTATTAGTTCACACATTTAGAAGAAACTCCTCTCTCGATTAAGTCTCAACCTCACAAGATGAACTAATTTTAAGCACGTGAGGATATGCAAGAATTCGTAGTGGATTGGTCGTTAGGAGAACCTCTCTCGATTATCCTCCTAACAAGGTTTCATCAATTATTCAACTAGCCTCTTTCGATTAGCAAGAAGAATTGATGAATTCAACCAACAAAATATAATGCAAAGATATCACAAGTTATGCCTCTCTCGATTACATGAACTAGTGAATATAGATGCAACAATTAAATCATCCAAAATGATTCAATTCATAAACTAGAGTTATAATCCACAAACAAATATCAATACACCAAATCCATCAAACCCTAAAGAGAATAACTCCATAGATATGGAGCAATTCATCACAAATATGTTTAAGTTAAAGGAAAACATAAAACAATCCAAACTCGTGTCTTGAGTGAGGATTGAATGATGAATAATTTGTGCTTTTGCTTCTCCAACTTCTCCTTAGCCTCCCTAGGTCTTAGATGTGTCAAAAGTCCAAAAAATAACATTTTTCCATGTATATATACCAAATAGGGTCGGGCCCAAACGAAAATACCTTTTCCTATGCGAAATAGGATAATCACTCTATAAAATTTATACATACGTGCCGCATGGGGCGCCGCACCAGGCGGGGCGTTAGTGGGAAACTTCAGAGAGCTAGTTCAACCTACGCTTCCTCTGTGACTTAACTATACTCCCAAAGCATTTATTATATAAAGGGTTTACAACACATTTCATAATCTTTCACACATCTTTCCATTTCATTGGCACTAGTGGCCACAATTTTAAGGTCATTCTCGGCACGTTAGCCGTATTTCACATTTCATACGCACCCTATAACTTTCAAGTGTTACCATGGATTATCATCAATAATAGAATTTCAAATCAAGACTTTAAGCACACACATGACCAAACACGAGTCTTAGGCACGTTGAGTTTCTCTTCCACTATTAGGCATACTAGCTTGCAATTGAAACATGATTTTCAAAGCACAACACCTTTGGTACATTGATCATACTAGATTACATCCTCGGAGGGAATCATGATATGATAGGAACATTTGGGACACATTTTGGGTGCATACAGTTTTCAACTCAACACTTATTTAGAATTATCAAATCTATTGGGAAGGAATCATGACATGAGACATAAAAATTTGAGCCACCCATAATCGCAACTTATGAGGACGTCAGGGAAATCGATTCTATAAGAGAAGTTTAGCCAACATACCTTGTTTGAGCTTCCTTGAATTACTAGAAGGTTCCAAAACTCCTAGAGACTACAATCTAATTAAAGACATGATAGAATTTAACTATAATTAGGAAGATACTCGGGGTTTCAGCTCATTTGAGCATTTTATCAAGCACTAGGTATGCATTAAGGTTTGTAGGTCCTATTATGGTGGGTTCCTTTACCCCACAATAAATCCCCACTTTAATAGGCCACCCACAGTCACTGCACAACCTTCCTACCACCTTTATTAACACATGCATTTATAAATAACAACTCTTACCCTCAAAACCTTCTTCCCTAACCCAAATTTTGAAATTGAAGGCTAGGGGTAGAATCTTACCTTTTAAATAAAGACCTTGTGAGTTTTCCTTGTGAATTCTCTAACGTTTGAGCAAGGATTGATGAGCAATAAGCTTAGGGACATTCCCTCTCACTCTATGGCACTTCCTCTCTGTAGAAATATCAGACTTTCTCTTTACAAATGGTCCCTGGCGACTATATATCGAAATAGTAACGGGTTATAAAATTAGAAAAAATAAAGCCCCGATGTAGATCTGCGGTAGCATACGCGACCGCATAACACTTTTGCGATCTGCAAAATGGATCGCGGAATGGCTTTCCGAAACTGGGCATTTATGTGCAGGTATGTGACCGCAGACCAATTATGCGATCGCATAAAGGACGGCAAAACCTCCTTCTGAAATTTCTCATGTTGGCTTCTGCGATGGATGTGCGGCACGCGAAATGGTTATGCGGTCTCATAGTCGACAGCAAAACAACCTACAAAATTTGCCGATTTCTTTTCTTCACTCTATGGTTGATCTGCGGTCCGCAATCAGTTCTACGATCGCATAATGGATTGTAGAAATGCCCTCTTATGTAACATTTTTTCTTCAACTCCCCAACGCTCTATTCAACCCAAAAAGTCCGTACCGCTACGAGGTTGTGAGCAGCGAAGATTTTCTACAACCTCAAATGCATTAGCCCATATCGGCACCACAAAACCTCGGGTATTAGGTGAAATTTTATAGGGCCTTACATCCCCCCCGCTTAGGATCATTCGGCCTCGAATGAGGGTCAAAGTCCACCATTAGAATCTAATGTGACCCTATTATTACTTCACACACAAGCAGTTCCAAATTTAGACTAACTCTCTAAATTTCCAAAAATTTCGCCAGAGTCTCCCTTGTAATTGGGCCTATCCAGCTACTAGAGAATCCAAAAACCAGTCCTAACAACATAACCACAATACAATGAAGTAAAGCAACATGGAAACAACACCGGCCCCAATGCCATAAACATTACATTACCAAGGAGGAGTATACTTAACATAAGTTGTACATGGGAAACATAATTTGTAGAAAGTTAGCTTCTAACATCATGGACACAATTACATAGCTATTCAAATAAGTTAAGATACTTCTTCTTCATCTCTTCCTTGGCTTCCCAAGTGGCCTCTTCGACTTGTTGGTTTCGCCATAACACTTTTACGGAGGCAATATCTTTGTTTCTCAGCTTTCGAACTTTTCCATAAAGAATGGCAACTGGAATCTCTTCATATATCAATTCCTCATCAACCTCTACAGTCTCAATCGGAACAATAAACGATGGATCTCCAACCACCTTCCTCAACATGGATACATGAAACACCGGGTGCACTACAGACATCACTAGAGGTAGTTCTAGCATGTAATCCACCTGATCAATCATCTGAATGATTTTGTACGGTCCGACATACCTCAGACTCAATTTTCCTTTCTTACCAAATCGCATTACCCCCTTCATGGGGGAAACTTTCAAGAATACCCAATCATCCTCTTGGAACTCTAAATTCGTATGACGTACATCTGAATAGGACTTCTAATGACTCTGGGTAGTTTTCAACCATTCCTTAATGATCTTAACCTTCTCCATAGCCTGATGTACGAGATTTGGCCCTATCAACTCCGCCTCGCCAATCTCGAAACTCCCAATGGGTGATCTACATCTCCTGTCATATAGAGCCTAGAACGGCGCCATCTGAATGCTAGCATGATAACTATTGTTGTAGGAAACTTCTATACGTGGCAAATGATCATCCCAGCTACCCTTGAAGTCGAGAACACAAGTGTGCAACATATCTTCAAGCATCAGAATAGTCTGTTGTGCTTGCCCGTCGGTCCATGGATGGAAAGCTATACTAAGATTTACCTGAGTACCCAACCCTTGATGAAATTTCTTCCAAACGTTAGCTGTGAACTGTGACCCCCGATCAGAAATGATGGAAACTGGAGTGCCATGCAAACTGATTATTTCCTTGATAAACTACTGAGCATACTATTCCGCTGTGTCAGTAGCCTTAGCAGGTAAGAAGTGTGCTGATTTTGTGAGTCGATCCACAATCACCAATATTGATCATTTCCCATTTCTACATCGGAATTTCTATGTTATGTGTCAACCCACCGGGCCTTTGGTGTTCGGCCTTCACTTGCTGACAATTTGGACATCTTGCCACAAAGTCCGCTATATTCCTCTTCATATCATTCCACCTAAGACTTATTTAAGATCTTGATAAATCTTTGTAGAGCCCGGGTGCACGAAATATCAAGAAGTGTGAGCTTCTGTCATGATTCTTTCCCGGAGACCATCTACTTTTGGAACACATAGTCACCCTTGGTACCTTGGTGTACCATCATCCATGCCAGGAGAAAAATCCATGGTCTTATGTTTAAAAATTCCCTCCTTCAACTGTACCAACAACGGATCATCGTACTACTTCTCCTTGACTTCCACAACCAGCGATGTTTCAGCCTTATTTTGCCAACTGATGAATCACTTTGGCCAACGGTCTTTGATATGCCTCCAAGTGAGCCAAACTGCCCATAGACTTCCGTATAAGAGCATCCACCACAACATTAGCCTTCCCCGGATGATATAGGATATCAATGTCATAATCTTTAAGTAACTCAAGCCATCTTTTCTGCCTTAGATTCAATTCCTTCTGCTTAAAAATATATTGAAGGCTCTTATGGTCCGTGAATATATCCACATGGACCCCATACAAATAATGACGCCAAATCTTCAATGCAAAAACTATTGTCGCGAGCTCTAAGTCATGTGTTGGATAGTTCTTCTCATGATTCTTGAGTTGCTTAGAAGCATAAGCGATGATCTTGCCATGTTGAATCAATACACACCAAAGTCCTATCCTTGAAGCATCACAGTACACCACAAACCCATATGTACCCTCTGGTAGGGTCAAAACTGGTGTTGTAGTAAATCTTAATTTCAACTCCTGGAAGCTTCTTTCACAAGCATTTGACCATTGGAACTTAACCGCCTTCTGCGTCAATTTAGTCAACGGAGAGGCAAGGGTAGAGAACCCCTCCATAAATTTTCTGTAATATCCAGCTAAGCCCAAAAAACTACGAATCTATGTTGGGGTTATAGGTCTAGGCCAATTCTTCACCGCTGCAATCTTTTGAGGGTCAACCTTAATTCCTTCTCTAGAGACAACAAGACCCAAGAATGTGACAGATTCAAGACAAAATTCACATTTTGAAAACTTCACATACAACTGGTGTTGATACAAAGTCTACAGAACCGCCTTGACAGTATCGGCATGGTCCTCTCGACTTCGTGAAGACAACAAAATATCGTCAATGAACACTATCACAAAAGACTTAAGGAATAGCTTGAAAGCGCGGTTCATAAGATCCATGAAAGTTGTCAGGGCATTTGTTAGACCAGAAGATATTACCAGAAATTCAAAGTGCCCATACCGGGTTCTGAAAGATTTTTCGGAATATCCTGCTCCCTGATCGTCAATTGGTGATACTCGGATCTCAAATCAATTTTGGAGAAATATTTAGCACCTTGCAATTGATCAAACAAATCATCTATCATTGGATGTGGGTACTTATTCTTGATCGTGACCTTGTGGAGCTGCCGATGGTCAATACACATTCTCAGTGACCCATCTTTCTTACTTACAAAGAGAATCGGTGCGCCCCAAGGCGACACACTCGGCCGGATGAAACCCTTCTTGAGCAAGTCCTTCAATTGATCCTTTAGTTCTTTCAATTCTGCCGGTGCCATTCTGTACGGTGGAATAGATATAGGCTGTGTGCCTGGCATCAGATCAATCCCAAAATCAAGCTCCCTATCTGGTGGGACCCCGGGAGCTCATCTGAAAAGACCTCAAATGAATTAGCCCACCTCGGCACCACGAAACCCCGGGTTTTAGGTGAAATTTTATGGGTCCTTACATTTGATGGCTTTGAAAAGACTCTTGGCACGCTCGAGGACGAACGCATATTTAAGTGGGGGAGAATGTAACGACCCAATCGGTCGTTTTGAGCTTTAGCATTTCGTTCGGTTATTTGGTACTTTGAGTAGCTTCACATAATATATTATGACTTGCGTATATGGTTGTTTTTTTTTAGTGGTTCGGGATTGACTTCGTAGAATGACTCTCGATTTGGAAGCTTTAAGTTAAAATAGTTTACCAAGGTTCGACTTTTTGGTAAATAGACTCAGAATTGAGTTTATATTATTCTGGTAGATTTGTATTATGATTTTGGACATGTGTGTATCTTCGGATTTGATTTTGGAGGTTCCTAGAAGGATTCGACACTATTTGTCGAATGTTGGCAATTTGATGAACTTAAGAGTTCATACGTATGATTAAGAGTTGACTTTGATGTTATTGGACTCCAATTGATGTTCCAAGATGTTGGATAGGTCTATATAGTTGAATTGAACTTGTGTGTAAAGTTTTGAAGTAATCATAAGTGTGTAATTGTGATTCGGACACTCTTCTGAAGGAATGGAGATTTAACAACTTAAGTGAAATTCTATTCGGTTTGAGCCTCGATTCCTTGTTGTCATGTTCCCGTGGGTGTTTTGAGCCTTTGGAGAAGTTTGGATAATGTATTTTTACTTGTTGGTATGATTGGATGCGGGTCTCGAGGGGCTCGGGTGTGTTTTGGATCGTTGGTTGCGAGACTTGTTAAGTTAAGGATTTGGAATTTGACCATGGTCAATATCAAGTGAAGACAATCTCTTTCTGGTATTTTGAGTGTGGGTCAGGTTCATAGCGTATTTTATGGTTGAAATGCATATAGGGTTTGAGTTCGGGAAGTTCACAATGAGTTTTGGGTGCTAAAATGAAGCTTTTGACGTTGCTGATTTTTCTGGAGCAAACAATTCCGAAAATACCACTTATGTCCTTGAAATTGTCAAACTTCATCTAAAACTTCAAAACATAATATCTCCCTCGTTTTAAGACCCAATTGGGTGATTCAAAAAGCTATCTTGGGTGTAATCTCGCAAGGATTATGTTGGTCTTATCAAGTGTGAGTTTCAGGGTTATCTAAGATCTGATTCAAGCTAGAACATCAGTTGCATGTTTTTACTTGTTCCGCAATTTAGTCACTTTTTCTCACAAAATTTTGAAACTCGGGTTTGGGAGATTTTGGATGGGATTTTCAGATTTGGATTGGGGTAAGTATTTTTTATACGGATTTATTTATATTTAATGGTTCCAACCTTGAATTTAGTGATTGTTTGATGAATCAAATTGAAGAAATTGGGGATTTTAGTAAAACCTTTTCTAAAACATAAATTGATGAATTGAGGGTCGATTTGAGGCCGGATTTGGATGAAATAACATATTTGGACTCGTATCAGTATGGGCATTCGAAATTTGTGCATTTTATCGGGTTCCAGGCTGCGACCCCGGGGTTGACTTTTTGTTTTGACTTTTTGATTTTATTTAAAGATCGAAACTTTATTATTCGGAATCATTTCCTATGGATTTTATTTATGAAATTAAGTTCTTTTGGCTAGATTCGAGCCGTACGGAGGTTGATTTGCACGTGAAGGGCTTCTTAGAGTGTAGTTTTAGCTTATTTGAAGTAAGTGTCTTGCCTAACTTTGTTGAAAATATTTTTCCTACTAATCGATATTATTTGCTACATGTAAGGGTGATGCATGTACAAGGTGACAAGTATATAGGCATGTGCCAGGGTTTTCAAGATCGGAAGGGAAAATTATATGCTTCTTTGTGCTTTGTTGGACTTGGTGATTCCTTGCCTAATGCTTTATTTAATTCTATGACTAATAAACCTAATTATCTATGTTAGAAATCACGCTAGAATATATGACATCTTAAAAGGATTTAAATATATTATTTTTTAGACTATTTATATAGTTGAATGACCGTAGCATCATGAACACATATTTATACATATTATTGTCATGTTACTTGAGCTTCTTTATCCGTAATAGCAGATGATGATTGGGTACTTAGGGCTATGTTTGGCACAATAGGTATTTTTCTATGCGGTTGATATGATGTTGGCACGATGAGTATTGCCGTGCAATGTAAAATAAGATTGGCCGGTTGATTATAACCATGTGAGAGGAATGTGAGTTCGATTCTTGATATTATTACTCGTTCGTTAACCACTTACATTTCCTATATTTTGGTTTACATAAATGTTTTGTAGTTTTCTATGTTACTTTCCCGTTTGTGTTCCTTAAGTTATTTCCTTTGTGTGTTCCTATTTGGCATGTTACTGTTATATCTTTGTTACTACCTTGCATGTTGCTATTACTCCTATGTTTGTACTTGACTTTCTTTTGCTACATGTCCTTTCGAATTCATGCCTTTACTTGTTATTGGCCCAAACATGGCATGTGCCTCTATTGCTATGTGATTTACTAATTTGATGTCTTCACCTGTTATCTGCCTTCACTTAATACCTGCTTTCACTTTTTATATGCTCTTACTTGCCAAATGTCATCACTTCTTACATGATTTCACTTATTACATACCTCTACTTGATGCATATTCATACTTGACGTACATCTTTTCCCGTTTCATGTTCTATACTACTTTGCTTAGCCAGATTGAGTGACTTTTGGATTGGTTATGTTTTGTTCTTTGTGGAAGCCTTGTCTTTATATGTAGGAGTCTAGCTCTGGGATGCTATGTTGCTCATCTTACTTTGTTGAGCTTGTATTTCCTAGTTGAATTCTGTGAGTTAGTTTTCTTGGCATTACGTTGTAAAATTCATGTGTTTGGTTGTTGTAGAATAGCAATAGTTATGTGGGAATTTATTATATATGCAATCGGGTTGCACGTTGCAATGATATTAACATTATATATGGTATCGGGTTGCACACCACAATGGTATTGATATTATATGTGGGATCGGGTAGCAAGCCACAATGAAGAAGAAATTGTATATGGGATCGAGTTGTACGCTGCAATGGAGAAGATTTATTATGGTTATTCTTGTCTATTTCTTTCTGTTATCATATTGTGTTATGAAACTAGGAAATGATGATACTCCAAGGCCTTCTGTCAATTATATTCTTATTTCATCTATACGTGATTATTTTGTGTCTCTTTCTCCTATTGCTCTCTTTGTTATCATCTACATAGGTACAATATTGAGAGAGAGAGAGAGAGAGTATCTTTTAACTTAAAACCTCGTCTCTACTGAACTGAGGTCAGTTGTACTCATACAATACTTTTGCACGTTGTGTGCAGATCTTGGAGGTGCATAGCTATGGAAGACAAAGCCTAGCATTGAAGACGTACCCATATTCCAGATTCAAGCTACATTTTGTTCATGCTAGTTTAGAATTTTAAATTCTATTTATGTAAACTTTAAATAGATACTATATTTATTCTTCATACCAGTTTGTAAATTGAAATTATAGTGGTTCATGTCTTGTACTACCAGTCCTTTGGAAGTTGTATAGAATTCAGTTATTATTATTCTTGTTGTTTTGTTCTTTCATTTGGGCTATCTATTTCTATGTTAGGCGTACCTATCACTGGGTTAGGTGATATCACGACTAGGTAGATTTTGGATCATGACAAGTTGGTATCAGAGCACTAGGTTCAAAGATTCTATGAGTCATAAGCAAGTGTCTAGTAGAGTCTTGCAGATCGTTAAGATGTTGTCCATACCTATCTTTCAGATGCTACAGGGCATTTATGAAACTTTCCTACATTCAGTCCTTATCGTACGAACTTGTTTCAGCTTGAATCTTGCATCTTCAATTTCATTCCATTCGGTTGTATGAGAAGTTGATCACCAAGCACCAATGTACACCGACCGCTTGTGATGTTGCAGGTGGGTTGCAAAGGGCTATGGATGCTTGATCACTGTCTCTATGTGTTTGGTTGCCTAGTTTCTGTGACCATGGTGCGGTCATGGGAAGGTGTTGATTCGAGTCTAGTCGGTGGGTTATCTCCTGCGTAAAGATTTGAGGTCGTGTGTTTCTTATAAGGCTTCTATTTGGTGGAATGCACATCTTCTCATTTCAGAGCATTTGAGGAAGATGGCTTGATTGTCACAAGTACAAGTATGCATTTGGCAGAATCATCAGAGTGTTTTATGACTAGTCTTACATATGTTTATGACGTATTTAGCTGACTAAAAGTGCGGGACTGTGGAAGCTATGAAGGAAAGGTATTGTGGGTTACCGACGATGTGTTCTATGGCTTCGAGCGAAGTGGTGGAGTCTATTATCAATGATCGGATTATACGATTATGTGTTATATCAGTTTCTGGACTAAGGGACGCTTGTGGATTATCTATTTCTTGAAAGTGATGACTTCGGGAATGACCCGAGAATGTTATTCGCGGTGGATGTAGTGTGAAAGGAAAAGGAATCGCTAGGCTGCTTCTTTGTATATTCATGTGTTGGTAAAGCACGAGTTATTTGCTGCATATTTGTTGTGTATTAGAGATTAGAGCAAGGTGAATGACTATCGAGGAGGTGCCGATGAATTCAAGATTCACATGTGGCATTTAAGCATTTTCATATTTGTGTATGGTTAGGGCTTGAGATCGCTAATGTATGGTGTCTGGATTTGCGTTACTTCTATATCGATATTGACTCTACATGATAGCATTGGCGAGATGCAAGAAATGTTTTTTGGGTTTGCAGAAGGTCCCTTCAGAGCGAGCATTTCAAGTTTAGTTACTTTTAAGGTTTGGCATCCTACGTCATTCAGTTGAGTTAGAGGAAACCAATCATAATGATTTGATGATATGCTAATGGGTTTCGAATAATTCATGATGGTTACAGCCACGATTCAGGGTTGATGTCTTCTACGGATATAAGAGGTATGATGCATTGTGATGTTCTATAGGATTAAGTTAAGTAGGAAGTTCCTGGTAGATAGGGTGTTTATCCTACTGGTGGTTCTGAGTTGATTATAAGATTTTTTATATTTCCATTAGCTGGCATTGATAGTCACTGTGAGCCGTGTGGGATTGATATTTGCATGGGCAAGGGTGCGGTTTAGTTTCGAAGGGAAGGTCATGAGTTCTTTAAGGCATGGACGATTTCAGGTGTTTAAGATAATACTAGCATTATTTGATGTCTCCTGAGTAGAGTGCACAATTTAGTAGGCGGATTGTGTTTTGACTTGTGGATGCTTGACTAGTATTTCAACAATCGCTTAGTTTTGGGCCACTGAGGTTCATGTTTTGCTACATGGCACAGAAGAACTATGTGAGTATTTTCCGTAAGATGATTGTGTATGGGTGATATATTAGTCATTTAAGTTGTGGACTTGGGATCGGATACGGTGATTTCGATATACTTGAGGTTTAGAGACTGAATGTTCAAGTAGGTAGACTATTCCGTGATTACGGACTATGAAGATATGATAAGAATTGGATAGTTAATAGTAAGTGTTATGGATCGGTTTCTATGGATCTTTTGGAAGGTTGCTTACCTATTTGGGGATAATCGGAATTGGTTTGGGGCCTATTTGTAGGCCTAATGAGACTGGATATTCTATACCAGATCGGGTTTGCTTACTCTTATGCACCTATTACTGAAGGTATATTATCGGGCATAATGGATGTTATTCGTACCTTTATCTATGTGATATACTTCTCTCTTATACTATGATGGGTGGTGAGGGTACTTGATTATTGCACACATGTTGTAATCCCGTTTAGGCGTTGTGATGATAAATGAGCAAGATGGCTCTAAAGATGTTGGTTTGATTATTGCACCACAATTGTGCTTACCCTTTTCCCCACATTGTATTATGCCTACTCACCTTCCCACTTTTATACTTGTGCACTCTCGTGTTTGATGATGACGCACATGTTCTTAGTGAGCACGAGCATTATGGCTTGATGGGTATCCCTATGTATATTGATATGTTTGGGATCGGGTTGCGCTCCGCAACGGAGTTATGTGGAATACCTTTCCTTGTGTTTACTTCGTGTTTTTTGTTTTCCCTTAGTGGAATGAGTTCATGAAATTATTCTTTTGTTGATTTAGCAGTTGTACATGTCAGATAGTCCTCATACCTTGTTTTTCTTTTTTTGGATATAGTTGAGTTATTGCTTGTTAGGTGTACGGACCCGTTGTGTGAGGTTCCATGTGGCTTTTTGTTTGTTTTGTCAGTTGGGCTGCTTGTATTGGGTGAGACGAAGATTTTGATCTTGGGATTTGCACTACCATATTGAGGTAAGGAATTTTAGGAAGAATAACACCATATTTCTGCTCAGAATTTAACGATGGTCCTTGTCAGACGGGAGAACTCCATGACTTGTTGATTGGGTGAGTGGTTACACGTTTTTACATGTTTCTTTCATCATTGGCAGAGTACGAAGGTTTGGAACAAGGTTTTATTTGATATGAGGTTTGTTACTGGTACTGGGTTTGGTAATGGGCAGCTATTGTGGTCAAGGATATTGCTATGGACATATGAGAGATGGGCTACATTTTTTGGTTAGATCTTGTAAATATAATTATGATTTGTTGCAACTGGTTGAGATCGATACAGTGTGCTATGCGAGAATCAGATCTTAGAAGGAGTCCTGGATGTTAAAATTTGGCTCTAAGGCTTATCAGTTAAGGTTAAAGGAGGAATCTAAAATTCAGACTTCTTTTAAAACTTCAAAATATCATATCTCCCGCATTTTAAGGCCAAATTAGGTGATTCAAAAGGCTATTTTGAGTGTAATATCGCAAGGCTTATGTTGGGCTTATCAAATGTAAGTTTGGGGGTCATCTATTATCTGATTGGAGATGGAACAACTGCTTCATTATTTTTACTTGTTCCGGAATTTGGTCACTTTTTCTCACAAAGATTTTGGAGCTCAGATTTTGGCGATTTTGGAGGAAATTTTCACAATTTGTATTATGGTAAGAATTTTTTTACTCGTATTTGTTTATATTTCATGATTCCAACCTTGACTTTAGCGATTATTTGATGAATCAAATTGAAAAAATTGGGGATCTTAGTAAAAACCTGTCTAAAACATAATTGACGACTTTAAGGCGATTTGAGGTCAGATTTCGACGAAACACATATATTTGAACTTGCATTGGAATGCGTGTTTGAAATTTGTTAATTTTATTGGGTTCCAAGGAGCGAGCCATGGGTTGACGTTTTGAGATAAGAGTCTTGCCTAGATTTGTTGACGGAATTTTTCCTATTAAATGATATTATTTGCTACATGCGGGGGTGATGCATATACGAGGTGACCAGTGTATAGGCATGTGTCAGAGTTTCCATGCTCGGGAGGGGGAATTATATACTTCGTGTGCTTCGTTGAATTTGGTGATTCCTTGACTTATGCTTTATTTAATTCTATGATTAATAAACTTAATTATCTATGTTATAAATCACGCTAGAATATATGACATCTTAAAAGGCTTTAAGTGTATTGTTTTTCGAGACCCATTTATATCTATTAATGTCATGTTACTTGAGCTTCATTATCCATAATAGGAGATGATGATTGGGGCCTTAGGGATATGCTTGGGAGGATGAGTATTTCGGTGCGGTTGATATGATATTGGTAAAATGAGTATTACTTTGCTGTGTGAAATAAGATTGGTCGATTCGTTGTTACCATGTGAGAGGAGTGGGAGTTGGAATCTTATAATGATTACTCGTTCGTTAAAAACATACATTCCCTATACTTTGGTTTTCATTAATGTTTTGTCATTTTGTATGTTACTTTCATGTTTGTCTTCCTTATGTTGTCACCTCTGTGTGTTCCTATTTGGCATGTTACTATTATATCTATGTTCTACCTTGCTTGTTACTATTACACATATGTTTGTACTTGACTTACTTTTGCTACATGTCCTTTCAAATTCATGCCTTTACTTGATATACGCCCAAACATGCGACATGACTCTATTTCTTATGTGATTTACTTATTAGGTGTCTTGACTGGTTACCTGCCTTCACTTACTACATGCCTTCACTTAATATTTTTCCTTACTTGCTATATGCCTTTACTTGTTACATGATTTCACTTATTGCATACCTCTAATTGATGCCTATTCTTACTTGACCCGTTTCATGTTCTACACTTCTTTGCTTAGTCGGATTCGGTGACTTTTGGATTAGTTGTGTATTTGTTCTTTGAGGAAGCCTTGTCTTTTTATGAAGGAGACTACCTCTGGGATGCCGTGTTGCTCATCTTACTTTGTTGAGTTTGTATTTCCTAGTTGAATTCCATGTGTTAGTTTTCTTGGCATTACGTTGTAAATTTTCCGTCTTTGGTTGTTGTACAATAGTAATAGTTATGTATGAAGTTATTATATATGGGATCGAGTTGCACGCCGCAATGATGTTAATATTATATATGTGATCGGGATACACGACGCAACGATGTTAATATTATATATGGGATCTGGTTGCACACCGCAACAAAGAAGATTTATGTCTATTGATTATTGTTGTCGTATTATGTTGTGAAACTGGAAAGTGATGATATTCTGGGGTCCTCTATCAGTTGTATTCTTGTTTAATCTATACGTGATTATTTTGTGTCTCTTTCTCGTATTACTCTATTTGTTATCATCTGCACAACTAAAATATTGAGTGAGTATCTTTTAACTTTAAACCTCATATCTACTTCACCGAGGTTAGTCAAGATACTTATTGAATACATGGGATCGGTAGTACTCATACTACACTCCTACACCTTGTGTGCAGAGGGCAGCGTAGCTATGGAAGAGAAAGCCTAGCATTAAAGACATACCCGCATTCCAAATTCAATCTACCTTTTGTTCATGGTAGTTTAGAATTTAAAATTCTATTTATGTAAGCTTCAAATAAACATTGTATTTATTCGTCATACCAGTTTCTAAATCTAAATCATAGTGGCTCATGACTTATACTGCCAGTCCTTGGGAAGTTGTATTGAATTAAGTTATTATCATTCTTGTTGTTTTGATCTTTCACTTGGATTATCTATTTCTATGTTACGCTTATCTAGAAATGGGTTAGGTGTCATCACAATTAGGTGAATTTTGGGTCGTGACAAGAGAATAGAATACCACGGCTACAAATAGTACAACATATCAGTTCCCATTGTTGCGCACAACCGGATCCTATTACCAAAATAACATATGTTGCGGTGAGCAACCCGATCCCAATATCATTTCATTTTCATTATGTTGCGGCACGCAACCTATTCCCAATGTCATTTTATTTTTATTCTGTTGCGGCGCACAATCCGTTCCCAATATAATTTCAGTTTCATTCTGTTGCAGTGCAAACCCTTTTCTAAACCTTTTTATTAATATTAACAACTCAATAAGATAAATTCAAAAATCACAACCAAAAAGGGGGACTAAAGCGTTTAAACCACTAAGGAAATACAAGTACAAACAGAGAACAACCAATAACTCAAGTTCATAAAGTATGCTCACATCGTAAGCCAACACGAACCTTGACAAATCATTAACACAATATAACATAATAAAGTGCAACAAGTAACATGTAAGGCACTAAAGGCAAGTAAAGGCGTGAAATTGTAAAGACGTTCATCTAACACAGGTGAAAACATATAGTAGGTAAAAGAAAATATTATTTAAGGAAAGAATAAATTGAAACATGCAACAATTAATGATAGGTAACAAGTAAAGGCTTGAATGACAATAAATGACATGTAGCAATCAAAGCATGTAACGAGATATGCCATGGAATAAATGGTGACATAATGATAAATAACCCACCCATCATGCTTTAACCCATGACAACGCAAGTACAATTGTCACTTTGCATATACGTTGTTCCCACACATAATTCACTTATCAAATAGACTAAACAAGTCCTAATTCTCTCAAGTCAAAGTTAACCATGACACTTACCTCTTTCCGAAATCAAATTAACAATCAATCACGACGTTTCCTTTAGAACAAACCTCCAAACTAATCGAATCTTGTCAAATATATATCAAACAATTCAAAACAAGCTTTAGAAACTACCCACGAGTGAAAAACGTTCAATATTTAACTAAATTAAAAAAGTCAACAAAAGTCAACCCCGAACTCGCTTGGTCAAAATCCGAGATTCAGACCAAATCCCGATTACCTATTCATCCTCGAGCCTGGATACGTAATTTCTTTTGAAATCCAACCTCAATTTGAGGTCTAAATCTCAATTCAACAAAATTACTGAATTCTACCCAAAACCCATAATTTCTACCTTTAAACAACTAAATTTAAGGATATAAATCATTGGGTGTTTATGGAAATAAATTAAAACTAGATGAAAAGCAATAATCTATGAAGTTGGGATGAAAGTCTCTTCAAAAATATCTCCAATTCGTGCTCTACCTCTCAAAATTGGTGAAATATAACCAAATCCCAATTTTAGCTTTTAACATAACTGGGTGTCAGGTGTTGTTCGCGTTCGCGGAGTACCTACCGCTTTCGCGAAGTACAAAGACAAACTGGCCTTCGTGTTCACGAGGTCCGCACCGCATTTTCAAAGGCATCACCCGAGCCAAGCCTCCACGTTCGCATTCACGAATTTGTGTTCGCGATGGAGACCTCATCTGCCCTCCCCAAACATCCCAAGCCTATGCATTCGCGTGAGGACTGCCACGTTCCTGAAGGACAGTACCCCAAGACATCGCGCTCGTGAACTTACCCTCGGTTTTCGTAGAGTAACTCGACCCCAGTTCTAAGTTTCTCCTTCACAATTGCGATAGAGGCTTTGTGATTGCGAAGCACTTAGATACATAAGAAAACCAGCATAGACAAGGCCAAACATTATCTGAAATCAATCCACAACGTATCCAAACCACCCCACCCCACCCCCCCCCCCTCAAATGCGAATATTGACACAAGTATAATAACATCATACAAACTCTCTTGCTAGCTCAAATCATTAAAATAACATCAAATATCAAGAATCTATCATTAAAACTCAAGATTTTTCAAAAGTTAAAACTCATTTTCCAACTTCCCACATTATGATCTGAAACGCCTTCGAATCTCCTGTGACCCCAATGAAACATGCGTACAAGTCCAAAAGCATCACACGAACCTACCGGAATAATCAAAATACCAATCTGAGGTCGTTTACCAAGAACATTGACCATGGTCTACTCTAGTTATTTTTAAAGCAAAAATCATGTTTTCTTGATAGTTTCACATATAAGCTTTCCCCAAAAATGATACGGACCACGCAGATAAGTCATATATCATCAATTAAAGCCACAAAAGGTCTCAAAAAATAGAAAAAGGTGCTAGTGCTCATAACAACCTATCGGGTCATCACATTATATACCTCTAAAAGAATCGTTCGTCTTCGAACGGACATAGAAATGTAACTAGACGGGTAAAAAGGTGTAGGTATCTTCTCCTCATATCGGAATCGGACTCCCACATAGCCTCCTTAATCGGCTGACCTCTCTAATGCACTTTCATAGAAGGGAATGTCTTCGATCTCAACTTTCGAACCTACCGGTCTAGAATAGCCACCGGCTCCTCCTCATAGGTCAAATCCTCATCAAGTTTCTCCATGCCGAAGAATAAAACATGTGACCTATCCTCATTGTACTTACAAAGCATGGAAACGTGAAATATAGAATGTACCTCTGCTAGGCTAGGAGGAAATACAAGTCTACAAGCAACCTCCCTAACTCTCTCCAATATTTCAAATGGGCTAATAAACGTCGGGCACAACTTCCCCTTCTTCCCAAACCACATCACGCCCTTCATAGGCGAAACTTAGAGAAGAACCTTCTCATCCTCCATGTAGGCCACATACCGACCCTTCCGGTCTGCATAAATCTTTTTCTTAGACTGAGATGAGCGAAGTCGCTCCTGAATTAGCTTAACCTTTTCCAAAGCATCACGAACCAAATCAGTTCCAACAATCTAGCCTCATCGTGCTCAAACCAACCAACCGATGAATGACATCACCTCCCATTTAAGGCCTTATATGTAGCCATCTGGATGCTCGACTGATAGTTGTTGTTGTAGGAAAACTGCGCCAGAAGTAAAATCTGGTCCCTCTGACCCCCAAAATCCATAGATCATGCCCGCAACATGTCCTTCAGAATATGAATAGTGCGCTTAGACTGTCCATCAGTCTAAGGGTGAAATGCGATACTCAACGTGACCCGCATGCCCAACTCATGTTGCACGACTCTCAAAAATGCAATGTGAACTACGTGCCCCGGTCAGATATTACGGAAATGGGAACATCATGTAGGAAGATAATCTCTGGATGTAAATCTGAGCCAACCTCGCTAAAGAATATGATGTCATCACCAGAATAAGGTGTACGGACTTAGTCAACCGCTCCACGATCACCCAAACTACATCATATTTCCTTAACATATGTGGATAGCCTACCACAAAATACATAGTGATGTGCTCCCACTTTCACTCTGGTATCTTCAATCTCCGAGTCAACCCACCTGATTTCTGATGCTCATACTTCATTGATAGTTTCAATACCGAGAGACATGTCTGATAATATCTTACTTCATTCTCTGCCACCAATAGTATTGTTTCAAGTCACGGTACATCTTCGTGACACATGGGTGAATAGAATACTACGAACTGTGAGCCTCCTCAAGGATCGAGTCTCTCAACCCTTCAACGTTTGGAACACAAATCCAGCATTGAATCCGCATAGAACCATCATATCAATCATATCCTCCATAGCACCACTGCGATGTATCGTATCTTCAACACCAATAAGTGGGGATCGTCAAATCGGTGAGCCTTGATACGCTCCAACAATGATGACTGCACAACAACACAAGCGAGAACCCGTCTAGGCTTCGAAACATCCAACATCACGAACCGATTGGATAAGGCCTGAACATCAATGGCTAGTGGACTCTCCACTATGGCCTTCCCCGGATGATATAATATGGTGATATCATAGTCCTTCAGCAACTCTAACCATCTCTGCTGCCGCAAATTAATGTCCTTCTACTTAAACAGGTGTTGGAGACTCTGATGGTTGATATCGACCTCACATGGAACACCGTATAGATAGTGCCTACAAATCTTCAACACGTGAACAATGGATGCTAATGAGACGTAGGCAATCCCCAACCGTCCTACATCAATACCGAGCCATGTCCAATACGCGATGCATCACAATACATAGTGTAAGATCCTGAACCTGTAGGCAACATCAACATTGGTGCTCTAGTCAATGCAGTATTGAGCTTCTAAAAGCCCGCCTCACACTCATCAGACCATCTGAAAAGAGAACACTTCTGGGTCAACTTGGTCAATGGGGCTGAGATAGATTAAAACCCCTCCATGAACCGACGATAATAACCCACCAAATCAACGAAGCTCTAAATATTTGTAGTTGGTATAGGTCTAGGCTAGTTATGAACAGCCTCAATTTATTTTGGATCCACTTTAATACACTCGAAAGATACAACATGGCCCAAAAAGGTAACTGAGTCTAACCAGAACTCACACTTCAAAAACATGGCATGTAACGAATGATCCTTCAAAGTCTGAATAATCTATTGATATTGCTCATGCTCCTCTCAACTACGAGAGTAAACCAAGATATCATCAATGAAACCAATCACGAAGGAATTCAGATAAGGCTTGAACACCCGGTTCATCAAATCCATAAAGCTTACTGGTGTACTAGTCAAGCCAAATGACATCACAAAGAACTCGTAGTGACCATATCGAGTCCGAAAAGTTTTAATAGAGACATACGATGCCCTAATCTTCACCTGATGGTAGCCATATCTCAAATCAAACTTGGAAAATACCTTGGCACCCTGAAGCTAGTCAAATAATTCATCAATCCCCATCAACGGATACATGTTCTTAATAGTGACTATGTTCAACTGACGATAATGTATTCATATCCTCAGCGATCTATCCTTCTTCTTCACAAATAACACTGGTGCACCTCAAGGCGAGACATTCGGTCTAATGAATCTCTTGTCAAGCAATACTGTAGCTGCTTTTTCAATTCTTTCAACTCAACTGGAGCCATATGATATGGTGGAATAGAAATGGACTATTCCTGGAACCAAGTCAATGCAAACGGCGATATCCATCTCGAGTGGCATACCCAAAAAACCCGTAGGAAAAACATTTAGGAACTCATGCGCAACCGGAATCGAATCCATGGATGGAACATCGGTACTAGAATCACAGATATAAACCAAATACTCCAAACACCCGTTCTCGACCATACGCTGAGCCTTCGCATATGAAATGACCCTGCTAGTGGAGTGACCAAGATTCTCACTCCACTCCACCCTAGGCAACCCCAGCATAGCTAACATCACAGTCTTGGCGTGACAATCAAAGATAACATGATATGATACGGGGATAGCTGATCCATACCGAGAATAAACTCAAAATCTACCATATCCAATAACAGAAGATCAACCATGGTATCGTAAGCCCCAATAGTGACCAAACAAGAGCGATAGACATGATGCACAACAATAGAATCCCCAATGGGTGTAGACACATAGGCAGCAGTATCCAAAGAATCACGGGACATATCCAAATATGAAGAAAACTAGGGTGAAAAATACGAATAAGTAGAACCCGAATCAAAGAAAACGAATGCATCTCTATGGCAAACCGGAATAATAACTATTATAACTGCATCAGATGACTTAGCTTCGGTTCTAGCTGGGAATGCATAGCAATGGGGATGAGCCCCACCAATCCGACCTCCACCTCTCGGATGGCTCTCACTGCATGTCTCTATCTCTATATCTCTGACCTCGACCTTTGGCTACATAATCCCCGCCTCTAACTGGCGGTGCGCGTGGTGGAGCAACCGGTGCCAGAAACCAAGGCACGAGGTACCCTATTGTGGCTTACTGCTCCTCAATCTAGGACAGTACCTCCTTATATGGCATGCATCTCCGCACTCAAAGCAACCCCTCGACTGACATAACTACTAAGTTTGAGACTGTTCATGATGACCTAAATAACCATTGTAGTAACTCTGTAGCGGTCGTGCACTAATACGAGCTGAATGTCATGGGACCATTTTTCTGAGGGATTCATGAGGACAGCAAGATAGCCTGACTACTACTCTTGCTTCAGTCCAAACCAATAATTAGCACGATGTCGTGCTTGAACCAAGGCAATCACACAATCTCAAAGGTTGGAAGATAATGAAATTAAAGACACACAAAGATGGGAGGCCAAGGGCAATATTCGGGTTTAATTCATATACAAAGGAAGGAAATACAAGTGTATGAGATCTGCCTTCTAACAAGGCATATATATGTCTATATATATATAATGAATATCCACAGGCAGCTAGGCTAGCTGTGGACCCGTCCAGCTGTGGTGCACTGCTTTATGTTGGCATCATGTGATCTCCATGAATGTGTTGGCAGCCCATGTGCCAATGGTCTTGTCAAGCTGTTGTGCCCCATTTCTTGTTGGCAGATAGTTGCCTCCACGATTTCCCAGATAGGCTGTGGTTCTACCCAGCTGTGCAGCACATGCCTTTGCCGGCAGTGAGTTGCTTCCATGATTGTCCTAGTAGGTTGTGGTCCTTCCCAGTTGTGCTGCATGTGACTTTGCTGGTAGAGTGTGGCCTCCATGAAGGCTCGGACAGAATGTGGGATTATTGCCTACATGTGCAAAGGCCTTTTCGTCTTTGGCAGCAAAGTTAGGCTCGGTCAGTAGCCCTTTAGGCGGCGAATTTGGTCAGAAAATATGTGGGTCAGACCACTTGAAATGGCGTCGACCGCGGCACTACAACGGTTCAAGTAATTGTGAACTTGATCTTTGAACAGCCATAGCACCTCATATTTTTCCCACGATGCCTCCTATGGCGGTTGATAATGGCCTCGACTTCCTTGTCGTCGACCGAAGGAGTTACAAAAATATTTGGTCGGCTGGATTGCCTCCACTCCATATCACCCTTGTCTCCACAAGGTGCCTCTAACGGACTGACAGGACCCGACTCAAGAAACTCTTTGGGTTGCTTTGTTGAATCCTCCAACTCTGGAGGTGCCATGTACGGACTCATGGCCTGTGGCTTCGCCCATGGTATGAAGTCCTTCTCCTTAAGGACTTCCTGTTCACAAGGAGTCAAGGTTTTGTCCACCTTGACCTCCTTAGTCTCTGTCCCGACTGCCAAAACCATTGCTCCCTCGCCCTTGAAGCTTTCACGATTTGTATCGCGGAAAGTTGAATAATAACTTGCGGCACCCGAACTGTCGGTACCACACATGGACCCCTCGGGTCATAAATGTAGATCTAGTTGAGATATGGGCAGATGAAGGCCTTCACTACATCCCAATAGTCCAGCCCCAGTACCAGATCAAACACATCCAGGGAAGCGATAAAGAAACTTACATTTCCCTACCAAGCTCCTAAGTTGAGCTGCACATTGCGGGCAACTCCTTTCATGTTGGTGGGTTTGGCGTTTACCGTCTTTAGTATGGAATTGCTAGGACCAAACGCAAGGCCAAGTGACTTATCCTTTGCTTCTGACACAAAGTTATGTGTCGCACCGGTGTCTACCATGATACAGACAGATTATCTGTTCAATCTTGCATCTACGAACAGGGATCCTGGCTCTCTCGATCGGGACTCCTTGCCAGTCACATCGTCGCCCAATGAGTGAACTAGTTTGGCAATGTCATGCTTCCGTTGGGCAGCTGGCTTTACAGCAGGCATTTTGGCTACTACCGCGCCAAGTATCATGTTACCAAGATGAGCTATGCCCGGCTGTTGTTGAACTGCTTCCTCGGCCTGTTCATCAGCTTGGACTTTCTCTTCTGTTAGCCTTCGCTCGGCCGCAATTAAGGCACCGAGTTTCTTCAAAGAAGGACAATCCTTGTAGCCATGACTAGGGTCCTTGCAAAAGTAACAACCATTGCGAGGACTAACTTCCTTCTTCTTTTGGTTATACCGGTCGCGCTAATGAGATGCCTTGTTGCCTCCTTTTCTGGAATCGCGGTCCGGGGCAGCAACTTGCTTGCCCTTGTATTAATGTCCATGGTCTCCACTAGGTTGGAAGTTGGTGTATGTTGCCTTTTTGGCTTCCATTCTATAATCATTTAAGGACTCAGCCACCACGATATCTTCATCGACGTCTTGTACTTGACACCACTGCAATTCCTATTTGGCCCAGTTTTGAAGGCCATCTATGAAGGTGAATAGCAAGTCATCCCTTGCCATTTTCGAAATATGCAAGATGAGTTTGGTGAATTCCTTCACGTACTCACTAATGGAAGTTGTTTGTCTGAGCTCTCTCAACTTCCTATGTGCCTTTTTGACAATGTTTTGGGGGTAGAACTGGCTCTTTAGTTCGAACTTGAACTTTTCCCAGCTTTTGATGGAGAAAGTTCCCTTCTCCATGTCGGCTTTCTTCCTCCTCCACCAAAGCATAGCGGTGTTGGCAAGATTCATCTTTGCTGCCCGGATCTTGGCAGCCTCATCAACGATGCTAAGGTTCTCAAAGTAGTCTTCCATCTTCCAGATGTAGTTCTCTACATCTTGAGCATTTTGTTCGCCCCTAAAATCCTTTGGTTTTGGACCCTGGATTTTGGTTTCACGCACTGTTACATGTCCAGTGCCACTGGCTAACCTTGCAGCCTGCAGTTGTTGCTTTAGGGCTTCAATTTCCCGGTACAACGTCGATACAGCCTTTGTCAGCTTAAGCTCAAGGTTGGCCAGTCCTTCCTTGTGCTCTTCAATCACTTGATCAAACATCTCTTTGACGTCTCCTAACCCGTCTAGGGTAGTAGACTCAAGCGAGCTGAAGTTGTGTTCAACAACTTTCATGTGCCGATTTAAAGCATCTAAACCACCTTCGGTGAGATCCATTCTCACGCCTAAGTGATTTGAGGTAGAAGACTCACAATCTTCACCACGACCAACTTGTTGTGGGGGTAGCTCAAGAACTGGCGCCTCACTTGTTATGGCTATGGAGGGATCTCGCGCTTTGCTCGTACCTCTCATCTTTGGTTTCGGTCTCTTTGTTGGTGACTCGTCTCTCCCACGAATGTTGTCTAAATTAACATTATCTCCATCAGTAACCATGGTCAACTAACCTTGCTCTTATACCAATTGTCACGGGACCGTTTTTGTTAGGGCTCCGTGAGGACGGCAAGATAGCCTAACAATTACTCTGGCTTCACTCCTAACCAATAATAAGCACAATGTCGTGCCTGAACCAAGGAAATCATACAAAATCAAAGGTTGGAAGACAATGAAATGAAAGACGCACAAAGATGGGAGGCCAAGGCCAATTTTTGGATTTAATTCATATACAAAAGAAGGAAATACAAGTGTATGAGATCTGTCATCTAACAAGGCATATACATGTCTATATATACAATGAATGTCCACAGGCAGCTAGGCTGGCTGTGGACCCGTCCAGTTGTGGTGCACTACTTTATGCTGGCATCATATGATCTCCATCAATGTGTTGGCAACCCATGTGTCAATGCTCTTGTCCAGCTGTTGTGCCCCATTTCTTGCTGGCAGATAGTTGCCTCCATGATTGCCCAGATAGGTTGTGATCCTACCCAACTGTGCAGCACATAACTTTGCTGGCAGTGAGTTGCTTCCATGATTGTCTTGGCAGGTTGTGGTCCTGCCCAGTTGTGCTGCATGTGACTTTGCTGGTAGAGTGCGGCCTCCATGAAGGCCCGGACAGCCTATGGGATTGTTGCCTCCATGTGCAAAGGCCCTTTGTCTTTGGCAGCCAAGTTAGGCTCAGTTTGTAGCCCTTTAGGCGGCAAATTTGGTCGGAAAATATGCAGGTCAGTATATGAAGGTACATTGAATACAGGCTTCTTGGAACAAGACACGTACGCACTATGACCACTTGAAGGACCATGAGACACCTGAAGTGCTGACTGAACCGGCCTGATAAGATGGCCTCTATCAAATGAACCCCAGCCTTTAGACGAGACATCACTGAAACCACCAACATGAGGAGGCCTCTTCTCAATTGTCGCATCTTTACCCTAGCAACGAATCCTCTCGATCCGCCTCGCAATCTCTACAACCTGAGTAAAACAAATATCATCTTTGCTCTCTCTATACATCTATAGCATTATGCCATAAGCAAGGCCATCTATAAACCACTTCGTCCTCTCCCTCTTAGTAGGTATCAAGATAGTTGCATGGCATGATAAATCGATGAATCTTATCTCATACTCAGTACCAGTCATCTTACCTTACTAAATGCGCTCAAACTGACTACAAAAGTCCTCTCTCTAAGTTAATGTGATGAACTTCTCTAATATCAACTATGAGAACTGAGCCCAAGTGAGACAAGGTGAACCTGCTGGCCTACCCCAAATAAATTCCTGCCACCACCTCTTGGCAGAACCAGTCATGTGAAAAACTGTGAAATAATCTCCGTCGGTCTCCACTATACCCACGTTGCATAATATTTCACGGCAACGTCTAATATATCCTGGGGGTCCTCAGAAGGTGAACCACTAAACTGAGGGGGAAATAATTTGGTAAACTTGTCTAATCTCTTCAGGCCTCGGACGACATCGTGGGTCCCTCCCCGGACTATGTAGTAATAACAAGCTAAACTGCTCCAACTAGTAGAACTGCCAGAGTTTGATATCTATGAGTCGTGTGATCCGTAGTGTGAGTAGCGGGAGTCTAGCCTCCTCCCCCATCCAGAGAGATGACTGGTTCCATAGGGAATACACTGGCCTGTGCCACACTCTCCATACGGTCAACCAGGCATACTAGGGCGTCCTCATGTACTGAGGTAGCAATGAACCCCTCTGGGACTTGAGTTGGTCCTAATGGCATGGCCAAATAGGATCTCCTCATCCTGCTCGATCTGAGGCTCTGCAATAGGTTCTGTTGTGCGTGCTCTAAGCTGAGCTCTGCCTCTACCTTGGGCTCTACCTCAGCCCTGGCCTCTACCTTTAGTAGTGGTTGAGACCTTGGGCTCCGGCTCTTAATCAGTGGTGGATGTTGTACGTGTCCTCACCATTTGTGAGAACACGAATAGAATAATTCAAACTCAATGATAGAATAAAGTCGACGATAGAGAAATAAAGAAAGTGAAATTTCCTAAGCCCTTTAGCCTCTAGAAGATAACTAAAGACATCTACACGCCGATCAACAAGACTCTACAAAGCCTGCTTTTTACTCATGAGACCTAGGTAACCTAGTGCTCTAATACAAACTTTTAGACCCAAAATCCCAACCACGGAGCCGTAATGGCACCAAACATCCACTTGGTAGGAAAACTAACATTAGCTAAAGAATTTTCCAATTTAACAGTTTTGAAAGCTGAATATTAATAATTAAAGAATGAAATACTCTGTATACATGTAGTAAAACCATAAGTAACACTGTCTAAACTAATCGCAGAAATTTTGAGTCACAAGTACAAGAGAGACTAGAATACTATAAATATAGTCTAAAATAAAATACAGTTGTTCGAAACAAGATAAATAGTGAAACAGGATAAGGAAGGAGACTTCAGGGACTGCGAACGTCGTACGGCTCTACCTCAAGTCTTCTGGATAGATCAGATCCTAGCAATATCCTCAATGCGCTACTAGGGCCAACACCAGGATCTGCATAAGAAGAGCAAAATTGTACTATAAGTACATTCGACCCCATGTACTTCGTAAGTGTCGAGCCTAACCTCGACGAAGTAGTGACGAGGGATATGACAAGACACTCATACTAAACATGTACAGATAATAAATAGAAGGACAATAGTAATATAGAGAAAACGGATAAACTCATAGGAACAGGACCCAAAGGTCCACTAACAGAGAGCCCCAGAATAACATCATACCCCATTGCGGCGCGCAACCTGATCGTAATATCATTTCAATATTTATCGCGGCGTGCAATCCTATCCAAATATCATATAAATAACTGTAGTGCGCAACCCGTTCTCGTTATCAATTCATTTCTATTTTGTTGATGTGCGTAACCCGTTTCCAATATCAATTCACCATTATAAACAACTCAACACAACCAATTCCGAAATTCCAACACAAAAAGTACTAAAGCATACAAAACACCAAGGGACTACGGGTACAAACAAAGAAAAACCAACATCTCATATTCATTAACCTTGATAAATCATAAACACAAGAATAATTAAGGGCTCACACAACCAGATATAACATAATAAAATACAATAGGTAAGGTGAAGGCAATAAGGGCAAATAAAGGCATGAAGTGGAAATGATGTTCAAATAATACATGCAGGATAATATACAAATATTGATCGAGGAATGTATACACAGAAATAGGTAACAAATAAGTGACAGATAAATATTAAGGCATAAGTATCAAGTATTTAATTGTACCAATCAAGGCACATAATGAGATATTGTCACAACCCAACCTGCAGGGCCGCGACAGGTACCCGGTACCTTACTCAACTGAGTACCAACGTAACATATCTTTTTTATCATACCATTATGGATAAGTGGTCCAGAAGGTCCGTCATGAGATAACCAGAATACAACATAAGGGAATACTTGACATAGGATGACCCAACATGATATACAAACTTATACATGTGACATACGGGCCTATAAGGCCGACATGATTATTTGTACACACAAAACATTAACCGAAAAGGCTACACAAGTATCCATATACATGATGTATACAAGCCTCTAAGAGTACATAAACATCATAAAGATCGGGACAGGATTTCGCCATACTAATCAATACATATCCAAAGCATACTGACCAAAAAGGCAACTCCGGAACAAGTGAAGTGCACCAATACCTTACGCTGAGCTGATAGCCTACTAGGAAGACTGCCATCATGACTATCAGGACTTGTGGGCATGACATGTAGCATCCCCAGGAAAAAGGGACGTCAGTACGGATAACGTACTAAGTATGTAAGTTTAAAAAAGCAGTATATAAAAGACATGAAAGAAACACTAAGTAAATGACTCAACCTATAAACTAGAACAACTTTGTGAATCATGAAACATTTATAATGTCATGCATATATGTATAAATGTCATGCCATGCATAGGTATATGCGTACATAACATCATCAAGTCTTTGAGGGCATCCCATCATATCACCCCGACTTCTATGGGCAAAGTCATCAACGTATACCAGTTGGTCAGGAGGTGGTGCATATATAACGATGTAACCTTTCCTCATACCCCATATACATATAATATACGTGTATATAATGCCATCTGGTCATGGGTCAATGTACATGGATAAATGAATGCAATGCATAATGAAGTAAGTCAATAAGATATCTTGGAATGTCATAAGATCATTAGGCCTTCGGATAAACTTTATCAACTTACGTATTTTCTGAGACCCATGAATAAATGATATAATAATAAGACACATGGGGAATCAAGAATATATGCACCCTTCGCGAGAATTGGTCTGCGGTCGCGAAGATTGGGGAGTTAGTTCTACTCGAATGTGTGAGAGGTGCGTGCGAAGAAGGAAGAGGAGACTTGGGATGTCAAACGCGTTGTTCTATGTGTTCGCATGTGTGTGTCCGCAATAGCGTCATGTTGAGGGGATTAGTCACCGCGTTCGCGAAGAATATTATTTAGGGTAGCATTTTGTTGTTCTTCGCCATCGCGAGAGACTTTCTGCGATTGCGAAGAGGAAAAACTGGGGCAGACAATTTAATTAGAAAAAATGAGGGTTAGAGTATTATTTCACATTTGGACTTGGGGAGCTCGGCTAGGGGCGATGTTTGAGGGGGATTTCACTACAAATCAAGAGGTAAGCTATTTTTGATCACTTTTGTCCAATAATATTCAATACCCATTGATTTCTACACCAAGATTATGTGTTTTTAAGGTGCAATTTGGGGGATTTTGGACTAGGGATTGGAGTGTAAGATTTGGGGGTTTGAGGGTCGATTTGTGGTCGGAATTGGATGATTTTGGTATAGTGGGACTCATTGTTAAATGGGTGTTCGAATTTTATGAATTTTATTGTGCTCTAAGGCAGTGGCTCGGGGTTGAATTTTTGGGTTGACTTTTGTATTTTGGTTAAAGGTCTTAGCTTTATCATTTGGAATCAATTCCTATAGCTTTTATTGATAGTATTACGTTATTTTTGGCTAGATTCGAGCCTCTCGAAGATTGATACACATAGAAAGGGCTTTCTAGCTAAGTTATTTGATTTGCTTGAGGTAAGTATTTTATCTAAACTCGGTTGAGGCACTACTTGCCTAAATTATTGTGATAGCTACATGCTATTGGGTGCGCACATACATGCGATTGAACCCATGTGCTGACACCGGGGTTATTTATTCATGCTCGGGTTGTACCCAATCTATATTGAGCCTAGAATTGACTGTTAAACCTTAAGCTATTATGTTTCGCTCATTTGTGACATTGTTGTGAACTATTTGAGCCATTTTTGAGGCTGCATAGGGGTTTAATCCCTGAATGAACTGATAGATGTTATTCTATAATGAAATTGCCGGTTTGAGCTATGATAGTACACCTTGCACATGCCTACACTTTAGCATATCGTTTATACTAGTCTAGGAGCATGAGATTTGTTATTCACTAATTTCATATCTGTATACTTGTTTATTTACTCATGTATGTTATGGTCGGACTAGGTGCCTATGACCATGCCGGGCGGATTGTGTTGTTGTGCCTGTGACCACACCGGGCGGATTGTGTTGTTATGCCTGTGACCACGTTGGGCGGATTGTCTTGTTATGCCTGTGACCATGCCAGGCGGATTATGATATTGAGCCTGTGACCATGCCGGACTAGTAGCACGTTGAATTGGTCGTGCTTGCATGTGGATATGGATCCATCCCCCTAATGTCACCCACTCATGTTTCTCTCTTGATGGTGTACACGCGGTTATTGAGGAAACTAATGAGTGGTTTGGTACATATATGGAAAAGTTGAGGAAATCTGGCCAGTGTTTTGTTTGGATTTTGCATTTCATCTTTACTTGCAATTTCGTTGATCATTTATCTGATTTAACTGTATATCATCTCTATATGCCGAGTATTGACTGAGCAGGGTATTTTGAGAAACTGTACACATACACACACATATGTTTTCTTACTGAACTTTATGATTTGATTCTATTATTATTTTGTACCAGTTTAAAAGATGAATCTACACAGGTGATAGCTAGTATCATTTAATAATTTGTGTTTCTCTTATCTTGCCGTGTTTATTTACGATACTTATTGAGTACATTGGGTTAGTTGTACTCATACCATATTATGCACTTAATTGTGCAGATCTCGGTGTGGGAACCAGTTATCAGCAGTAGGTTTGCTTGTTGGACTATCTGCTAGAGGCGAGGTAGAGCTGGATACTTGGTCGCAGTTTGACTTGTCTTTTCCTTTCATATTGTTGTTACACTTCAAACAATGTATTTATTGTTCAGTTTCAAACTTGTATTCCATTGTACAATCTCATGACTCGGTATTTACCTGTTTTTGGGGATTTACTTTGTATTAGTGGTTATATTGTATTAATACTTCAAACTTATGCTATTTCTATAAATTTCGTTAATATGTTTGCCTTCATTATCATGTTTCAGCTTGCCTAGCCGGTGTGTTAGGAGACATCACAACAGGTAGGGATTTGTGATCGTGATACATGCATTAACCCATTGTAGCGCATACACTCGTCACATTGCATATGCACCATCCCCACACATAATTAACATAGAAAATATACCAACCAATTTCTTATTCCCTCTAGTCAAAGTTAAACACGACACTTATCTTCCTTCGATATCAGATCAACAATCAAAAATGGCTTTTCCTTTAGAAAAAGCCTCCAAACCATCTGAATCTACCTAATATCAATCAATAATGCAAAACAAGCTTTAGAAACTACCCATGAATGAAAAAAGTTAAATTTTGATCAGATTTGAAAAAATCAACAAAAGCTAACTCTGGGCTCGCTTGGCCTAATTCCAAGATTCAGACCAAATTTTGATTAGCCATTCACCCCCATGTACGATTATGAGATTTTTTTCGAAATCCGACCTCAATCTGAGATCTAAATCTCAATTTTACAAAATTCCTAAATTCTACCTAAAACCCCTAATTTCTACCATGTAATTCATAGATTTGATAAAGAAATTCATGAAAAAGTAATGGGAAGTGATGGAAAATAAATTAGAGTTGCTTACCAATAAATTTGGGAAGACAAAGCTCTCAAGAAATCGCCTTAAGGGAGTCTAAGGTTGAGAAATGGTGTAAAATGAGTGCAACAGTGTCCATGAAATCGCAAATGCAACAATTCCCTCGCATTTGTGAAGGACACAATTACAGTAAATACGGTACAAGCTTTGCATTTGCGAAGCTGATTGGAAGTCCCAGTCATCGCAAAAGCGACAAAAGGGTCGCAAATGCGGAAATCTCCTAGTCTGCAAATGCAAAGAATTCATCGCAAAAGCGATATCCAGCCCCCAGATCCCTCTTCACAATTGCGAGCTTGACATCTCAAATTCGAGGCTCGCAATTGCGATCAGGTTCTCCCAAATGCGAGGCCTGCAACTTGACACCAGCAACATACTTGCACTAGCAGTTCCAAAATTAACCAAAGCTCGTCTGAAACTCACTCGAGCCTATCGGGCTCCAGTATGAACATGCACTCAAGTGTAATAACATCATATAAACTCGTTCGCTCACTCAAATTACAAAAATAACATCAAACATTAAGAATCGCTAATCAAAACTCAAGGATTTTAAGTTAAAACTCAAGTTTTGCCAACTTTCATATAATGTGTCTATACGCCCTCTGGTCACTCAAAACCCCAATCAAACGTGCATACAAGTCCTAAAATATCATACGAACCTACCGGATTCGTCAAAACAATAATATGATGTTGTTGTGATGACCCAAAAGGTCATCTTATGTTTTAGAACTCGAATCTGCGCTCTTAAGCTTTAAAAATCTCATTTTTACTGTCCTCGATTTGCGTGCGCCGGGAAGGTTTCCGGAAAGCTTTTATGTTGAAAACTAATAAAAATAAGAATTTTTACCTTAAAAATTGATTTTAGTTGACTTCGGTCAACATTGTTGGTAAACGGGCCTGCATCCGTATTTTGATAGTCCCGGTGGGTCCGTATCGAATTATGGGACCTGGGCGTATGCCCGGAATCGAATTCGGAGGTCCCTAGCTCAAGTTTGGAAATTTATTTATTTTTAAGAATTGATTGATATTCGGCATTGTTAGTATCGGGTCCGCATTTTGGTTCCGGAGCCCGGTACCGGTTTGTTATGAAATTTAAGACTTGTTTGTGAAATCTGTTGAGAAACGGAGTTGATTTGACGTGATTCGGACGTCCAGTTGAGAAAATAGAAATTTTAAAGTATTTTTGAGAATTTCATTTGATTTGGTGCTAAATTCGTAGTTCTAGTTATTATTTTGGCGATTTGATTACGTGAGCAGGTCCGTATGATATTTCTAGACTTGTGTGCATGTTTGGTTTGGAGCCCCGAGGGCTCGGGTGAGTTTCGGATAAGCCACGGGATGTTTTGGACTTTAGAAATATGGTTTTTCTGGAGAGTCTGTGTTCTGGCATGTCCTTCTTCACGTTCCCTAAGGTACTCTAGCGAACGCTAAGAGTAAACTGGGCAGCTGAAGTTTTCTTCTTCGCGAACGCGAAGTGATGGGGGACATATCCTTTGCGAATGCGACTGGCTCAATGCGAACGCGAAGCATGTGGGGACGTGGGGGGAGGGGGGGTTGGTCGTTGCTTCATCGCGAACATGAGCCATGTCTCGTGAACGCGAAGGCCAGGGGAAGTAATCATCACGAACGCGAGCTGGGTATCGCGAACGCGAAGGCTTGGCAGCCATTACCCTTCACGAACGTAACACTGCTCTCGCGAACGCGATGAACACTATCGCCCAGCACTTAACAGAATCCAAAAACGGGATTTTAGCCAAAAACTCATTTCTCTCAAAAACCAAATGGTGAGAGGCGAATTTTCAAGAGCCATTCCTTCCCCAAATTGTTGGTAAGTGATTCTAAACCATTTTCTTTCAATTACCCATTACATTTCTTGATTTTTCAACCTAAAATCTTGAGTTTTCATGATAGAATTAGGGGTTAGGGTAGAAACTAGAAATTTCAGGAATTTGGGGATTTAGACTTCAATTTGAGGTCAGATTCAAAAACTAATTATATATTCAGGCTCGCGGGGTGAATGGGTAAAATAATTTTGGTCCGAACCTCGAGTTTTGACTAAGCGAGCCCGGGGTTGATTTTTTGACTTTTTGGAGGAAAATTTGGGAAATTTAATTTATGCAATATAATTGATTCCTTTAGAAATATTTGATATTATTGAGTCATATTTTGAATAGATACGAGTGGTTTGGAGGTGAATTCAAAAGGAAAGGCTGTGATTGAGAATTAAGTGGCCTTCGGAGCGAGGTAAGTGTTGTGTCTAACCCTGACTTGAGGAAATTAGGAACCTTAGATTACTTGCTAAGTGAAATTCATGTGAGCTGCGTATATGTGAGGTGATGAGTACTAATGCGCCGCCAAATTTACCTGTTTTCCATGTTTCTCAGTTTTTCTTATATTGTCTCATTCCTATGCCTAATTGTGATGTGTTATACTAGTGTTGTTCAATTTATCGTTCTTATCATGTTTATGGATTTTCTGGTGAAAATTGAGTTTTTATTTCAAAGTTGAGATTGACCTTATGGAACCAAATGTTGAGGTAAGGTTTGTACTTGTTATTCTATCTCCCTGTTGATATTTATGCATTGCATTATGGTAAGGGAGAGTGTTAATGCATGAAGGGTGATGTCATGCCATATTGTGAGTGTTAATGCACGAAGGGTGATGCCGTGCCATATTGTGAGTGTTAATGCACGAAGGGTGATGCCGTGCCATGATATGAGAGTTAATGCACGAAGGGTGATGCCGTGCCGTTTCTATTTATTTTATGGTGAGATTGAGAGTAAAAGAACAAAGGGTGATACCGTGCATTTTTCCTTATTGTATTCACTATTCCTGTTGATTCATGGTATATTGACTGCTCCGGTGATCACTCTGTTATAGTTCTTTATCTTGTATTTCCCTCAGTATGTTCCCCTCCCGACATTTCCCTTTTTAGTTCTTCATTTCTGTTATTATCATATACACTGTTAAATTGTACATGTTGATTTGTAGGTGCCTTGGATTAGCCTCGTCACTACTTTGTCGAGGTTAGGCTCGACACTTATCAGTACATGGGGTCTGTTGTACTGATGCTGCACTTTGCACTTTCTGTGCAGATTTTGATACTGTCTCAGGTTGATCGAGATTTGCTACTGGTCTGCTATCCGGAGACTCAAGGTAGATCTGTCGGAGTTCACTGACCTTGAAGTCCCCGTCTATCTTTTATGTCCTACTTTTTTCTTTCATTCAAACAATTGTATTTCTTTCAGACTATTACTTATAGTAAATTCTAGAATGCTCGTGAATTGTGACTCCAGATCCGGATGGTAGTAGTTAATACAATTTTATGATATTTCACACTTATTATATTTCATCTTAGTTAATTATTGTTAATTACTGAATGGGAATAAGGAATTGGTTAATGATTCTCTAACGTTGGCTTGCCTAGCAAGTGAAATGTTAGGCGCCATCACGGTCCCGTCGGTGGAAATTTTGGGTCGTTACAGTTGGTATCAGAGCACTAGGTTGCCTAGGTCTCACGATTCACAAGCAAGCTTAGTAGAGTCTGGAGGGTCGGTACGGAGATGTCTGTGCTTATCTTCCAGAGGCTATGAAGTTAGGAATAAGTTTCACTTCTTTTCTTTTCTGTCGTGCGATTTTACTTTCTCAATACTGAATGAACTCTTCTACTCTTATTCTATCGCAGATGGCCAGAACACGTATCGCTTCCTCAGCTGAGTAGCAGCTAGAGCCTCCATTGACAACTCCAGGGCAGAGGTCGAGGCCGTGCCAGAGGCCAAGGCAGGGGCGGGGCTTGAGCAGCAGCCCCAGCAGTGGAGGCTCAGATAGAGCTTGACGAAAAGATTCCAGCCCAGACTGTTCTTGCCGGACCAGCTCAAGTTCCGGAGGGGTTCATTGCCACCCCAGTACTTCAGGACGCTTTGGTCTGTTTGGTGGGCCTTATGGAGAGTGTGGCCCAGACTAGCGCATTTCCCATGGCACCAATAGTCTCTCAGGCTGGAGGAGAAGCCCTGACTCCCACCACTCCCGCTCCGGAATAGATAGCTCCCTAGTATCAGGCTCCGGCAGCTCAGCTAGTCGGATTAGTTCAGCCGGTTATTGTGACACAGGTCGGAGATGGGCCAGCTATGTCTTCTGAGGCTTTATGGAGATTGGACAGGTTTACCAAGCTCTTTCCTGTTCACTTCAGTGGTGCTCCTTCAGAGGATCCCCAAGAGTATCGAGACAGCTGCCACTAGTGGAGACCAATGGGGTCGATTTTGCTGCATTTTAGATGACTGGTTCTGCCAAGAAATGGTGGAGAGATTACTTGTTGACCAGACCAGCTGGGTCGCCTGCTCTTACTTGGGACCAGTTCTCTCAGCTCTTCATAGAGAAGTTTCTGCCTATTACATTGAGAGAGGAGCGTCGCCGTCAGTTTGAGCGTCTTCAGCAGGGCAGTATGACTGTTACTCGGTATGAGATCTGTTTTGTGGATTTGGCCCGTCATGCCATTCTTCTGCTTCCCACCGAGAGAGAGAGGGTGAGGAGGTTTATTGATGGATTTGCTCAGCCTATCAGATTGTAGATGGCTAAGGAGACTGGGAGTGAGATTTCTTTTCAGGCGGCTGCTAATGTCGCCAGACGAATCAAAATGGTTCTTACTCAGGGAGGTCAGGGGTCTGACAAGAGGCCTCGTCATTCCGGTGAGTTCAGCAGTGCCTCATCTAGAGACAGGAGAACTTTTGGTAGAGGCCATCCTCCCAGACCGTTTCATTCATCGCTCCAGGCATCCAACGGTGCCTCAGGTGGTCGTGGCCCTCAAATGCATTATTCCGACCAGTTAGCCTACGGTGCACCACCAACTCCTATTAGTGCACCTCCATTCCAGAGTTATCAGGGTGGTTATTCGGGTCGATAGGGTCAGTTTTAGGGTCAGCAGGCACAACAGTCGAGGTTATGTTATACTTGTGGTGATCCGAGGCACATTGCTAGATTTTACCCTCGGGCAACGGGCAACTCACAACAGCAGAGTTCTCATACCATGGTTCCGGCACCAGTTGCTGCACCACCTGCTCAGCAAGCCAGAGGCAGGGTTCACGCAGCCAGAGGTGGAGGTCAGGCCGTTAGAGGTGGAGACCAGCCAGCTAGAGGTCGTCCCAGGGACATAGTTGAGAGTGGTGGGGCCCAGCCCCGGTGTTATGCTTTCCCTGCCAGGCCTGAGGCTGAGTCATCTAACGTTGTTATCACAGATATTGTTTCAGTTTGCAGTAGAGATGCTTCAGTTCTATTTGATCCGGGATCTACTGACTCCTGTGTGTCATCCTATTTTGCTTCCTATTTGGTTGTGCCCCGTGATTCTTTGAGTGCTCCTATGTATGTGTCCACACCAGTGGGAGATGCTATTATTGTAGATTCTATTTATCGTTCTTTTGTGGTCACCATTGGGAGTCTTGAGACTCGTGTATATCTTCTACTTCTTAACATGGTTGATTTTGATGTCATACTAGGTATGGATTGGCTGTCACCTTATCATGCTATATTAGATTGTCACGCCAAGATGGTGACCTTAGCCTTGCAGGGGTTTCCTCAATTAGAGTGGAGGGGAAATCTTGGCCATTCTTCCAAAAGGGTTATCTCTTATGTGAAGGCTCGGCATATGGCCGAGAAGGCGTGTCTAGCTTATTTGGCTTATGTCCGCGATTCTAGTGCGGAGGTTCCTTCCATAGATTCAGTGCCGGTTGTTCGTGAGTTTCCAGAGGTGTTTCCTGCAGACCTGCCGAGGATGCCACTCGATAGGGATATTGATTTCTGCATTGATTTGGCTCTGGGCACTCACCCTATTTCCATTCTGCCATATCGCATGGCCCCTCCAGAGTTGAAAGAATTGAAGGAGCAGTTGCAAGATTTGCTTGATAAGGGGTTCATTAGACCTAGTGTCTCGCCATGGGGTGCACCTGTATTGTTCGTGAAGAAGAAATATGGATCGATGAGGATGTGTATAGATTATCGGCAGTTGAACAAAGTCACCATCAAGAACAAATATCCATTGCCAAGGATTGATGATTTATTTGATCAGCTTCAGGGTGCCAAGGTGTTTTCGAAGATTGATTTGAGATCTGGCTACCATCAGTTTAGGATTAGGGCATCCGATGTTCCTAAGACAGCTTTTCGGATTCGGTATGGGCATTATGAGTTTCTAGTGATGTCATTTGGGCTAACAAATGTCCCAGCAGCATTCATGTATTTGATGAACCGGATGTTCAAACCCTACTTGGATTTCTTTGTGGTTTTGTTTATTGATAATATCTTGATCTACTCCCACAGTCGAGAGGAGCATGAGCAGCACCTTCGGATCGTTCTTCAGACTCTGAAAGACATCCAGTTATATGCTAAGTTCTCAAAATGCGAGTTTTGGTTGAGTTTAGTTGCTTTCTTGGGTCACATTGTATCAGCAGAGAGTACTCAGGTGGATTCTAAGAAGATTGAGGCAGTCAAGAATTGGCCTAGACCCATATCAGCTACAGAGATCCGTAGTTTCCTAGGTTTTGCGGGCTATTACCATCGATTTGTTGAGGGGTTTTCATCCATAGCAGCCCCGTTGACCAGATTGACCCAGAAGGGTGTCCCGTTTAGGTGGTCAGACGAGTGTGAAGCGAGCTTTCAGAAGCTCAAGACTTCTTTGACCACGGTACCGGTATTGGTGTGACCCACAAGTTCTGGATCTTATACAGTATATTGTGACGCATCTCGTATTGGTCTGGGTGCGGTATTGATGAAAGGTGGCAAGGTTATTGCATATGCTTCATAGCAGCTGAAGGTTCAGGAGAAGAATTACCTTATTCATGATCTAGAGCTGGCAGCCATTGTTCACTCGCTGAAGATTTGGAGGCACTACCTTTACGGTGTGCCATGTGAGGTATTCACTGATCATCGGAGCTTGCAGTATTTGTTCAAGCAGAAGGAACTCAATTTGAGGCAGAGGATGTGGTTGGAGCTATTGAAAGACTATGATATCACCATATTGTATCATCCTGGGAAGGCCAATGTGGTGGCCGGTGCTTTGAGTAAAAAATCAGCTAGTATGGGTAGCCTTGCATATATTCCAGTGGGTGAGAGACCGCTTGCATTGGATGGTCAGGCCTTGGCCAACCAGTTTGTGAGGTTTGATGTTTCTGAGCCTAGCCGTGTTCTAGCTTGTACAGTTGCTCGGCCTTCTTTGTTTGAGCGCATCAGAGATTGGCAGGATGACGATCCTCATTTACTTGTCCTTAGAGACACACTACGGCATGGTGGTACCAAGAAGGTTACTGTTGGATATGACGGAGTTTTGAGGATGCATGGTCGTATTTGTGTGCCTAATGTGGATGGACTTCGTGAGTTGATCCTTAAGGAGGCTCACAGTTCTCGGTATTCTATTCACCCGGGCGCTGCCAAGATGTACCAGGACCTGCGGCAGCATTATTGGTGGAGGAGTATGAAGAAAGATATAGTTGCTTATGTAGGTCGGTGCCTAAATTGTCAGCAGGCAAAATATGAGCATCAGAGACCCGGTGGTTTGCGTCAGCAGATGGAGATTCCTGAGTGGAAATGGGAGCATATCACTATGGACTTTGTTGTTGGACTCCCACGGACTCAGAGGAAGTTCAACGCCGTATGGGTTATTGTGGATAGGCTGACTAAGTCAGCGCACTTCATTCCTGTGGCAGTTACCTATTCCTCGGAGCGGTTAGCAGAGATTTATATTCTTGAGATCGTCCGTCTTCACGGTGTGCCCGTGTCTATCATTTCTGATCGAGGTACGCAGTTTACCTCGCACTTTTGGAGGGCAGTTCAGCGTGAGTTGGGTACGCGGGTTGAGTTGAGCACAACATTTCATCCCCAGACGGAGGGCAGTTCGAGCGTACTATTCAGATCTTGGAGGATATGCTCCGCGATTTTGTTATAGACTTCGGAGGATCATGGGATCAGTTCTTGCCCTTTGCTGAGTTAGCCTACAACAACAGCTACTAGTCGAGCATTCAGATGGCTCCCTATGAGGCATTATATGGTAGGCGGTGTTGGTCGCCAGTTGGGTGGTTCGAGCCGGGGGATGCTCGGTTATTGGGCATAGACTTAGTATAGGATGCCTTGGATAAGGTCAAGATTATTCAGGATCAACTTTGCACAGCTCAGTCCAAGCAGAAGAGTTATGCCGACTGTAGAGTTCATGATGTTGCATTCATGGTCGGTGAGAGAGTGTTACTTCGGGTATCACCCATGAAGGGTGTAATGAGGTTCGGAAAGAAGGGCAAGTAGAGCCCTAGGTATATCGGACCTTTTGAGATTCTGGAGAGAGTGGGAGAGGTGGCTTACAAGCTTGCGTTACCACCTAGTTTAGCAGTTGTTCATCCGGTATTCCATGTATCCATGCTTCAAAAGTATCATGGCGATCCATCCCATGTGTTAGATTTCAGCTCTGTCCAGTTGGACAAGGATTTGACTTACGAGGAGACACCGGTGGCAATTCTAGCCCGGCAAGTTCGCCAGTTAAGATCACAGAGTTACCCTTCAGTTCGAGTATAGTGGAGAGGTCAGCCTACTTAGGCAGCTACTTGGGAGTCCGAGTCCGATATGCGGAGTAGATATCCCCATCTTTTCACCAGCCCAGGCACTTTTCTATGTCCGTTCGAGGACGAACGATTGTTTTAGAGGTGGAGATTGTGATGACCCAAAAGGTCATTTTATGTTTTAGAACTCGAATCTGTGCTCTTAAGCCTTAAAATCTCATTTTTACCCTCCTCGATTTGTGTGCACAGTCCGGGCAGGTTTCCAAAAAGCTTTTATGTTGAAAACTAATAAAAATAAGAATGTTTGCCTTAAAAGTTGATTTTAGTTGACTTCGGTCAATATTTTTGGTAAACGGTCCCGTATCCGTGTTTTGACAGTCCCGGTGGGTCCGTATCGAATTATGGGATCTGGGCGTATGCCCGGAATCGAATTCGGAGGTCCCTAGCTCAAGTTATGATTTTTGATAAAAATTAAAAGTTTGGAAATTTATTTGTTTTAAGAATTGATTGATATTTGACATTGTTAGTATCGGGTCCGTATTTTGATACAGGTTCGTTATGATATTTAAGACCTGTATGTGAAATTTGGTGAGAAACGGAATTGATTTGACATGATTTGGACGTCCAGTTGAGAAAATAGAAATTTTAAAGTGTTCTTGAGAATTTCATTTGAATTGGTGCTAAATTCATAGCTCTAGGTGTTATTTTGGCGATTTGATTGCGCGAGCAGGTCCGTATGATGTTTTTATACTTGTGTGCATGTTTAGTTTGGAGCCCCGAGGGCTTGGGTGAGTTTCGGATAGGCCACAAGTTGTTTTGGACTTTGGAAATCTGTTTTTTCTGGAGAGTCTGTGTTCTGGCATGTCCTTCTTCGCGTTCGCGAAGATACTCTCACGAACGCGAAGAGTAAACTAGGCAGCTGAAGTTTTCTTCTTCGCGAACGCGAAGGCCTGGTCATGAACGTGAAGTGATGGGGGACTTACCCTTCGCGAACGCGAAGCATGTGGGGACATGGGGGGGGGGGGGGTTGGTCGTTGCTTCATCGTGAACGTGAGCCATGTCTCGAGAACGCGAAGGCCAGGGGGAGTAATCATCGCGAGCTGGGTCTTGCGAACGCGAAGTCTTGGCAGCCATTACCCTTCGCGAACGCGACAGTGCTCTTGCGAACGCGATGAACACTATCGCCCAGCACTTAACAGAATCCAAAAACGGGATTTTAGGCAAATTGTTGGTAAGTGATTCTAAACCATTTTCTTTCAATTACCCATTACATTTCTTGAATTTTCAACCTAAAATATAGAGTTTTCATGGTAAAATTAGGGGTTAGGGTAGAAACTAGGGATTTCGGGAATTTGGGGATTTAGACCTCAATTTGAGGTGGGATTCCAAAACTAATTACATATTCGGGCTCAGGGGTGAATGGGTAAGAGGATTTTGGTCCGAACCTCGGGTTTTGACCAAGCGGACCCGGGGTCGATTTTTCGACTTTTTGGAGAAAAGTTTGGGAAATTTAATTTATGCAATATATTTGATTCCTTTAGCAATATCTGATATTATTGAGTCATTTTTTAAATAGATACGAGTGGTTTGAAGGTGAATTCCAAAGGAAAAGCTGTGCTTGAGAATTAAGTGGTTTTCGGAGCGAGGTAAGTGTTGTGTCTAACCTTGACTTGAGGGAATTAGAAACCTTAGATTACTTACTAAGTGAAATTCATGTGAGCGGCGTATATGTGAGGTGATGAGTACTTATGCGCTGCCAAATTTACCTGTTTTCCATGTTTCTCAGTTTTTCTTATATTGTCTCATTCCTATGCCTAATTGCGATGTGTTATACTAGTGTTGTTCAATTTATCGTTCTTATCATGTTTACGTATTTTTTGGTGATAATTGAGTTTTTATTTTAAAGTTGAGATTGATGTTATGGAACCAAATGTTGAGGTAAGGTTTGTACTTGTTATTCTATCTCCCTGTTGATATTTATATATTGCATTATGGTAAGGGAGGGTGTTAATGCATGAAGGGTGATGCCGTGCCATATTGTGAGTGTTAATGCACGTAGGGTGATGCCATGCCATATTGTGAGTATTAATGCACGAAGGGTGATGCCGTGTCATATTGTGAGTGTTAATGCATGAAGGGTGATGTCGTGCCATGATATGAGAGTTAATGCACGAAGGGTGATGTCGTGCCATTTCTATTTATTTTATGGTGAGATTGAGAGTAAAAGTACGAAGGGTGATGCCGTACATTTTTCCTTACTGTATTCATATTCCTATTGATTCATGGTATATTAAGTGCTCTGGTGATCACTCTGTTGTAGTTCTTTAGCTTGTATTCCCCTCAGTATGTTCCCCTCCCGGCATTTCCTGTTTAGTTCTTTATTTTTGATATTTGCATATGCACTGTTAAATTGTACAGGTTGATTTGTAGGTGCCTTGCCTTAGCCTCGTCACTACTTCGTCGAGGTTAGGCTCGACACTTACCCGTACATGGGGTCGGTTGTACTGATGCTGCACTCTGCACTTTCTGTGCAGATTTTGATACCGGCTCAGGTTGATCGAGATTTGCTACTGGTCCGCTGTCCGGAGACTCAAGGTAGATCTGTCGGCGTTCACTGACGTTGAAGTCCCCGTCTATCTTTTATGTCCTACTGTTTTCTTTTATTTAGATAGTTGTATTTCTTTCATACTATTACTTGTAGTAAATTCTAGAATGTTCGTGAATTATGACTCCAGATCCGGGTGGTAGTATTTAATACAGTTTTATGATATTCCGTACTTATTATATTTCATCTTAGTTAATTATTGTTAATTACTGCATGGGAATAAGGAATTGGTTAATGATTCTCTAACGTTGGCTTGCCTAGCAAGTGAAATGTTAGGCGCCATCACGGTCCCGTCGGAGGGAAATTTTGGGTCATGACAGTTGTTTACTGAGAACATTGATCGTTCTCAAGCCTCATTTTAAGTCAAAAATCACGTTTTCTTTAACATTTCACAAATAAACTTTGCGGAAAATGACACGAACCACGGACACAAGTCATAAATCAAATGAAACTACGGAAGGTCTCGAAACATAGAAAAAAGACCTAGTGCTCAAAAAGATCTATTGGCTCGTCACAAAAGCGTGTACCTAAAGATTAGTTATATTAATAGCATGAAAGCCGTTAGCGAAATATCGTTCGCCTTTTTTACCTTTTAGAAATCAATTTTACATTAGACCAAATAGTTATTTAATTGTAAGGCCCCGTAAAATTTTGCAAAAGAAATTAATGTTTCAAGCTCGCCACGACTCGAACTTGTTGAGTTGAACAATGCAACGGAAAGTAAAGGAAGGTTTTTGGAAGAAAAACGCATTTCTACGGTCCATTATGCGACTGAAGAATCACTCTATGGGCCCCATAATGGCCGCAGAAGTGAGGCAGGAGAGGGCCAATTTGGATGCAATTCGGCGGTCGACTATGCGACCGCATAACTGTTCTGTGGTTCATTATGCGACCGCAGAACAGGTCGGTGGGCTGCATAGTGACCGCAAGCACAGACAGATGTTTGCCAGTTTTGGACACCAATTATGCGACCGATATACTCGCATATCGATTATGCGATCGCATATGTGATCGCTGACCTTGTTCCGGAGCTCCATTTTTGGGTTTTTAAAACCCGACCCTAGTTTCTTAAATACACTCGTGTATATCTTCTACTTCTTGACATGGTTGATTTTGATGTCATACTGGGTATGGATTGGCTGTCACCTTATCATGCTATATTAGATTGTCACGCCAAGACGGTGACCTTAGCCTTGCAGGGGTTTCCTCAATTAGAGTGGAGGGGAAATCTTGGCCATTCTTCCAACAGGGTTATCTCTTATGTGAAGGCTCGGCATATGGCCGAGAAGGGGTGTCTAGCTTATTTGGCTTATGTCCACGATTCTAGTGCGGAGGTTCCTTCCATAGATTCGGTGCCGGTTGTTCGTGAGTTTCCAGAGGTGTTTCCTGCAGACCTGCCGAGGATGCCACTCGACAGGGATATTGATTTCTGCATTGATTTGGCTCTGGGCACTCACCCTATTTCCATTCTTCCATATGGCATGGCCCCTCCAGAGTTGAAAGAATTGAAGGAGCAGTTGCAAGATTTGCTTGATAAGGGGTTCATTAGACCTAGTGTCTCGCCATTTTTGAGCTATAATCTGACATTTTAGAGTGAGAGAGACTGCCCTAGAGTGAGAAGGTGTTCTTCAATAATTGTTCTTCAACTCTTGCCTAAGTTTTGGAAGATTAAGAAGGGAAACTCACTAGGTCTTCATCCTAGAGGTAAGATTCTACACCCTAACCCTCAATTTCTAATTTTGTCTAGAAATGGGTAATTAGCAAGATACTTTTTGGGCATGAGATTTGTTTATTTTACATGTATGTGTTATCAAAGGGTGTAGGAAGATTGTTGTGCTAAAAATGGTAAAAGAATTGGGTTGTGGGATGATGGAATCCTCCATAAAAGGACCTTGAAACCTTAATGCACACCTAGTATTTGATAAAATGCTCAAATGAGCTAGAACCATTATCATCATCCTAATTTTGGTTCAACTTGTTATATTTCTAAAATAGATTGAAGTTTCTAGGAATTCCAGAATATTTAGAGTGTAAGGAAGCTCAAGTAAGGTATGTTGACTAAACTCTTCTCTTAGAATTGGATCCCACGATATTCATGTGAATTATGTAAGTCCCGAATGGTTCATTATAAAATTGGCTATTCCAAGTAATATTGGGTTGAAAGATTTATGTTCAACAAGTATTCCAAATGCATTATTTATGTTATGTTATCAATTGAGGATGTGTTAAAAATTTGGGTTGTGCATTAGAAATGTTCTACTTCAAGTTAATTTCAAACGAAGGCTATTATGCCAAATTTTGTGAAGAATCTCTATGTGTCTTAAACTCTTAATTGCTCACATGTGTACTACATTCCTTGATTTGAATTGTTGTTGTTGTTGTTGTTAATGATGTTGATGTTAGAAAGTGAAAAGGTGAGCATAAAATATTAAATATGGCCAACGTGCAAAGAATGATCTTATAATTATGGCCGTTAGTGCCAATGAAATGAAAATATGTGATAGTAATATGAAATGCGATGATTGATATAAAAGGTTGTCTCGAATAAACAACCTAGTCGGTCGGGTCGTGATCGGACACCATGCCGCACACATGGTGGTGATTGTGCTAGAAATTGTAATTGAAATTGTGATTGTGGTCGATGTCCCTAATGGATAGCCGAGCCGATCGGGTCATGATCGGACTCTGTGTTAAAGATGGTGGTATTGATATTGAGAGTAATTATGGTTGATGTCTCTAATGAGATAGTCTAGCCGATCGGGTCGTGATCAGACTCCGTACTGAGAGTACGGTGGTACTGGTATTGTGAATAATAATGGTATTGTGGACAATGGTATATCGATACTAAAAATCTCCCAATGTGAGATATGAAAATTAATTGAAACACTGTCTTGATCCTAAATTGAGGTTTGATGTTGATTAAGGCTTCAATTAACATTATGATAATCTTGTTTGTATTATTTATCATTCTATTGAGAGGGTATTTAGTTATACATACTAGTGCTATTCGACAGTACTAACGTCCCTTTTGCCGGGGGCGCTGCATCTTTAAATGGATGCAGGTGATTCCACAGCATGAGATATTGATCAGTGATAGCAGTACACCTTCTTCCCAACTCACTTGGTGAGCCCCACTTCATCCCGGGGTCATGAATCTTTTGTACTTTGTGTATTCTGTTTGAGGTATAGCCGGGTCCTTATTGCCAGCATTATCATTGTACTCTTCTTTATCTATAGAGGCTCCGTAGACATAGTGTGGGTTGTATATTGGTGCTGGGAAGTAAAACTCGTTATGTTGTATTTGAATTACTATTTCCACTTTAGATTATGAAAAATGTGTGGAACTGAGACTTTAAAAATGAAGTAACTAATGGTAAGAAATTGGTATTGCAGATGTGATCACTTTATTGTTTAATTAACGAAGATATATATATATATATATATATATATATATATATATTCACTTTATTCATGAATGAGTTTGGGTAGAAGGAAATCTAATAGGCTTGCTCGACCGGGTTCACTCGGTTGAGCGTCGGCCGCGCTCTTCGGTTTTGGGGCGTGACATTAATTTTTTTCTAAATTTTAGGACTTTGAAATCAACTAAAATATTGTTTGTTAAAATATTTTCTTATTAGAATAATGTATGAATTTCTAATATTTAGACTCTAAAATCAATTAAAATTTATAAAAATCCTTTCCAACTATGTAACTTAACTATCGTAGAAGTAAGTAAAAACGAAAGGAATACCAAAATCTGAATAATAAAGAACAACGAAACTTTTCACCATCCTAATCAGAAAAATAAATAAGTAAAAAAACCTAAAGTACGTACATAATACATTTCATTTTACAATATCTCTATGATAACTTTGTCCTTTTGTAACTAAAACATTCCTTATCATATCCGACTAAAATTCTTTTTGCTTGAGACCCCTCAATATGTATATAGGATTTTCACACAAAAAGTGCCGACGTTATTATGTAGTTTAAACAGAAACCATGTTGATTATTAATTTGTGTTTAGTTATAAGAATTTATCATCGTATTATATAACCTGACAAGAGTTATGAACAAAAGAACATAACTAAAGTTCTCCCTATGTTATTTCAAAACTATATAATATGAACTATGCATAATACATTTTGACGAGCTCAAAACACACACTTAAATGATGCTCGCTAATCAAATATAGTATAGTATAATATCGTATCCATATGGATTGGATTTAAACAGTATTCTCATAGTTTCTAGCTTGATTGCTATCCAAGAGGATCAACAATTGAGATTTATATAATTTCTAACTAAAATTAACTAAGAGTCTAAAGCGATTGACTAATGACAATCGAAACACATAAGCAAAGAAAGTTATCAGTAAGAGAAAATAGGATTTTGATAGGATAGGTGCAAGATAATTATTTGGGATCTAACTATAAATAATTCACTTCTAATGTTTAAGTGAGTCTCTCGAATTCACTAAATTATTAGTTTATACGTTCAACAGAAACTCCTCTCTCGATTAAGTCTCAATCTCACGATATGAACCAATTTAAGCTATGTGAAGATATAAAAGAATGCGTAATGGATTGGTATTTAGAAGAACCTCTCTCGATTATCCTTCTAACTAGGTTTAATCAATGATTCAACTAGCTTCTTTTCATTACTAAAAATAATTAATGAAGTCAACCAACAATTTAATACAAAGATATCACAAGTTATGCCTCTCTCGATTACATGAACAAGTGAATATAGATGAAACAACTAAATCATCCAAAAATACTTCAATACATAAAACTAGAGTTATAATCCACAAAAAATCATCAATACATCAAATCCATCAAACCTTAATGGAAATACTACTCCATAATCATGGAGTAATATAATAAAAGTGTAAGAAAACATAGATTCGATCCAAACTCGGGTCTTGAGTGAGGAAGGAATGATGAAATTCTTGTGCTTGTGTTCGATACTATTTCACCAATCGAGTCATATTTATCCAACATATTCATACCTAACGATTTTTCACAAAGCGGTGACGAAAGGTATAACTTGTACAAATCTTTCCATTTTCCAAGTCGATCTGATCCATTCATTCGTAGAGCTATTTACTCGATCGCAAATATTTCTACTAACAGAGGGGCAAATAGTCAATTTTGAAAGAACTTATTGTCAAACTCTTTCAGATATGAATTTATCTGATTCAGAAGGGGAGAACTTGTATCAGTATCTCAATTTCAATTCAAATATGAGTTTGATTCACACTCCATATTCTGAAAAAGATTTATCATCCGAAAAGAGGAAAAAATGGAGTCTTTGTCTATAGAAATGCATTGAGAAACGGCAGATGTATAGAACCTTTCAACGAGATAGTGCTTTTTCAACTCTCTCAAATTGGAATCTATTCCTTCCAACTCCTCCTTAGCCTCCTTAGGTCCAAAATATGTCAAAAGTCTAGAAAATAATATTTTTTTATGTATTTATACCAAGTAGGGTCGGGCCCAGATGAAACCTCCCTTTCCTAGCCGAAATAGAAAAACTTGCAAACTTATTACTTTTCATGCGTCGTACTAAGCTACGCAGGGTGCGTAGTATTAGTGTAATTTTCTCGGTTGTAAACTCTCTGAACATAGCTTGTTTGACAAAATTTTGTACTGATGCTACCACTATTCCACGCACTATGCCTAGCATTAGTGTATTTTTCTGTCAGACCCAAAAATTACAACTCTTTGAACTTCTCAAATTTCTGACGCACATTTGCACTGATACGTCGCACTGTGCTACGCATGGTGCGTCGCATTAGTGCATTTCCTTAGAGTGTTTCTTCTTTCTTGATTTTTGACGTCCAGAAGTGATCCTCGGCCCCCCCGAACACGATCCCGGCTATTCCCTTTGGCTTTTACTCAAACTTCAAAGCTCCTATTATTTGATTTAGCTCCACAATATCTACATAACTCAGAATCATTCCTACACGGCATAAACTACGCAATAAGTGCAAAATACTACAAATTAAAGCTCAACACAAGTAAAGTACAGTGAATTAGAGTGCAATAAGCAACTAATACACGAGATTATAGACTGTCATCAATACCCCACACTTAAACCATTGCTCGTCCTCGAGCAATCAAACTACACTTCATATAGACACGGCATTTTTAAACAGCTCGCCTAACTCATCACACCAAGAATAATTAAAACAGACTAAGCACTCTAACGTAACATCCTCGCCTCAAGATTTGACTAAAAAACACCACGCAATTATCACAACCCGCTCACTTACTCTACACAGAGGTCAACGACATTACTTTTCCTTTGTTAATCAAGTGCCCTCACACAACAATAGAGAGTAGTTCCACATACAATAAAATTTAAAAATAATTAGGAACTCATGATAGAAAGAATTCGCTCACTCTCATAAACAGCATTCATATTCCACAAAAGACGTATCATAGGCTGGCCCGTAGTGTACTACTCTACTAATTGAGCTCATTCAGTCAAGGATCAAGTAGAACTTTAATTGGTTGTAATGTAGGCTGTGGGACGGGTAGGATACATTTAGATATAAGAGTGACTACACCTCCCTAAGCACTTTTATACATACAATTAACCATTCAAAACCCCACACTTATGTCAAACCATAACTCCACCTTCACATCAATATACGTCAACTCCCAACTTCATTAAGATCGGATATATCAAGAGTTACCACTATCAAGAAATATTTTTCACAACAATGTAACTATTTTTCTTTTTCTTTTCTTATTCAATTCAAGTGGCTCTTACTTTTTCAAAACAAAGCACATTTCTCCTATTTCAATAGTTCCACTCAAAAGCCAACCCAACACCCCACACTTTAACTTTTACAAAGTTCATAACAAATTCAAGTGCTCATAAGAGGTAAAAGGTTCAAATAGATGGTCAATTCAAACAAATGGATAAGGCTTATAATGTGATTGCCAAATAAATATGATTAGAGGCTCAAAGGGGTGAACTAAGATACATAACAATTAGGTGGGTAAAAGCATATAATTGGCCTATATCACTTCCAAGACTGAATAAAACTACTATTTCGCTTTGCAAACACACGGGGCAAGTTCTAGACATCAAATACAATGCACAGAATAACACAAAAATCTCACACACACATGGCATATAGCTCACTCAAAATCGTAATTATCAAGACACTCTAGTCAAAATAGTTAAGATCATAGAATTTAAGGTACTTATACAAGAGTCAATACTGAGCCTAAGCGTCACAACTAAAGCACTCACTATTCTCAAGGCATAATAAAGTCAAGAGATATTGCCTTCCATTCAAACCAGAGCACAAGGTTTCCTACTCCTAACAAAAAGAAAAACTAACTACACCCGGTTCAAACAAAACCCTTAAAAAAGAATTGTCGAACAAAGAAAAACTAAGGGGAAATTATTACACTACCTAACAAAAGAAAATCTTTTTGCCTTTTTTTCTTTCGATTTTAATCCCTCAAGAAACCTATCGATAATATCCATCATCGGAAAATATCGAAAAATTTAAAAAAAAATGTTCTATCTCTAACTACTAAAACTTCGAAAAAGAAACACATATACAAACATACATACAAATATCCCCCACCCCACACTTTAAGTTGTGGCATGTCCCCATGACACACAATTAAAAAGCATAAGGTAAAGGAAACTTCCCTGAATATCTCGTCGGGGTCTGAGTCAAAGTCGTGCTCCATTCCTCGCGCCCGGACTAATGCACATATCCATGCAGACAGCTTCTTCTCAGCCTTCTAGGGGTACACCCCATACTTATATTTCTCACTCACTGCAGCCTTCTCTTTTGCGCCCTTTACTTTCCACTCAACACTTGCAGCTGATTTGTCCTTTTGCACCCCCTTTTCTACCTCCATCTTGAAAGTTACAGTTTCCTTACTCACTCTAAGCATGAGTTTTATCTCTTGTATATCTAATATAGCTCTGCCCGCCGCTAAGAATGGTCTTCCTAGGATGAGGGGGACCTCCTTGTTTTCCTCCATTTTTACCACTATAAAATCCTTAGGAAATACGAACTTATCCACCCGAACTAACACATCTTCAACTATCCCCTCAGGTATTAGAGTCGTTTGGTCAGCCAGCTGCAACGATATTGGTGCAGACCTTATCTTTCCAATCTCCTTCTCCAACTTCCTGTAAATAGTTAGAGGCATTAAATTAATTGAGGCACCAGAATCACATAATGACTTATCGAAATTAATATTTCCTAAAGAGCAAGGTATAGTAAAACTCCCTGGATCTCCACACTTTTGTGGGATTTTATTTTGAAATATCGCGCTACAATGCTCTATGAGCTTGACCACTGAGGTCTCCTCTATTTTCCTCATCTTTGTCAGGATCTCCTTCAAGAATTTAGCATAAGCCGAAATTTGTGAGAGCAAGTTTACATGAACCTGTTTCAGCAACTTCCGTGAATAGCAAGTTTACATGAACTTGTTTCAGCACGTCCAGAAATCTCTCAAACTGCTTGTCCATCTTTTCACTATATGGAATTTGGGAAAAAGGTAAAGCAGGCATATGCTCGCTCCACTCGGGTTCCTCCCTTCTCGAATTTTCTTTTCTCCTCTTATTCTCAGCTTTCTTCTGGCCTTTCTTCTTTTTATCAACATCATTCTTCAGCTGCTCCCCACTTTCCTTTTTAAGTATCACAAAATTCTAGATCGGGGTGGGGTCTTTCAACACTTGCCCACTTCTCAAGGTTACATCATTCACTGTTTCATTGGAGTTTCTTTCAGTATCAGCGGGGAGAGTTCCTGGAACCCTATCAGATAATATTGTTGCAATCTTTCCCACTTGCATCTCTAAATTTCGAATTGATGCCCTTTGTACTTCAAATCATTTAGCAGTTTTCACAATGAGGGCCTTCATGAGATCTTCAAGACCCGGCTGATTGGGCTGTTGAGGTTGAAATTGCTGTCTTGGCTAATTCATAAATCCAGGAGCTCCTTGTCCCTGAAATCTGGGGTTGCTTTGTTGCCATGCATTTGTGGAAACCCCACGTGAACTCCTTGAAAAAATAGGGTGCTTCTGACCCATTAGGGTGTCCTCATCCACATATATCACAAGCTGCGTGAGGATCACTTTGTATTGCAGCTAAGATCAGCTTTTATTAGCATAGCCATAGCATCAAGTTATACCTGCACAAATGTATTAGCATCAACTTGGTGAATACCAGTTGATCTTCTTCTTTCAGCACTCTCAGAGGGCCACTGATTTGTATCTTCAGATAACTCATCAAGAATTGTAACTATCTCCTCTGAAGTCTTCTTCATCAACGGGCCTCCGACTGCATTGCTCAATATTTTATGCGAGGCCGGTGTCAAACTATCCCAAAAGTCCTAAAATTGCATCCAGAGTTCAATTCCACTACGTTGACACTTTCTAACTATCTCCTTAAACCTCTCCTATGCTTCAAAAACAGTTTCAGTCTCTTTCTGTCAGAAGTTATGGATTTCACTTATAAACTTGCCCGACCTAGCTGAGGCGAAATATTTATCAAGAAATTTTCTGTTCATCCCATCCCATGCTCTAATCGATCACGTGGTCAAGCTTCGAAGCCACTACTTTGCATCATCTTTAAGTGAAAAGGGGAATGCCCTTAAGTACACTGCATCTTGTGACACCCCATTATATTGAAAGATGTTCATGATCTCCTCAAAGTCCATTAGATGTGTGTTTGGATCTTCGTTCATCTTTCCTCTGAAAACACAACAATTCTGAATGGGGGTGGTCTAACACTTGATAATCCTTGATTGTATACTAGTCTAGCATAATAACCAAGTGATCTCTTAGGCCCGGGAGCTATATTTTCGAACTGGTCTGTAGCCAAGGGTTGATTTCGAGAAATTCTCCGAGCCCTTTCTTCTTCATAGATAATCTGTGCATCTCTAATAGCTGCTTCCTCAGCATCCCGTGCAGCTTTTTCTCATTGTTGGGATGCCTTTCTTGCAGCCAAAACTACCTTATCATCACCATTTACGGCCATAGTTTCTTTGTATGAGGGTTGCCCAACCTTTTCTAACATCTCGGTGAGATTTTTTTCCTTCTTCAGTTGTTGCAAAAGTTTATCTATCTCTGACTCGTATGGTAGCACTTATTTCTCAAAAGCTCGAGTCATGCACCAATCTTAACCTGTAACCTATGCACCGTCAACCAACACCAAAACGTAAAAAGAGAAAAAATAAAAATAAAAAGAAAAAGAACAAATTCCTAAATTAGCACTATAAACTATTTCAAACACTATTGATTGCCAATCCCCGGCAATGGCGCCAAAATTTGACGAGTACAAAACATACACTTAAATTATGCTTGCTAATCAAATATAGTATAGTATCCACATGGATTGGATTTAAGCATATTCTCGTAGTTTCTAGCTTGATTGCTATCCAAGAGGATGAACAATTAATATTTATATGATTTCTAACTAAAATTAACTAAGAGTCTAAAGCTATTGACTAATAACAATTGAAACAAGGAATAAACAAAGAAAGTTATCACTGAGAGAAAATAGGGTTTTAATAGGATTGGTACAAGATAATTGTGTGGGATCTAACTCTAGAAAATTCACTTCTAATGTTTAAGTGAGTCTCTCGAATTCACTCAATTATTAGTTTACACGTTCAGCAGAAACTCCTCTCTCGATTAAGTCTCAACCTCACGATATGAACCAATTTAAGCCCTATGATGATATGAAGAATGCGTAGTGCATTGGTCTTTAGGAGAACCTATGTCAATTATCCTCCTAACTAGGTTTAATCACTGATTCAACTAGCCTCTTTAGATTACTAAGAAGAATTAATAAAGTCAACCAACAATATAATTCAAAGATATCACAAGTTATGCATCTCTCAATTACATGAACAAGTGAATATAGATGCACCAATTAATCCACAAACAATCATCAATATACCAAATACATCAAACCCTAAAGGGAACTACTTCATAATTATAGAGTAATTCATCACAATATAATAAAAGTATAGGAAACATAGATTCGATCCAAACTCGGGTCTTGAGTGAGGAAGGAATGATAAAATCCTTGTGCTTGTGTTCTTCCAACTCCTTCTTAGCCTCCTTAGGTCCAACGTATGTCAAAAGTCCAGAAAATAATATTTTTCTAAGTATTTATACCAAGTAGGGTCGGGCCCAGACGAAACCTCTCTTTCTTAGCCGAAATAGGAAAACATGCAAACTTATTACCTTTCATGCGTCGCACTATGCTACGCATGGTGCGTAATGATGTTTGGCCAAAAATGCATATATTTAACCATTGTTTCCTTATATTCTATTACTTTTAATCATCTTTTGAGTGTCGATTATATTACTTTGTACTTAATATTATATTTTAACTGTATAAGAATAAAGTGGTGTGAAGATGAAAGATATGGAGAAAAATTAAATAGAATATGAAAGAAAAAAAAAGAAAGGAAAAAGAAGAGAATTCAAAGTAGGAGCTTAATGATGGAGTAATGATTATATGATTTCTTTCATGGTTAATGATGATATAAACAAAGAGATAAAACAAAAGGAAAAGAAGAGAGAAAGAGGCATCACGTGAACATAGCAGAAGTGAAATTCAGTCCAAGCAGGTGCATCGCAAACACAAGAAATTAGGCGGAAACATACTGCCTCCAACGCCAGGTCCAACGCCTAGCGCTGGTCTGGATGCTGTGGTGCGCGAGTTTTTCTATTTCGGCATGGACAAGGTTATTTCGATCATACACGGTCCCAAGTCGTATAAAAGGAGCCCTAAACCTAATTTGGATCGGATCGAACATACTTTAAAGGAGAATTCACATGGGGGTACACAAACCATGCTTGGAGTAGGCTTCCAACTAGTTTTTCTTCTCGTCTCTTCTTTTAATCTCATAGTTTATTAGTTTTAGAGTTTTGGGTGCTGCACAAATGTTGTAGTTTGAAGCTTGAATTGTTCTTATTATTTTATCGTATTGGTTTATTTATTCAATCTTGTGCTTAATTATTTGATTGCTTGGTCACAAATTGAATATTATTTACGAATCTAGGATTGAACTCGGGAGAGGGAATTCTAGATTGCACATAAGATTGAGTAGAGCAAGATCTTGAACCTGATTAATGTGGAACAGATTTGCGGTTAGGATAGGGATATACCTAATCGCCTTGCTTGGTTATTATACGGGAATTATTAATGTGTTCTTCTTAATCCTAATTCCATAGGAATATAGGCATTATGCTAGCTTTAATAGGCGAGTTATACTTCGAGAGAAGGCTACGAGTAATATTAACCCTGTCAACCAATAAATCAGAGAAATTAATTAGACAATTTAAATGGAAAACTCAACGGTAATGTTAGCTAACTCATAGCACTGGAATAATTTCTCTCATTGAATTCGTCTCTAATATTCGCCAACTTGTTTCTTTTAAACTGTTAATTTGCTACTCTAGACTAGTTGTAGTTAATAATCATAAGAAAATTGCTTGAATAGATTATTTGTCTTAGTTTAATTTAGTTGATCGTTGATCACAACTCCCTGTGCGTACGATATCTAGACTTACAATCCCTATATTACTTGTCGACCATGTATACTTGCGTGTGCATTTGGGAGCAACAAGTTTTTGTCGCCATTGTCGGGGTCTTAAAAATTAATTATTTTACTAGATTAGATTTTTACTTTTTATCTATTCAAGTTTGTAATTTTAGTTTAGTGTAGTTAGTATTCCATTTTTTTTACATGACATCTTTGAATGAAAAGTGGTGGGATGGTAAGTATTCTTTTTTTTGTGAGCCTTGTCCATATTGTAACGGACTCCACTTGTAGAAATATTGTAAAACTATTTCTAGGACCGAGTTGTGTACACCATCTCAATCTTGTACTATTTGTGGTGGTAATTGGAATAATTATCTTAAGTATTGTTATCCTACTCCAATCCTTTTGTATGATGATTCTAATAATTCTAGTGAGTCTAACAGGAGTAACGAATTGGATAATGTGAAACACGATATTCACATTCTTGATATTCACAAGAAATTATTAGAGGAATATGGAGGTTTCCGTGAGATAATTACGAATGAGATGCTACACTTTATAGAAGGAAGAGCTGAACTGGGACAAGAGATCGACCAATTTGGCAGTTCTATCCACGACTTGGAGGCTCAATTGAGTGCAAAGGTTGATGCGTGTAACATCCAATAATTTAGTGATGATTTGTGTGAAGTTGAAAAAGATCTTCTAGGCCAAATTGAGAAGCTAAAACGAGAATGCCAATTATTATACCATGTTCTTGTTGATGATCCTCAGGTTGAGGAAGTATATATTATTGAGGATGTCAAAAATAATGGAGTTTTAAAGTTGGGGCGTGTTGATCCTCATTCTAAATATTTTTTTACATTATGTTTGGATGAAAATATGGAGATCGAACTTTTGGAGATATGCATAGATAAAGAACAAGACCCTTACATTCTAAAATTTGTGATGCCAATGAGACAAAATGACATCCCTCACTTAAGGGCAAAGAAGTGCAAGATGCGATATCTATTTCTTGGTTCCTTTATTTTTACACCACCGCCCCATGAATATAACAGAAAATTGATGCAAAATTGGGGGTGCAATTCATATCCTCAAAGTGGAAAGAAAAGTGGTGAAAGTGATGGTGTTGTGTCGCGACGTTAAATGAAGCGCTTGTTGGAAGGCAACCTAATTCAATTTTTTTCTTTTTTTTTTCTTTTTTTTAATTGTGTTATCATTGTAGTGTTGTTTTGTATTTTGTAGGAGTAGGAGCATGGAGTCAAAGCCAATAGGAGTAGGCAAAATTGAGCAAGTGCTTAGAACTAAGTGTGGAGTGCCTGCACAAAGGACCATACATGGGAGAAGTCTAAGTATCCCGTGAGCTGCTAATGCTTCGGCCTTTGGCCTGCTAGAGAGTCTCTTTTACCCTCTTGTTATTTATAGTATGCATTGAGGACATTGCATAATTTTAAGTGTGGGGTGAGGAGATTCTCTGTGTAATTTTTTGTGTTATCCAAGCTCAATTGTCGTATTCATAGTGTAGTGATTTTTGTAATTAAACAAAAACAAAAAAAAGAATAAAAAATCCAAAAAATTGGTCTTTTCCCGACGATGGACTTTGTGGAAAGCTTTCTTGAGGGATTAAGGTCCAATAAAAAAATACAAGAAGATTTTCTTTTAGTTTTAATTAGGTAATAATCCTCCTTGATTTTTCTTTGTGCATCAGTTCTTTTCCAGGGGATGTAACTTGAATCGGGTAAGTTTTTTATTTTTAGGATTAGATTTTTTTAGAAGTAGCAAAAGAGAGAGAAGATAGACCCTTATGTGACATATTTGATACTAGCATATTTAGGCCAGAGCTTGAGTAGTACTTTTCTCTGAGTGCTTGAGTAATAAATAAAATAGCAGACTTTCTGACCCCTAGGCTCAGGGTTGTGACTCTGTATAGAGCTTATTCTTATTTTGTTGTTCGCTATGATCCTGTCTGTCTTAGAGTAGATTTGATCCATCTTGATTGACACTTGTGCCATGTGGGGTGAGGATTTCTTACATATATTCCATGTTTTGCAACTTTGTCTAGAACTTGCCCTGCATGTTATTGAAGCGAAATAAAAGTGTTGCTCTGTTTAGAAGATGATAATATGCTTTTTTTGATATGTCTTGTGAATTTTAGCCATTTCGGATATTGTACCACTAGTTAGCCCGTTGAGCCTGTAGCCTTTTGTTTGGAAGCCATATTTTTTACCTTTATTCTTTTGTTGAATCCCTAGTTTTGCACCCTGATTCCTTGAGCATTGTTGCTTAGACTGTGATATTAATTGATAAATTTGAAGAAAGGTATGGTTAAGTGAAAAATGGTGACCAACAATAGTTGAAAAGTGATGAAAAGACCCTCTTGAAAAGAATGTGATATGAAAAAAAATAATAGATGAAAAAAAATTGCTTTGAAAAAATATTGAATTGTTCTTGATATGAGGGAAATACTTGTGAAACAATTGATGAAGAGAGGGCTGAAAAATAAAATAAGAGATGAAAATATTGGGGGATGAAATCTAAAAGTGCAAAGTACTTAGGGAAGTCTAAGTCACTATTATATAGTTCCCCTACCCGTTCCCTAGCCAACATTACAACATGTTAAAGTCCTATTTGATTTTATTTGAGCATACTTAATTAGTAGAGATGTACATAACGGGCAAGCCTATGATTCTTTGTGCATACATGTGAATTTGTTTGTGAGTGAGAGATTTGTTCTTTGATGCTAAGTCCTTAAATTATATTTACTCTTTGATTTGAATGTATGGAGTATTTATTTTTGTGAGAACACACTTGTTTAATGATAGATAGGTGATGTTATTAGCTTAATTTGACAGAGTAGGTGAGCGAGCTTAAATTTGATAAGCTAAAGTCCGTCTCTGAGGTTAGGAGGTTAGAGGTTTGTTATTTGTTTGTGACTTGTATATCTTACACGATGATGAGGAAGTGTATATCTGATGGTTTGAGTTGTTATAGGTCCTAATTGTTAGTATCTACCGAAGTGGTGGTGTCTCTAAGCTTGATTTATTGAAAGTGATTTTAATGCTTACTCGAGGAAGAGCAAGAGTCTAAGTGTGAGGTATTGATGTTCGACAAAAAATGCATATATTTAACCATTGTTACCTTATATTCTAGTACTTTTAATCATCTTTTGAGTGTTAATTATATTACTTTGTGCTTAATATTATATTTTAACTGTCTAGGAATAAAGCGGTATGAAGATGAAATATATGGAGCAAAATTAAATAAAATGCGGAAGAAAAAAAGAAAAGAAAAAGAAGAGAATCCAAAGTGGGAGCTTAATGATGGAGTAATGATTACATGATTTCTTTCATGGTTAATGATGATATAAACAAAGAGTTAAAATAAAAGAAAAAGAAGAGAGAAAGAGGCATCGTGTGAACATAGAAGAAGTGAAAATCAGTCCAAGTAGGTGCATCGCAAACATAAGAAATTAGGCGGAAACTTACTGCCTCCAACACCAGCGCCTAGCGCTGGTCTGGATGCTGTGGTGCGCGAGTTTTCATATTTCCGCCGGGACAAGGTTATTTCGTCCAAAAATGGTCCCAACACGTATAAAAGGAGTCCTAAACCTAATTTGGATAGGATCGAACATACTTTCAAGGAAAATTCACGTGGGGGAACGCAAACCACGCTTGGAGGAGGCTTCCAACTAGTTTTTCTTCTCGTCTCTTCTTTTAATCTCATAGTTTATTAGTTTTAGAGTTTTGGGTGCTACATGAACGTTGTAGTTTGAAGCTTGAATTGCTCTTATTATTTTATCATTTTGATTTATTTATTTAATCTTGATTGAGTAGAGCGAGATCTTGAACTTTTATTTGATTGTTTGATCACAAATTGAATACTATCTACGAATCTAGCATTGAACTCGGGAGAGGAAATTCTAGATTGCACATAAGATTGAGTAGAGCGAGATCTTGAACCCGATTAACGGAGAATGAATTTGTGATTAGGATAGGGATATACCTAATCACCTTTCTTGATTTTTGTACGGGAATTATTAATGTGTTCTTGTTAATCTTAATTCCATAGGAATATAGGCATTAGGTTAGCTTGAATAGGCGAGTAGTACTATGGGAGACGGCTACGAGTAATATTAGCCCTGTCAACCAATAAACCAGATAAATTAATTAGATAATTTAAGTGAAAAACTCAATGGGATTGTTAGCTAACCCATATCTCTGTAATAGTTTCTCTCATTGAATTTGTCTCTAATATTCGCTAACTTGCTTCCTTTAAACTCTTAGTTTGCTACTTTAGATTAGTTGTAGTTAATAATCTTTAGAAAATCGCTTGAATAGATTAATTATCTTAGTTTAATTTAGTTGATCGTTAATCATAAGTTTCTGTGAATACGATATCTGGACTTACATTTCTATATTATTTGTCGACCACGTATACTTGTGTGTGCGTTTGGGATCAACACGTAGCATTAGTGCAATTTTCACGGTTATAAACTCTCTTAACTTAGCTTGTCTGGCAAAATTTTGTACTGATGCTACGCAGTGTGCCACGCACTATGCTTAGCATTAGTGTATTTTTCTATCAAACCCAAAAATTATAATTCTCTGCACTTCTCAAATTTCTGATGCATATTTGCACTGATGCGTCGTACTGTGCTTCGCATGGTGCGTCGCATCAGTGCATTTTCTTAGAGTGTTACTTCTTCCTTGATTTTTGACGTCCAAAAGTGATCCTCGACCCCCGAACACGATCACGGCTTAATCCTATGGGCTTTTACTCAGACTTCAAAGCTCCAATTATTTGATTTAGCTCCATAACATCTACATAACTTGAAATCATTCCTATAAGGCATAAAATACGCAATAAGTATAAAATACTACCAATTAAAGCTCAACCCAAGTAAAGTGCAGTGAATTAAAGTATAATAAGTGACTAAAATACGAGATTATAGCCTGCTATCACATTCCTATTTTAAGTTATACAAAGTTTCCAAATGTTAAGTTATTTATTGTAGAATATTGACTCATTTTATTATTTTTAGATATTAAATTATCACTTATTCATATTTTGTCTAGGAGCTATTGAGCCAAGCACTTTTATTTCCAAAAACATTAAACGACCAAAGGATTCAATCTTTGAATTTGTGTTTAATGAATAGTGATAAAATATAAATTAACTTGCAATTTATCATTTCAATTTTAGTATTAAGTCAAATAAACTAAATAATAACAATTTTATAAGATATATACAAGAAAATAGGTGTTACTTTATCCTGGTCATATCTTCTGCATGTTTCATCGTGTGGATGTTTATATAATATTTTTTTAAAAATTTCCTTATTAATATGAGGTACTCGCATAACTTTCAAAATAATATTTTTCTCATGACAAAGCGATTTAAACGATAAAGGAGACCAAATATCAAGGACATTATTTGTGAGTTAACTAAAATAATATCTAATTAGTTGAACTCAAGTAATGTGTCACTAAGATATACCAACAAATAACTTTTAAATAATCAACTCTATTTTATTTTATAACACAGAAAAAATCTTAAAATGTGTATGCAGATAAAATTAAGTATTTTAAACGCAATTGTAAATATTTATTTCAATACATATTAAATAGCAATAACCATTATTTCATAATATTTTGTGACAATCATTTTATTTCTTTCTAAAAATATCTAGTTGCATTTAACTTTTCGTTCAATTAAACTCTTCATATGATTATTAAACCAACTAATATAGAGTCTCTTTCTATTTTTCAGATATTTTCATTTGAGTTCCCAAGGAAATGATAGAAATTCATATTTGTACTTGAAAATATAGAACTCTTTTTTTAAGTCCATGAAGATAGCATTGCTGCCTTATTTTATTATTTCTCCACTATAAAAATAAATGCACAACTCATATATCGAAGTTAAGGGATGAGATTATTTTTCCACAACAAGCATCATGGATGATTAGACACATTATAGGAGCTAGAAGTACACTTGAACAAGTTCAATGTTCACCTTCATAGAAGCAGAGTATGATCAGGAACATTTACCTGCAACTATTACCTAACTTTCCAAGAGTTCCATGGAAGTGTTTGTTGTTCAAAAATGATGCTCGGACTAAGGCCAAGTTTACCATGTGGCTACATTTGCAAGGTAAATTATTGACAACTGACGGGTTGATAAAATGGGGACTACCTATTAATCCAACATGTGTCCTATGTCATGTTCAGGATGAATCCAGAAACCACATGTTTGTAAACTGTATGTTTGCAAAGAGTATGGGCAAGAGTGCTACAATTGCTACAAAAAGACCATGTGAGCTACAACATAGGAACAATACCTCACATGGGCAATTAGGTATTCCAAGGGAAGATCTCAAGATGCTCAAGTATTTAGGCTGATATTTGCAGAATGTGTCCATGCAAGTTGGATAAAGAGGAATCAAAGAATCTTCAGAAAAGGATTAGGAACTGGGAACTTATTGCAAAGGAGATAGCTTACACCTGCACCACTCGAGCTGGACCTAGGATAAGAACTGTGCTTCAGCATTTTATGTTTTAAAATTTATGGTTGTTAGTAGGTGTTTCAAAGTTTATTTTGTTTTGTTTGGATAGCTAGTTGAGTGTAACGATCCGACCATTTGTTCTACATTCTAGATCTTTGTTCCCCTATTTAAGAATTCCTATATGTACTTTTATTGTTTTATTACTTGAAGGGATGGTTGATTTGGTATTGGACAGGTTCGGGTTGAATTCGGAACACTTAATTCTATAATAGTGGCCTGAGGTGGTCAAGTTTGACTTGAGTCAACATTTTGAGTAAACGACCTCGGAACCGGGATTTGAAGGTTTTATTAGGTTCGTATGATGATTTTGGACTTGGGCATATATCAGATTCAGTTTCGGGTGGACCAGTAGTGTTTCAACGCTTATTGTTGAAAGTTAGCGCCTTGAAGGTTTTAGAGTTTCATAAGTTTGGTTTGAAGTAGACTTTGATGTTATCAATGTCTGTTTGGGATTCCGAGTCTTGGAACAAGTTAGTATGTGATTTGTACTTTTGCATAAAATTTGGCGTCATTCCAAGTTGTCTAAGTATGATTCGTCGCGTTCGGAGCTAAATGAAAGAAGTTTGAAGTTCAACAGTTGATTAATTTGGTTTTGATGTGTGATTCTTCGTTTCGATATTGTTTTATGTGTTCCGAGTCTTCAACTAGATCCATATTATGTTTCTGGACTTGTTGGTACATTTGGATGAAGTCCCGGAGTGACTCGAGAGTGTTTTTGACCACCCGGATCAAAGTCTAAATTAGCAGATTTCTGGTGTTGGTTTCCTTATTCGTGAACACGAAGGGATTCTCGCATTCACGATGAGGGATTGTGGATAATGTGATTTTTTTGCTTCACGTCCGCGGTCTAGGCGTCGTGATTGCGGAGCTTCGGGGTCAGTGGCCTACGTGTTCGCGATCACTGGGTCGCATTCGCGTAAAGGAAGGTTGGTTGGTGGGGATGGTAGGCCTTGGCCTTCACATTCGCAAATGGCAGCTTTGCCTTCGCGATCGCAAAAGTGCTTCCGCGATTGTGAAGAAGGAATACCTAGGCAGAAAAACAATTTAAAGTCTGGACTTAGGCTCATTGTTTCCATTTTTCATTCGTGTAGGCCAAATTTGGAGCTTCTTGGAGGGGGATTATCATCAAGCACTATAAGGCTTGTGATTTTTACCAAATGTAATTTAAATACAAAGATTATGTTTAGATTTTAACATAAAAATTAGTAGATTATGAGATTATGTTGGAAAACCTAGGGTTTAGTTAAAATGGAATTTGACCACAAAATTGATTATGGAATATATTTGAGTTCACAAGGTCATGGGTAATATTTATCTACGAAATGTTTTGAAATATGGGCACGTGGGCTCGAGGGTATGTAACAGTCCGGCCGGTCTTTTTGTGTATTATATTCCTATTCCCCTATTTATTACTTCTTCTATATTTATTTGTGGTTATGTGACTTGTCGGGTTGGTTGGATTGGTTTCGGGGAGATCTCAGACTGAATTGGGATACTTAATCCCAAGGTTGGAAGATTAAGTTGAAAGAGTTGACCAGAGTTTGACTTTTATGTAGAATACTCTAGAATGGAGTTTTGATAGTTCTAATAGATTTGTATGGTGATTTTGGACTTAGGCGTATGTCCAGTTATTGATTTGGAGGTACGTAGGTTGGTTTGAGGCATTTTGGCGAAAGTTAAAAAGTTAAAGGTTTAGATGTTTGAGAGGTTTGACCGGAGGTTGACTTTGATCATATCGGGTTCGGACTTTGATTCCAGGAGTTGGAATATTTCTTTTGTGTCATTTGTGATCAGTGTGCAAAATTTGAGGTCATTCGGAGTTGATTTGATATATTTTGGCATTAGTTTTAGAAGTTGGAAGTTCATTTATTTCATAAGGCTGAAATTGGGGTGTGATTCGTGATTTTTATATTGTTTGATGTTATTTGAGGCTTCGACTAAGTTTGTATGGTGTTTTAGGACCTGTTGGTATGTTTGGATGGGTTCCTGGGAGCCTCGGGTCTGTTTCGGATCAAGTTCGGCTTCATTTTGGTCTTAGAGGAACTACTGAATTTTGTGCATCTGGTTTCTTTAATAGCGACCGCGAAGAGAGGATCGCGATCGCGTAGTGTTATTTGGTAGCTGGTGGAATTGTTCTTCGCGTTTGCGAGTTAGGGGACGCGTTCAAGAAGGTGAGGAAGGTTGTTCATCCCGAATGCGAGCGAGGTGACGCGTTCGTGTAGAAGGGAGGTAAGGCTCAGGGGTGGCAGACGTTTGTTCTTCGAGGTCGCGAAACCTGCACCGCGATCGCGAAGCTTAAGGATGTTTGACCATCGTGTTCGTGACTAGGTTGTCGCATTCGCGTAAGAGGTTTTGTCAGCTATTATGATTTGCGCTTCGCGAACGCGAGGCATTTCCCACATTCATGAAGAGGAACACCTGGGTAGCAGATTTAAAATCCCATTTCGAGGGTTAGAGTTATTATATCATATTTAGGGTTGTAGAACTCAGATTTGGGTGATTTTAGAGGGAATTTTCACATCTTGGATTGAGGTAAGGGTTTTTGACTCGGATTTGGGTGATTTTAGAGGGAAGTTTCATGTCTTGGATTGCGGTAAGTGTTTTGGACTCGGATTTGTTCATTTATCATGATTCAATCCTTGATTTTATCATTTATTTGGTTATTTGGAGTAGATAAATTGGGGATTTTGTAGAAATTTTTCAAAAATAAAAAATGGAGATTGGAAGGTCGATTCAGGTCGGAACTCGATTATTTTTATATGGTTGGACTCGTAATCCAATGGTTGTCTAGAATTTGTGAATTTTGCTGAGTTCCGAGGTGCAGGGCCAGGGTTAACATTTTGGGTTGCCTTTTTGATTTTGATAAAGATCGAAACTTTATGAGTTGAAGTTGTTTCCTACGTCATTATTTGTTGATATTGAGTGGTTTGTGACTAGATTCGAGTCTTTTGGTGGTTGAAACGCGTGGGAAGAGCTTGTTGTAGTTTTGATTTGCGCGTTTTGAGGTAAGTAACACATCTAGACTTGGATTTGAGGACATTTAACCCTGAGAGCTACGTTATATAAATGATGTTGGGGTGACGTACGTGCTAGGTGACTGGCGTGTGTGCGTGCACCGGTGTGTTCATGGTTTGGGGAAGCATTTAGGCTATTACCGGGCTTGTTTTGCTATCATATCATGTTATCCACGCGTTTCCTCTACTTGTTTGGTTATTTGAACTATGATTCATGTTAGACGTCATGTCTAGACTAAGTGCTAACTGTTAAGACTTGATAGGACTATTCTTGTTGTTTCTGAGTTATATACCTTATTCGCATACTTGTTCTCGGGCATGATACTATATACGTGTATGATATTATAACCGATTTTGTATTGATTTTGGGTGATACGTATGCCAGGCCCATATTGGGTTATGTGTTATTGTTTTGGGGCGATGCGTGCACCATGCCTCACTACTGGGCTAAACTATTATGATAAGCGCTTGAGCAAGATACGCCTCTCCAGAGTCTGATAAGGCAGCAGTGAGCGCAGGCACAATATTTTATATATGTACTTGACGATGGGCAGTTATGCCAGGCACTCGTACAGTACTAAGTGATTGTGTCTGTGATGAGTGGGTATTTGAGATAGACAAATTGAGTACTCTGAGAGTGTAAGTACCTGGGAATATCACTCTAATACCTTACAATTGACATGCATATTTGACATGTAGGCATAGTGATGTACAATTCCTCATGCTAGCTATACTTGACATGTTCTTATCACTGTTGGTATTTAATTGTGAACTTGAAAGCATGTCTAAATATATATACCATGAACGTGCTAAATATGGTAGTTCTTCGAAGTTATTTATTGACATTGTCATTATCTTACCTATGTTGTCATTATATTGGTTCTGATTGTATCCTTCTGAGCTCGTCACTACTTTAGGCCCAAGGTTAGTCCGATCATTTATTGAGTACATGGGGTCGGTTGTACTCATACTACACTCTGCACTTCGTGTGCAGATCCAGGTGCATCTGGACGTGGCGATTGCTATATTGGTGCTAGTACCTGCTCGGAGACTTTGAGGTAGTTGTTGTGACGCCCGCAGACCTTGATTCTCCTCCTTTTATTTTCTTCAGCATTGTTTTATTTCTCAGACACTTGTACTAGATTTTTGGTTTATGTTGATACTTAGTAGTGCTCAGGTACTCGTTGACACCAGAATTTGGGATGGTTGATGTGGCATTTAAGTTGTTTTATCATATATTTATGAGATCTTCCACTGTTGAGTTTATTAAAGCATGTTTTATCCAAATGTTTTGTTGTTATGTATTATTGTCTTTCCTAGCAAGTGTGTTAGCCGCCATCACGACAGGTTGGGATTTTGGGTCGTGACAAGTTGGTATTAGAGCACTAGGATTTTTAGGTCTCACGAGTCATGAGCATGTTAATTGAGTCTTGCGGATCGGTACGGAGACATCTGTATTTATCTTCGAGAGGCTGCCGAACCATTAGGAAAATTTTATTTTCGTATACTCTTGTCGTGCGGATTTGTTGATTTCGGAATCTGAACTTCTATTCTTCTATTCTCTCATAGATGGTGAGGACACGTGCGACCGGATCAGGAATACGACCACTAGTACCACTAGCTAGGGCCGTGAGAGGTCGGGGTCGCGGTAGAGGCTGAGGTGAAACTCGTACTACAACTAGAGTGGCACTTATGGAGCCACCAGTTACTCCAGCTGAGGAGCAGATAACAGATGTTGTTGAGCCGGCGGTACCAACTCAGGCATCTGTTTCCATTGTGATCTCAGGCCTTCAGGAGGCCTTACCCCATACTTTGACTGTGTACACGAGCCTGGCTTAGGCAGTCTCAGTTCTAGCTGCACCAGCCATTTCTCAAGCCGGGGGAGGTGCTCAGACTCCTGCCGCCCGTACTCCAGAGCAGGTAGCTCGTGGACTCTAGACATCACAGGTACCACCTGCCCAGCTGGTTGCTGCTGCTCGGGCACAGGTTGGCCCACCTATGAGTGATGGGGAGCAGAAGAAACTAGAGAGATTTGGGAGGCTCAAGCCTCCAAAATTCAGTGGGGCAGAGCAAGAGGATGCTCAGGATTTTATAGACAGGTGCTAGTGGATCCTTCTCACAGCGGGTATCTTGGAGACTTGTGGGGTTGCATTCACTACTTTTTTAATGAAAGGGGTAGCTTACAAATGGTGGGAGGCCTATGGGTTGAGCAGTCCAGTCAGTGCTGCACCACTTACGTGGCATTAGTTTACCATTCTGTTCTTAGAGAAGTTTATCCCACAGACTCGGAGAGAGGAGTTGCATAGACAATTTGCGCAGCTACGCTAGGAGGGTATGATAGTGACTCAGTATGAGATGAGGTTTGTAGATCTAGCTTGTCATGCAGTATGGTTGGTTCCTACTGAGAGAGATAGAGGATCAGGAGGTTCATTGATGCCCTCAACTATGGATTACTTTTCAGTCTAGCCCGAGAGGCTGAGACAGATGTTACGTTTGACCAGGTGGTCGAGATTGCTAGGCACTTTGATTCAGTTCGCAAGCTTGAGCGCAAGGAGAGGGAGTGCAAGAGCCCCCGTGTTTAGGTAGTTTCAGTGGTACCTCATTTAGAGGTCATTCACATCACACCAGGGGTCGTCCTTATAGGCCCGCCCAAATGGCTCGTCCGGTTCATTGTGGTGCATCAGCTAGTCATGGTTCATATAGTGCTCATACGGATTAGTCATACTTTAGTGCTCTCCCAGCTTAGAGTTCATCTCGTGCTCCATCAGTTCAAGGTTCGTCCGTACCAAGTTCTTCTAGTGGCTATTCTGGTTCTCGAGGTTTGATTCGGTCCCCGCTGCCATCTTTGGATCGAGGTTGCTTCGATGTTAGAGAGTTGGGGCATATAAAGAGGTGTTCTCCCCATCTTATTAGAGGTCCAGTTCAGTAGAGAGGTCAGTCTATGACTTTCACACCAGTTACTTCACCACCCGCTCAGCCAGCTAGGGGTGGGACTCGGGTAGTTCAAGGTCGCCTAGAGGGGTGGTCGATCAGGTGGTGGTCAGGTTCGATGCTATGCTTTTCCCACCAGCCTAGAGGCAGTTTCTTCAGATACAGTGATCACAGGTATTATTTCAGTGTGCCACAAGGAAGCTTCAGTATTATTTGACCCTTGTTCCACTTATTCATATGTATCATCGCACTTTGCTCGATATTTGGATATGCCTCGTGATTCCTTAGTTATACATATTTATGTATCTACCGCAGTGGGTGATTTTATTATTGTGGACCGTGTGTATCGGTCGTGTGTGGTGACTATTGGAGGATTGGAGACGATAGTTGATCTTTTACTACATAGTATGGTTGATTTTGACATGATTTTAGGCATGGATTGGTTGTCACCATGTCACACTATTCTAGACTATCACGCTAAGACCGTGACGTTGGTGATGCCGGGATTGCCTAGGGTCGAGTGGCGAGGTTCTCTAGATTATGTTCCCAGTAGAGTGATTTCATACTTGATGATTCAATGGATGGTGGAGAAGGGATGTTTGGCATATTTGGCCTTTGTGAGGGATGTTATTGCTGATACTCCTACCATTTATTATTTTTTTGGTAGTACAAGACTTTCCTGATGTGTTTCCTGCAGACCAGTCATGCATGCCACCCAACAGGGACATTGATTTATGTATTGACTTGGTGCTAGGCACTCAGCCTATCTCTATTCCTCCATATCGTATGGCACCAGCAGAGTTGAAGGAATTAAAGGAACAACTTCAGGAGCTACTTGATAATGGTTTCATTAGAGCTAGTGTGTCACCTTGGGGTGCACCGGTTCTATTTGCGAAGAAGAAGGATGGTACTATGTGGATGCACATTGATTATAGGTAGTTGAAAAAAGTTACAATTAAGAATAAGTACACTCTACTGCACATTGATGACTTATTTGACTTATTCTGGGTATCACCTGTTGAAGATTCGAGATTCTGATATTCTGAAGACGCCATTCAGGACCCGCTATGGTCACTATGAGTTTCTTGTGATGTCTTTTGGGCTGACTAATGCCGCAACAATATTTATGCATCTGATGAACAATGTATTTCATCCATATATTGATTCATTTGTCATCGTGTTCATTGACGACATCTTGGTGTACTCACGCGGCTAGGAGGATCATGAGCAGCATCTGAGGATTGTATTCCAAACCTTAAAAGAGAAGAAGATTTATCCTAAATTTTCCAAGTGTGAGTTTTGGCTTGATTCTGTGGTGTTCTTGGGGTACGTGGTGTCCAATGGGGGGATCAAGGTGGATCCGAAGAAGATTGAGGCAGTTCAGATATTGAGATTTGAAGTTTTTATGGTTTGGCCGGATATTATCGCCGATTTGTGGAGGGTTTCTTATCCATTGCTTCACTTTTGACCAGATTGACTCAGAAGGGTGCTCTATTTAGGTGGTCCGATGAGTGTAAGGAGAGCTTTCAGAAGCTCAAGACTTCTTTGACAACAGCCCCAATTTTAGTTTTGCCTTCAGCATCGGGTTCATATACAGTTTATTATGGTGCTTCTCGGATTGGTATTGGGTGTGTCTTGATGCCGAAGGATAGGGTGATTGCTTATGCTTCACACCAGTTTAAGCCTCATGACAAGAACTATCCAATTCATGATTTATAGTTGGCAGCCATTGTTTATGTATTGAAGATTTGGAGGCATTATCTCTACGGCGTGTCTTGTGAGGTATTTACAGATCATCGGATTCTACAACACTTGTTTACGTAGAAGGATCTAAATTTGAGGTAGCGGAGATGGCTAGAACTATTATAAGACTATGATATAACAATTTTGTATCATTTCAGGAAGGCCAATGCGGTGGCCGATGTCTTCAGTAGAAAAGATGTGAGTATCGGTATCCTTGCATATATTCAAGTTGGTGAGAGACTGCTAGCATCAGATATTTAGGCCTTGACCAATCAGTTCGTGAAGTTAAGCCTACGGGCTACTCTTATTTTAAGTTCGAGAAATCACTCACTCAACCTTTAATCCTACAGGCTACATTACTTTGAGTTCAAACAAACTCTCACTCGACTACTAAGCCTACGGGCTACTCTTATTTTGAGTTCGGGAAATCACTCACTCAACCATTAAGCCTACGGACTACATTACTTTGAGTTCGAGCAAACTCTCACTCGACTATTAAGCCTACGGGCTACTCTTATTTTGAGTTTGAGAAATTACTCTCTCAACCATTAAGCCTACAGGCTACATTACTTCGAGTTCGAGCAAACTCTCACTCGACTACTAAGCCTACGAGCTACTATTATTTTGAGTTCGAGAAATCACTCACTCAACCATTAAGCCTACGGGCTATATTACTTCGAGTTCGAGCAAACTCTCACCCGACTACTAAGCCTATGGGCTACTCTTATTTTGAGTTCGAGAAATTATTCACTCAACCATTATGACTACGGGGTACATTACTTAGAGTTCGAGCAAACTCTCACTCAACTACTATGCCTATGGGCTACTCTTATTTTGAGTTCGAGAAATCACTCACTCAACCATTAAGCCAATGGGCTACATTACTTCGTGTACGAGCAAACTCTCACTCAACTACTAAGCCTACGGGCTACTCTTATTTTGCGTTCGAGAAATCACTCACTCAACCATTAAGTGTACGGGCTACATTACTTAGAGTTGGAGCAAACTCTCACTCGACTATTAAGCCTACGGGCTACTATTATTTTGAGTTCAAGAAATAACTCACACAACCATTAAGCCTACGGGGTACATTACTTCGAGTTCGAGCAAACTCTCACTCAACTACTAAGCCTATGGGTTACTCTTATTTTGAGTTCGAGAAATCACTCTCACAACCATTAAGCCTACGGGCTACATTACTTCGAGTTCGAGCAAACTCTCACTCGACTATTAAGCCTATGGGCTACTCTTATTTTGAGTTCGAAAAATCACTCACACAACCATTAAGCCTACAGGCTATATTACTTCGAGTTCGAGCAAACTCTCACGACTACTAAGCCTACGGGTTACTCTTATTTTAAGTTCGAGAAATCACTCACTCAACCTTTAATCCTACGGGCTACATTACTTTGAATTCAAACAAACTCTCACTCGACTACTAAGCCTACGAGCTACTATTATTTTGAGTTCGAGAAATCACTCACTCAACCATTAAGCCTACGGGCTATATTACTTCGAGTTCGAGCAAACTCTCACACGACTACTAAGCCTATGGGCTACTCTTATTTTGAGTTCGAGAAATTATTCAGTCAACCATTATGACTACGGGATACATTACTTAGAGTTCGAGCAAACTCTCACTCAACTACTATGCCTATGGGCTACTCTTATTTTGAGTTCGAGAAATCACTCACTCAACCATTAAGCCAATGGGCTACATTACTTCGTGTACGAGCAAACTCTCAATCAACTACTAAGCCTACGGGCTACTCTTATTTTGCATTAGAGAAATCACTCACTCAACCATTAAGTGTACGGGCTACATTACTTAGAGTCGGAGCAAACTCTCACCCGACTATTAAGCCTACGGGCTACTATTATTTTGAGTTCAAGAAATAACTCACACAACCATTAAACCTACGGGGTACATTACTTCGAGTTCGAGCAAACTCTCACTCAACTACTAAGCCTATGGGTTACTCTTATTTTGAGTTCGAGAAATCACTCTCACAACCATTAAGCCTACGGGCTACATTACTTCGAGTTCGAGCAAACTCTCACTCGACTATTAAGCCTATGGGCTACTCTTATTTTGAGTTCGAAAAATCACTCACACAACCATTAAGCCTACAGGCTACATTACTTCGAGTTCGAGCAAACTCTCACGACTACTAAGCCTACGGGTTACTCTTATTTTAAGTTCGAGAAATCACTCACTCAACCTTTAATCCTACGGGCTACATTACTTTGAATTCAAACAAACTCTCACTCGACTACTAAGCCTACGCGGGCTACTCTTATTTTGAGTTCGGGAAATCACTCACTCAACCATTAAGCCTACGGACTACACTACTTTGAGTTCGAGCAAACTCTCACTCGACTACTAAGCCTGCGGGCTACTTTTATTTTGAGTTTGATAAATCACTCACTCAACTATTAAGCCTACAGGGTACATTACTTCAAGTTCGAGCAAACTCTCACTCAACTACTAAGCCTACGGGCTACTCTTATTTTGAGTTCGAGAAATCACTCACTCAACCATAAACCTATGGGCTACATTACTTAAAGTTCGAGCAAACTCTCGCTCGACTACTAAGCCTACGGGCTACTCTTATTTTGCATTTGAGAAATCACTCACTCAACCATTAAGCCTTTGGGCTACATTACTTCGAGTTCAAGCAAACTCTCACTCGACTATTAAGCCTATGGGCTACTCTTATTTTGTGTTCGAGAAATCACTCACACAACCATTAAGCCTACGGGCTACATTACTTCGAGTTCGAGCAAACTCTCACTCGACTACTAAGCCTACGGGCTACTCTTATTTTAAGTTTGAGAAATCACTCACTCAACCTTTAATCCTACGGGTAACATTACTTTGAGTTCAAACAAACTCTCACTCGACTACTAAGCCTACAAGCTACTCTTATTTTGAGTTCGGGAAATCACTCACTCAACCATTAAGCCTACAGGCTACATTACTCCGAGTTCGAGCAAACTCTCACTCGACAACTAAGCCTACGAGCTACTCTTATTTTGAGTTCGAGAAATCACACACTCAACCATTAAGCCTACGGGCTACATTACCTCAAGTTTGAGCAAACTCTCACCCGACTACTAAGCCTATGGGCTGCTCTTATTTTGAGTTCGAGAAATTATTCACTCAAACATTATGACTACGGGGTACATTACATCGAGTTCGAGCAAACTCTCACTCAACTACTATGCCTATGGGCTACTCTTATTTTGAGTTCGAGAAATCACTCACTCAACCATTAAGCCAAAGGGCGACATTACTTCGAGTTCGAGCCAACTCTCACTCAACTACTAAGCCTACGGGCTACTCTTATTTTGCGTTCGAGAAATCGCTCACTCAACCATTAAGCCTATAGGCTACATTACTCCGAGTTCGAGCAAACTCTCACTCGACTACTAAGCCAAAGAGCTACTCTTATTTTGAGTTCGAGAAATCATGCACTCAACCATTAAGCCTACGGGCTACATTACCTCAAGTTTGATCAAACTCTCACCCGACTACTAAGCCTATGGGCTACTCTTATTTTGAGTTCGAGAAATTATTCACTCAACCATTATGACTACGGGGTACAGTACTTCGAGTTAGAGCAAACTCTCACTCAACTACTATGCTTATGGGCTACTCTTATTTTGAGTTCGAGAAATCACTCACTCAACCATTAAGCCAAAGGGCGACATTACTTCGAGTTCGAGCAAACTCTCACTCAACTACTAAGCCTACGGGCTACTCTTATTTTGCGTTCGAGAAATCGCTCACTCAACCATTAAGTGTACGGGCTACATTACTTTGAGTTGGAGCAAACTCTCACTTGACTATTAAGCCTGCTGGCTACTATTATTTTGAGTTCGAGCATTCACTCACACAACCATTAAGCCTACGGGGTACATTACTTCGAGTTCGAGCAAACTCTCACTCAACTACTAAGCCTACGGGCTACTCTTATTTTAAGTTCGAGAAATCACTCACTCAACCTTTAATCCTACGGGCTACATTACCTCAAGTTCGAGCAAACTCTCACATGACTATTAAGCGTACGAGCTACTCTTATTTTGAGTTCGAGAAATCACACACTTAACCATTAAGCCTACGGGCTATATTACTTCGAGTTCGAGCAAACTCTCACCCGACTACTAAGCCTATGGGCTACTATTATTTTGAGTTCGAGAAATTATTCACTCAACCATTATGACTGCGGGGTACATTACTTCGAGTTCGAGCAAACTCTCACTCAACTACTAAGCCTACGGGTTACTCTTATTTTGAGTTCGAGAAATCACTCACACAACCATTAAGCCTACGGGCTACATTACTTCGAGTTCGAGCAAACTCTCACTCAACTACTAAGACTACGAGCTACTCTTATTTTGCGTTCGAGAAATCACTCACTCAACCATAATGCCTACGGACTACATTATTTTGAGTTCGAGCAAACTCTCACTCGACTACTAAGCCTGCGGGCTACTCTTATTTTGCGTTCGAGAAATCACTCACTCAACCATTAAGTGTACGGGCTACATTACTTAGAGTTGGAGCAAACTCTCATTCGACTATTAAGCCTACGGGCTACTATTATTTTGAGTTCAAGAAATAACTCACACAACCATTAAGCCTACGGGGTACATTACTTCGAGTTCGAGCAAACTCTCAGTCAACTATTAAGCCTACGGGTTACTCTTATTTTGAGTTCGATAAATCACTCACACAACCATTAAGCCTACGGGCTACATTACTTCGAGTTCGAGCAAACTCTCACTCGACTATTAAGCCTACGGGCTACTCTTATTTTGCATTCGAAAAATCACTCACTCAACCATTAAGTGTACGGGCTACAGTACTTCGAGTTGGAGCAAACTCTCACTCGACTATTAAGCCTATGGGCTACTATTATTTTGAGTTCGAAAAATCACTCACACAACCATTAAGCCTACGGGCTACATTACTTCGAGTTCGAGCAAACTCTCACTCGACTACTAAGCCTACGGGTTACTCTTATTTTGAGTTCGAGAAATTACTCACACAACCATTAAGCCTACAGGCTACATTACTTTGAGTTCGAGCAAACTCTCACTCGACTATTAAGCCTATGGGCTACTCTTATTTTGAGTTCGAAAAATCACTCACACAACCATTAATCCTACGGGCTACATTACTTCGAGTTCGAGCAAACTCTCATTCGACTACTAAGCCTACGGGTTACTCTTATTTTAAGTTCGAGAAATCACTCACTCAACCTTTAATCCTACGGGTTACATTACTTTGAGTTCAAACAAACTCTCACTCGACTACTAAGCCTACGGGCTACTCTTATTTTGAGTTTGATAAATCACTCACTCAACTATTAATCCTACGAGGTACATTACTTCGAGTTCAAGCAAACTCTCACTCGACTACTAAGCCTACGAGCTACTCTTCTTTTGAGTTTGAGAAATCACGCACTCAACCATTAAGCCTACGGGCTACATTACCTCAAGTTCGAGCAAACTCTCACATGACTATTAAGCGTACGAGCTACACTTATTTTGAGTTCGAGAAATCACACACTCAACCATTAAGCCTACGGGCTATATTACTTCGAGTTCGAGCAAACTCTCACCCGACTACTAAGCCTATGGGCTACTCTTATTTTGAGTTCGAGAAATCAATCACTCAACCATTAAGCATACGGGCTACATTACTTCGAGTTCGAGAAAAATCTCACTCGACTATTAAGCATACGGGCTACTCTTATTTTGAGTTCGAGAAATCACTCACTCAACCATTAAGCCTACGGGGTACATTACTTCGAGTTCGAGAAATCACTCACTCAACCATTAAGCCTACGGGCTACATTACTTCGAGTTCGAGCAAAATCTCACTCAACTACTAATCCTACGGGCTACTCTTATTTTGAGTTCGAGAAATCACTCACACAACCATTAAGCCTACGAGATACATTACTTCGAGTTCGACCAAACTCTCACTCGACTACTAAGCCTACGGGCTATTCTTATTTTAAGTTTGAGAAATCACTCACTCAACCTTTAATCCTACGGGTAACATTACTTTAAGTTCAAACAAACTCTCACTCGACTACTAAGCCTACGGGCTACTCTTATTTGGAGTTCGGGAAATCACTCACTCAACCATTAAGCCTACAGGCTAAATTACTTTGAGTTCGAGCAAACTCTCACTCGACTATTAAGCCTACGGGCTACTCTTATTTTGAATTTGAGAAATTACTCACTCAACCATTCAGCCTACAGGCTACATTACTTCGAGTTCGAGCAAACTCTCACCCAACTACTAAGCCTTCGAGCTACTCTTATTTTGAGTTCGAGAAATTATTCACTCAACCATTAAGCCTACGGGCTACATTACTTCGAGTTCGTGCAAACTCTCACTCAACTACTATGCCTATGGGCTACTCTAATTTTGAGTTCGAGAAATTATTCACTAAACCATTATGACTACGGGGTACATTACTTCGAGTTCAAGCAAACTCTCACTCAACTACTAAGCTTACGGGCTACTCGTATTTTCAGTTCGAAAAATCACTAACTCAACCATTAAGCCTACGGGCTACATTACTTCGAGTTCAAGCAAAATCTCCCTCGACTATTAAGCGTACGGGCTACTCTTATTTTGAATTCGAGAAATCACTCACTAAACCGTTAAGCCTACGGGCTACATTATTTCGAGTTCGAGCAAACTCTCACTCAACTACTAAGCCTACGAGCTACTCTTATTTAGAATTCGAGAAATCACTCACTCAACCATTAAGTGTACGGGCTACAATACTTAGAATTGGAGCAAACTCTCACTCGACTATTAACCCTACGGGCTACTCTTATTTTGAGTTACAGAAATCACTCACTCAACCATTAAGCCTACGGGGTACATTACTTCGAGTTTGAGCAAATTCTCACTCAACTACTAAGCCAACGAGCTACTCTTATTTTAAGTTCGAGAAATCACTCACTCAACCATTAAGCCTACGGGGTACATTACTTCGAGTTCGAGCAAACTCTCACTCAACTGCTAAGCCTACGGTCTACTCTTATTTTGAGTTCGAGAAATCACTCACTCAACCATTAAGCCTACGGGCTACATTACATCGATTTCGAGCAAACTCTCACTCAACTACTAAGTCTACGAGCTACTGTTATTTAGAATTCGAGAAATCACTCACTCAACCATTAAGTGTACGGGCTACAATACTTAGAATTGGAGCAAACTCTCACTCGACTATTAACCCTACGAGCTATTCTTATTTTGAGTTAGAGAAATCACTCACTCAACCATTAAGCCTACGGGGTACATTACTTCGAGTTCGAACAAACTCTCACTCGACTACTAAGCCTACGGTCTACTATTATTTTGAGTTCGGAAATCACTCACTCAACCATTAAGCCTAAGGGCTACATTACTTCGAGTTCGAGCAAACTCTCACTCAACTACTAAGCCTACGGGCTACTCTTATTTTGAGTTCGAGAAAGCACTCACTCAACCATTAAGCCTACGGCCTACATTACTTCGAGTTTGAGCCAACTCTAACTCAACTACTAATCCTACCGGATACACTTATTTTGAGTTCGAGAATTCTCTCACTCAACCATTAAGCCTACAGGCTGCATTACTTCGAGTTGGAACAAACACTCACTCGGCTACTAAGCCTACGGGCTACTCCTATTTTGAGTCGAGAAATCACTCACTCAACCACTAAGACTACGTGCTACATTACATCGATTTCGAACAAACACTCACTCGACTATTAAGCCTACAAGCTACTCTTATTTTGAGTTCGAGAAATCACTCACTCAAATATTAAGCCTACAGGCTACATTACTTCGAGTTAGAGAAAACTCTCACCCAACTACTAAGCCTATGGGCTACTCTTATTTTGAGTTTGAGAAATTATTCACTCAACCATTATGACTACGGGGTACATTACTTCGAGTTCGAGCAAACACTCACTCAACTACTATGCCTATGGGCTACTCTTATTTTGAGTTCGAGAAATCACTCACTCAACCATTAAGCCAAAGGGCTACATTACTTCGAGTTCGAGCAAACTCTCACTCAACAACTAAGCCTACGGGCTACTCTTATTTTGCGTTCGAGAAATAACTCACTCAACCATTAAGTGTACGAGATACATTACTTAGAGTTGGAGCAAACTCTCACTTGACTATTAAGCCTAAGGGCTACTATTATTTTGAGTTCGAGCAATCACTCACACAACCATTAAGCCTACGGGGTACATTACTTCGAGTTCGAGCAAACTCTCACTCAACTACTAAGCCTACGGGCTACTCTTATTTGGAGTTCGAGAAATCACTCACTCAACCATTAAGCCTACGGGCTACATTACTTCGAGTTCGAGCAAACACTCACTCAACTACTAAGCCCACCGGATACTCTTATTTTGAGTTCGAGAAATCACTCACACCCACTAAGCCTACGGGCTACATTACATCGAGTTCGAACAAACACTCACTCGACTACTAAGCCTACAGGCTACTCTTATTTTGAGTTCGAGAAATCACTCACTCAAATATTAAGCCTACAGGCTACATTACTTCGAGTTCGAGCAAACACTCACTCGACTACTAAGCCTATGAGCTACTCTTATTTTGAGTTCGAGAAATCACTCACTCAACCATTAAGCATACGGGCTACATTACTTCGAGTTCGAGAAAAATCTCACTCGACTATTTAGCGTACGGGCTACTCTTATTTTGAGTTCGAGAAATCACTCACTCAACCATTAAGCCTACGGGCTACATTACTTCGAGTTCGTGCAAACTCTCACCCGACTACTAAGCCTACGGGCTAATCTTATTTTGAGTTCGAGAAATTACTCACTCAACCATTAAGCCTATGGGGTACATTACTTCGAGTTCGAGAAATCACTCACTCAACCATTAAGCCTACGGGCTATATTACTTCGAGTTCGAGCAAACTCTCACCCGACTATTAAGCCTACGGACAACTCTTATTTTGAGTTCGAGAAATCACTAACTCAACCATTAAGCCTACGGGCTACATTATTTCGAGTTCGAGCAAACTCTCACTCAACTACTAAGTCTATGAGCTACTCTTATTTTGCCTTCGAGAAGTCACTCACTCAACCATTAAGTCTACAGGCTACATTACTTCGAGTTCGAGCAAACTCTCACCCGACTATTAAGCCTACGGGCTACTCTTATTTTGAGTTCGAGAAATCACTCACACAACCATTAAGCCTACGGGCTACATCACTTCGAGTTCGAGCAAACTCTCACTCGACTACTAAGCCTACGGGCTACTCTTATTTTAAGTTCGAGAAATCACTCACTCAACCTTAATCCTACGGGCAACATTACTTTGAGTTCAAACAAACTCTCACTCGACTACTAAGCCTACGGGCTACTCTTACTTTGAATTCGGGAAATCACTCACTCAACCACTAAGCCTACGGGCTACATTACTTTGAGTTCGAGCAAACTCTCACTCGATTATTAAGCCTACAGGCTACTCTTATTTTGAGTTTGAGAAATTACTCACTCAACCATTAAGCCTACAGGCTACATTACTTCGAGCTCGAGCAAACTCTCACTCGACTTCTAAGCCTACGAGCTACTCTTATTTTGAGTTCGAGAAATCACGCACTCAACCATTAAGCCTACGGGCTACATTACCTCAAGTTCGAGCAAACTCTCACCCGACTACTAAGCCTATGGGCTACTCTTATTTTTAGTTCGAGAAATTGTTCTCTCAACCATTATGTCTACGGGGTACATTACTTCGAGTTCGAGCAAACTCTCACCCGACTATTAAGCCTACGGGCTGCTCTTATTTTGAGTTCGAGAAATCACTCACTCAACCATTAATCCTACGGGGTACATTACTTCGAGTTCGAGCAAACTCTCACTCAACTACTAATCCTACGGGCTACTCGTATTTTCAGTTCGAGAAATCACTAACTCAACCATTAACCATACGGGCTACATTACTTCGAGTTCGAGAACAATCTCACTCGACTATTAAGCGTACGGGCTACTCTTATTTTGCATTCGAGAAATCACTCACTCAACCATTAAGTGTACGGGCTACATTACTTAGAGTTGGAGCAAACTCTCACTCGACTATTAAGCCTACGGGCTGCTATTATTTTGAGTTCAAGAAATTACTCACACAACCATTAAGCCTACGGGGTACATTACTTTGAGTTCGAGAAAACTCTCACTCAATTACTAAGCCTCCGGGCTACTCGTATTTTCAGTTCGAGAAATCATGCACTCAACCATTAAGCCTACGTGCCACATTACCTCAAGTTCGAGCAAACTCTCACTTGACTATTAAGCGTACTGGCTACTCTTATTTTGAGTTCGAGAAATCACTCACTCAACCATTAAGCCTACAGGCTACATTACTTCGAGTTCGAGCAAACTCTCACCCGACTACTAAGACTATAGTCTACTCTTATTTTGAGTTCAAGAAATCACTCACTCAACCACTAAGCCTACGGGCTACATTACTTCGAGTTCGAGCAAACTCTCACTCGACTACTAGGCGTACGGGCTACTCTTATTTTGAGTTCGAGAAATCACGCACGCAACCATTAAGCCTACGGGGTACATTACTTCAAGTTCGAGAAAACTCTCACTCAATTACTAAGCCTACGGGCTACATTACTTCGAGTTCGAGCAAACTCTCACTCAACTACTAAGCCTACGGGCTACTCTTATTTTGAGTTAGAGAAATCACTCACTCAACCATTAAGCCTACGGGGTACATTACTTCGAGTTCGAGCAAACTCTCACTCAACTACTAAGCCAACGGGCTACTCTTATTTTTAGTTCGAGAAATTACTCACTCAACCATTAAGCTTACGGGGTACATTACTTCGAGTTCGAGCAAACTCTCACTCAACTACTAATCCTACGGGCTACTCGTATTTTCAGTTCGAGAAATCACTCACTCAACCATTAAGCATACGGGCTACATTACTTCGAGTTAGAGAAAAATCTCACTCGACTATTAAGCATACGGGCTACTCTTATTTTGAGTTTGAGAAATCACTCACTCAACCATTAAGACTACGGGCTACATTACTTTGAGTTCGAGCAAACTCTCACCCGACTACTAAGCTTATGGGCCACTCTTATTTTGAGTTCGAGAAATCACTCACTCAACCACTAAGCCTACGGGCTACATTACTTCGAGTTCGAGCAAACTCTCACCCGACTACTAGGCGTACGGGCTACTCTTATTTTGAGTTCTAGAAATCACGCACGCAACCATTAAGCCTACGGGGTACATTACTTCGAGTTCGAGAAAACTCTCACTCAATTACTAAGCCTACGGGCTACTCGTATTTTCCGTTCGAGAAATCACGCACTCAACCATTAAGCCTACGGGCTACATTATCTCAAGTTCGAGCAAACTCTCACTCAATTACTAAACCTACGGGCTACTCGTATTTTCAGTTCGAGAAATCACTCACTCAACCATTAAGCATATGGGCTACATTACTTCGAGTTCGAGAAAAATCTCACTCGACTATTAAGCGTACGGGCTACTCTTATTTTGAGTTTGAGAAATCACTAACTCAACCATTAAAGCTACGGGCTACATTACTTCGAGTTCGATCAAACTCTCACCCGACTACTAAGCTTACGGGCTACTCTTATTTTGAGCTCGAGAAATTACTCACTCAACCATTAAGCCTGCGGGGTACATTACTTCGAGTTCGAGCAAACTATCACTCAACTACTAAGCCTACGGGCTACTCGTATTTTCAGTTCGAGAAATCACGCACTCAACCATTAAGCCAAAGGGCTACATTACTTCGAGTTCGAGCAAACTCTCACTCAACTACTAAGCCTACGGGCTACTCTTATTTTGCGTTCGAGAAATCACTCACTCAACCATTAAGTGTACGAGATACATTACTTCGCGTTGGAGCAAACTCTCACTCGACTATTAAGCGTACGGGCTACTCTTATTTTGAGTTTGAAAAATCACTCACTCAACCATTAAGCATACGGGCTACATTACTTCGAGTCCAAGCAAAATCTCCCTCAACTATTAAGCGTACGGGCTACTCTTATTTTGAATTCGAGAAATCACTCACTCAACCGTTAAGCCTACGGGCTACATTATTTCGAGTTCGAGCAAACTCTCACTCAACTACTAAGCCTACGAGCTACTCTTATTTTGAGTTCGAGAAATCACTCACTCAACCACTAAGCCTACGGGCTACATTACTTCGAGTTCGAGCAAACTCTCACCCGACTACTAAGCCTACGAGCTACTCTTATTTTGAGTTAGAGAAATTACTCACTCAACCATTAAGCCTACGGGCTACATTACCTCAAGTTCGAGCAAACTCTCACTTGACTATTAAGCGTACGGGCTACTCTTATTTTGAGTTTGAGAAATCACTCACTCAACCATTAAGCATACGGGTTACATTACTTCGAGTTCGAGAAAAATCTCACTCGACTATTAAGCGTACGGGCTACTCTTCTTTTGAGTTCGAGAAATCACTCACTCAACCATTAAGCCTATGGGCTACATTACTTCGAGTTCGAGCAAACTCTCACCCGACTACTAAGCCTACGAGCTACTCTTATTTTGAGTTCGAGAAATCACGCACTCAACCATTAAGCCTACGTGCTACATTACCTCAAGTTCGAGCAAACTCTCACTTGACTATTAAGCATACGGGCTACTCTTATTTTGAGTTCGAGAAATCACTCACTCAACCATTAAGCCTACGGGCTACATTACTTAGAATTGGAGCAAACTCTCACTCAATTACTAAGCCTACGGGCTACTCGTATTTTCAGTTCGAGAAATCACTCACTCAACCATTAAGTGTGCGGGATACATTACTTCGAGTTCGAGAAAACTCTCACTCAACTACTAAGACTACGGGCTACTCTTATTTTGAGTTCGAGAAATCACTCTCTCAAATATAAAGCCTACAGTCTACACTACTTCGAGTTCGAGCAAACTCTCACTCAACTACTAAGCCTACGGGCTACTCGTATTTTCAGTTCGAGAAATCACGCACTCAACCATTAAGCTAAAGGGCTACATTACTTCGAGTTCGAGAAAACTCTCACTCTACTACTAAGCCTACGGGCTACTCTTATTTTGCGTTCGAGAAATCACTCACTCAACCATTAAGTGTACGGGATACATTACTTCGAGTAGGAGCAAACTCTCACTCAACTATTAAGCGTACGGGCTACTCTTATTTTTAGATTGAAAAATCACTCACTCAACCATTAAGCATACGGGCTACATTACTTCGAGTTGGAGCAAACTCTCACTCGACTATTAAGCATACGGGCTACTCTTATTTTGAGTTTGAGAAATCACTCACTCAACCATTAAGCATACGGGCTACATTACTTCGAGTTCAAGCAAAATCTCCCTCGACTATTAAGCGTACGGGCTACTCTTATTTTGAATTCGAGAAATCACTCACTCAACCGTTAAGCCTACGGGCTACATTATTTCGAGTTCGAGCAAACTCTCACTCAACTACTGAGCCTACGAGCTACTCTTATTTTGAGTTCGAGAAATCACTCACTCAACCACTAAGCCTACGGGCTACATTACTTTGAGTTCGAGTAAACTCTCACCCGACTACTAAGCCTACGAGCTACTCTTATTTTGAGTTAGAGAAATCACTCACTCAACCATTAAGCCGACGGGCTACATTACTTCAAGTTCGAGCAAACTCTCACTTGACTATTAAGCGTACGGGCTACTCTTATTTTGAGTTTGAGAAATCACTCACTCAACCATTAAGCCTACGGGATACATTACTTCGAGTTCAAGCAAACTCTCACTCAACTACTAAGCCTACGGGCTACTCTTATTTTGAGTTTGAGAAATCACTCACTCAACCATTAAGTGTGCGGGATACATTACTTCGAGTTCGAGAAAACTCTCACTCAACTACTAAGACTACGGGCTACTCTTATTTTGAGTTCGAGAAATCACTCTCTCAAATATAAAGCCTACAGTCTACACTACTTCGAGTTCGAGCAAACTCTCACTCAACTACTAAGCCTACGGGCTACTCGTATTTTCAGTTCGAGAAATCACGCACTCAACCATTAAGCTAAAGGGCTACATTACTTCGAGTTCGAGAAAACTCTCACTCTACTACTAAGCCTACGGGCTACTCTTATTTTGCGTTCGAGAAATCACTCACTCAACCATTAAGTGTACGGGATACATTACTTCGAGTAGGAGCAAACTCTCACTCGACTATTAAGCGTACGGGCTACTCTTATTTTTAGATTGAAAAATCACTCACTCAACCATTAAGCATACGGGCTACATTACTTCGAGTTGGAGCAAACTCTCACTCGACTATTAAGCATACGGGCTACTTTTATTTTGAGTTTGAGAAATCACTCACTCAACCATTAAGCATACGGGCTACATTACTTCGAGTTCAAGCAAAATCTCCCTCGACTATTAAGCGTACGGGCTACTCTTATTTTGAATTCGAGAAATCACTCACTCAACCGTTAAGCCTACGGGCTACATTATTTCGAGTTCGAGCAAACTCTCACTCAACTACTGCGCCTACGAGCTACTCTTATTTTGAGTTCGAGAAATCACTCACTCAACCACTAAGCCTACGGGCTACATTACTTTGAGTTCGAGTAAACTCTCACCCGACTACTAAGCCTACGAGCTACTCTTATTTTGAGTTAGAGAAATCACTCACTCAACCATTAAGCCGACGGGCTACATTACTTCAAGTTCGAGCAAACTCTCACTTGACTATTAAGCGTACGGGCTACTCTTATTTTGAGTTTGAGAAATCACTCACTCAACCATTAAGCCTACGGGATACATTACTTCGAGTTCAAGCAAACTCTCACTCAACTACTAAGCCTACGGGCTACTCTTATTTTGAGTTTGAGAAATCACTCACTCAACCATTAAGTGTGCGGGATACATTACTTCGAGTTCGAGAAAACTCTCACTCAACTACTAAGACTACGGGCTACTCTTATTTTGAGTTCGAGAAATCACTCTCTCAAATATAAAGCCTACAGTCTACACTACTTCGAGTTCGAGCAAACTCTCACTCAACTACTAAGCCTACGGGCTACTCGTATTTTCAGTTCGAGAAATCACGCACTCAACCATTAAGCTAAAGGGCTACATTACTTCGAGTTCGAGAAAACTCTCACTCTACTACTAAGCCTACGGGCTACTCTTATTTTGCGTTCGAGAAATCACTCACTCAACCATTAAGTGTACGGGATACATTACTTCGAGTAGGAGCAAACTCTCACTCGACTATTAAGCGTACGGGCTACTCTTATTTTTAGATTGAAAAATCACTCACTCAACCATTAAGCATACGGGCTACATTACTTCGAGTTGGAGCAAACTCTCACTCGACTATTAAGCATACGGGCTACTCTTATTTTGAGTTTGAGAAATCACTCACTCAACCATTAAGCATACGGGCTACATTACTTCGAGTTCAAGCAAAATCTCCCTCGACTATTAAGCGTACGGGCTACTCTTATTTTGAATTCGAGAAATCACTCACTCAACCGTTAAGCCTACGGGCTACATTATTTCGAGTTCGAGCAAACTCTCACTCAACTACTAAGCCTACGAGCTACTCTTATTTTGAGTTCGAGAAATCACTCACTCAACCACTAAGCCTACGGGCTACATTACTTTGAGTTCGAGTAAACTCTCACCCGACTACTAAGCCTACGAGCTACTCTTATTTTGAGTTAGAGAAATCACTCACTCAACCATTAAGCCGACGGGCTACATTACTTCAAGTTCGAGCAAACTCTCTCTTGACTATTAAGCGTACGGGCTACTCTTATTTTGAGTTTGAGAAATCACTCACTCAACCATTAAGCCTACGGGATACATTACTTCGAGTTCAAGCAAACTCTCACTCAACTACTAAGCCTACGGGCTACTCTTATTTTGAGTTTGAGAAATCACTCACTCAACCATTAAGCCTACGGGCTACATTATTTCGAGTTCGAGCAAACTCTCACTCAACTACTAAGCCTACGAGCTACTCTTATTTTGAGTTCGAGAAATCACTCACTCAACCACTAAGCCTACGGGCTACATTACTTCGAGTTCGAGTAAACTCTCACCCGACTACTAAGCCTACGAGCTACTCTTATTTTGAGTTAGAGAAATCACTCACTCAACCATTAAGCCTACGGGCTACATTACCTCAAGTTCGAGCAAACTCTCACTTGACTATTAAGCGTACGGGCTACTCTTATTTTGAGTTTGAGAAATCACTCACTCAACCATTAAGCCTACGGGATACATTACTTCGAGTTCAAGCAAACTCTCACTCAACTACTAAGCCTACGGGCTACTCTTATTTTGAGTTTGAGAAATCACTCACTCAACCATTAAGCCTACGGGCTACATTATTTCGAGTTCGAGCAAACTCTCACTCAACTACTAAGCCTACGAGCTACTCTTATTTAGAGTTCGAGAAATCACTCACTCAACCATTATGCCTATGGGCTACATTACTTAGAATTGGAGCAAACTCTCACTCGACTATTAACCCTACGGGCTACTCTTATTTTGAGTTAGAGAAATCACTCACTCAACCATTAAGCCAAAGGGCTACATTACTTCGAGTTCGAGAAAACTCTCACTCAATTACTAAGCCTACGGGCTACTCTTATTTTGCGTTCGAGAAATCACTCACTCAACCATTAAGTGTACGGTATACATTACTTCGAGTTGGAGCAAACTCTCACTCGACTATTAAGCGTACGGGCTACTCTTATTTTGAGTTTGAGAAATCACTCACTCAACCATTAAGCATACGGGCTACATTACTTCTTGTTCAAGCAAAATCTCCCTCGACTATTAAGCGTACGGGCTACTCTTATTTTGAATTCGAGAAATCACTCACTCAACCGTTAAGCCTACGGGCTACATTATTTCGAGTTCGAGCAAACTCTCACTCAACTACTAAGCCTACGAGCTACTCTTATTTTGAGTTCGAGAAATCACTCACTCAACCACTAAGCCTACGGGCTACATTACTTCGAGTTCGAGCAAACTCTCACCCGACTACTAGGCGTACGGGCTACTCTTATTTTGAGTTCGAGAAATCATGCACGCAACCATTATGCCTACGGGGTACATTACTTCGAGTTCGAGAAAACTCTCACTCAATTACTAAGCCTACGGGCTACTCGTATTTTCCGTTCGAGAAATCACGCACTCAACCATTAAGCCTACGGGCTATATTATCTCAAGTTCGAGCAAACTCTCACTCAACTACTAAACCTACGGGCTACTCGTATTTTCAGTTCGAGAAATCACTCACTCAACCATTAAGCATATGGGCTACATTACTTCGAGTTCGAGAAAAATCTCACTCGACTATTAAGCATACGGGCTACTCTTATTTTGAGTTTGAGAAATCACTAACTCAACCATTAAGCCTACGGGCTACATTACTTCGAGTTCGATCAAACTCTCACCCGACTACTAAGCTTACAGGCTACTCTTATTTTGAGCTCGAGAAATTACACACTCAACCATTAAGCCTGCGGGGTACATTACTTCGAGTTCGAGCAAACTATCACTCAACTACTAAGCCTACGGGCTACTCGTATTTTCAGTTCGAGAAATCACGCACTCAACCATTAAGCCAAAGGGCTACATTACTTCGAGTTCGAGCAAACTCTCACTCAACTACTAAGCCTACGGGCTACTCTTATTTTGCGTTCGAGAAATCACTCACTCAACCATTAAGTGTACGGGATACATTACTTCGCGTTGGAGCAAACTCTCACTCGACTATTAAGCGTACGGGCTACTCTTATTTTGAGTTTGAAAAATCACTCACTCAACCATTAAGCATACGGGCTACATTGAGTCCAAGGAAAATCTCCCTCGACTATTAAGCGTACGGGCTACTCTTATTTTGAATTCGAGAAATCACTCACTCAACCGTTAAGCCTACGGGCTACATTATTTCGAGTTCGAGCAAACTCTCACTCAACTACTAAGCCTACGAGCTACTCTTATTTTGAGTTCGAGAAATCACTCACTCAACCACTAAGCCTACGGGCTACATTACTTCGAGTTCGAGCAAACTCTCACCCGACTACTAAGCCTACGAGCTACTTTTATTTTGAGTTAGAGAAATCACTCACTCAACCATTAAGCCTACGGGCTACATTACCTCAAGTTCGAGCAAACTCTCACTTGACTATTAAGCGTACGGGCTACTCTTATTTTGAGTTTGAGAAATCACTCACTCAACCATTAAGCATACGGGCTACATTACTTCGAGTTCGAGAAAAATCTCACTCGACTATTAAGCGTACGGGCTACTCTTATTTTGAGTTCGAGAAATCACTCACTCAACCATTAAGCCTACGGGCTACATTACTTCGAGTTCGAGCAAACTCTCACCCGACTACTAAACCTACGAGCTACTCTTATTTTGAGTTAGAGAAATCACGCACTCAACCATTAAGCCTACTGGCTACATTACCTCAAGTTCGAGCAAACTCTCACTTGACTATTAAGCGTACGGGCTACTCTTATTTTGAGTTCGAGAAATCACTCACTCAACCATTAAGCCTACGGGCTACATTACTTAGAATTGGAGCAAACTCTCACTCAATTACTAAGCCTACGGGCTACTCGTATTTTCAGTTCGAGAAATCACTCACTCAACCATTAAGTGTGCGAGATACATTACTTCGAGTTCGAGAAAACTCTCACTCGACTACTAAGACTACGAGCTACTCTTATTTTGAGTTCGAGAAATCAGTCTCTCAAATATTAAGCCTACAGGCTACACTACTTCGAGTTCGAGCAAACTCTCACTCAACGACTAAGCCTACGGGCTACTCGTATTTTCAGTTTGAGAAATCACACACTCAACCATTAAGCTATAGGGCTACATTACTTCGAGTTCGAGCAAACTCTCACTCTACTACTAAGCCTACGGGCTACTCTTATTTTGCGTTCGAGAAATCACTCACTCAACCATTAAGCCTATGGGGTACATTACTTCGAGTTCGAGCAAACTCTCACTCGACTACTAAGCCTACGGGCTACTCTTATTTTGAGTTCGAGAAATCACTCACTCAACCATTAAATGTGTGGAATACATTACTTCGAGTTCGAGAAAACTCTCACTCGACTACTAAGACTACGGGCTACTCTTATTTTGAGTTCGAGAAATCACTCTATCAAATATTAACCCTACAGGCTACACTACTTCGAGTTCGAGCAAACTCTCACTCAACTACTAAGCCTACGGGCTACTCGTATTTTCAGTTTGAGAAATCACGCACTCAACCATTAAGCTAAAGGGCTACATTACTTCGAGTTGGAGCAAACTCTCACTCGACTATTAAGCGTACGGGCTATTCTTATTTTGAGTTTGAGAAATCACTCACTCAACCATTAAGCATACGGGCTACATTACTTCAAGTTCAAGCAAAATCTCCCTCGACTATTAAGCGTACGGGCTACTCTTATTTTGAATTGTAGAAATCACTCACTCAACCATTAAGCCTACGGGCTACATTATTTCGAGTTCGAGCAAACTCTCACTCAACTACTAAGCCTACGGGCTACTCGTATTTTCAGTTCGAGAAATCATGCACTCAACCATTAAGCTAAAGGGCTACATTACTTCGAGTTCGAGCAAACTCTCACTCTACTACAAAGCCTACGGGCTACTCTTATTTTGCATTCGAGAAATCACTCACTCAACCATTAAGTGTACGGGATACATTACTTCGAGTTGGAGCAAACTCTCACTCGACTATTAAGCGTACGGGCTACTCTTATTTTGAGTTCGAGAAATCACGCACACAACCATTAAGCCTACGGGGTACATTACTTCGAGTTCGAGAAAACTCTCACTCAATTACTAAGCCTACGGGCTACTCGTATTTTCCGTTCGACAAAACACGCACTCAACCATTAAGCCTACGGGCTACATTACCTCAAGTTCGAGCAAACTCTCACTCAAATACTAAGCCTATGGGCTACTCGTATTTTCAGTTCGAGAAATCACTCACTCAACCATTAAGCATATGGGCTACATTACTTCGAGTTCGAGAAAAATCTCACCTGATTATTAAGCATACGGGCTACTCTTATTTTGAGTTCGAGAAATCACTCACTCAACCATTAAGCCTACGGGCTACATTACTTCAAGTTCGATCAAACTCTCACCCGACTACTAAGCTTACGGGCTACTCTTATTTTAAGCTCGAGAAATTATTCACTCAACCATTAAGCCTACGGGTACATTACTTCGAGTTCGAGCAAACTCTCACTCAACTACTAAGCCTACGGGCTACTCTTATTTTGAGATCGAGAAATCACTCACTCAACCATTAAGCCTACGGGGTACATTACTTCGGGTTCGAGCAAACTCTCACTCAACTACTAAGCCAGGGCTACTCGTATTATCAGTTCGAGAAATCACTCACTCAATCATTAAGCATACGGGCTACTCTTATTTTGCGTTCGAGAAATCAATCACTCAACCATTAAGTGTACGGGCCACATTACTTAGAGTTGGAGCAAACTCTCACTCGACTATTAAGCCTACGGGCTACTATTATTTTAAGTTCAAGAAATCACTCACACAACCATTAAGCCTACGGGGTACATTACATCGAGTTCGAGAAAACTCTCACTCAATTACTAAGCCTACGGGCTACTCGTATTTTCAGTTCGAGAAATCACGCACTCAACCATTAAGCCTACGGGCTACATTACCTCAAGTTCGAGCAAACTCTCACTTGACTATTAAGCGTACGGGCTACTCTTATTTTGAGTTTGAGAAATCACTAACTCAACCATTAAGCCTACGGGCTACATTACTTCGAGTTCGATCAAACTCTCACCCGACTACTAAGCTTACGGGCTACTCTTATTTTGAGCTCGAGAAATTACTCACTCAACCATTAAGCCTGCGGGGTACATTACTTCGAGTTCGAGCAAACTATCACTCAACTACTAAGCCTACGGGCTACTCGTATTTTCAGTTCGAGAAATCACGCACTCAACCATTAAGCCAAAGGGCTACATTACTTCGAGTTCGAGCAAACTCTCACTCAACTACTAAGCCTACGGGCTACACTTATTTTGCGTTCAAGAAATCACTCACTCAACCATTAAGTGTACGGGATACATTACTTCGCGTTGGAGCAAACTCTCACTCGACTATTAAGCGTACGGGCTACTCTTATTTTGAGTTTGAAAAATCACTCACTCAACCATTAAGCATACGGGCTACATTGAGTCCAAGCAAAATCTCCCTCGACTATTAAGCGTACGGGCTACTCTTATTTTGAATTCGAGAAATCACTCACTCAACCGTTAAGCCTACGGGCTATATTATTTCGAGTTCGAGCAAACTCTCACTTAACTACTAAGCCTACGAGCTACTCTTATTTTGAGTTCGAGAAATCACTCACTCAACCACTAAGCCTATGGGCTACATTACTTCGATTTCGAGCAAACTCTCACCCGACTACTAGGCATACGGGCTACTCTTATTTTGAGTTCGAGAAATCATGCACACAACCATTAAGCCTACGGGCTATATTACTTCGAGTTCGAGCAAACTCTCACCCGACTACTATGCCTACGAGCTACTCTTATTTTGAGTTCGAGAAATCACGCACTCAACCATTAAGCCTATGGGCTACATTACCTCAAGTTCGAGCAAACTCTCACTTGACTATTAAGCGTACGGGCTACTCTTATTTTGAGTTCGAGAAATCACTCACTCAACCATTAAGCCTATGGGGTACATTACTTCGAGTTCGAGCAAACTCTCACTCAACTACTAAGCCTACGGGCTACTCGTATTTTCAGTTCGAGAAATCACTCACTCAACCATTAAGTGTGCGGAATACATTACTTCGAGTTCGAGAAAACTCTCACTCGACTACTAAGACTACGGGCTACTCTTATTTTGAGTTCGAGAAATCACTCTCTCAAATATTAACCCTACAGGCTACACTACTTCGAGTTCGAGCAAACTCTCACTCAACTACTAAGCCTACGGGCTACTCGTATTTTCAGTTTGAGAAATCACGCACTCAACCATTAAGCTAAAGGGCTACATTACTTCGAGTTGGAGCAAACTCTCACTCGACTATTAAGCGTACGGGCTACTCTTATTTTGAGTTCGAGAAAGCACTCACTCAACCATTAAGCATACGGGCTACATTACTTCGAGTTCAAGCAAAATCTCCCTCGACTATTAAGCGTACGGGCTACTCTTATTTTGTATTCTAGAAATCACTCACTCAACCGTTAAGCCTACGGGCTACATTATTTCGAGTTCGAGCAAACTCTCACTCAACTACTAAGCCTACGGGCTACTCGTATTTTCAGTTCGAGAAATCATGCACTCAACCATTAAGCTAAAGGGCTACATTACTTCGAGTTCGAGCAAACTCTCACTCTACTACAAAGCCTACGGGCTACTCTTATTTTGCATTCGAGAAATCACTCACTCAACCATTAAGTGTACGGGATACATTACTTCGAGTTGGAGCAAACTCTCACTCGACTATTAAGCGTACGGGCTACTCTTATTTTGAGTTTGAGAAATCACTCACTCAACCATTAAGCCTACAGGATACATTACTTCGAGTTCAAGCAAACTCTCACTCAACTACTAAGCCTACGGACTACACTTAGTTTAAGTTTGAGAAATCACTCACTCAACCATTAAGCCTACGGGCTACATTACTTCGAGATCGAGCAAACTCTCACCCGACTACTATGCCTACGAGCTACTCTTATTTTGAGTTCGAGAAATCACGCACTCAACCATTAAGCCTACGGGCTACATTACCTCAAGTTCGAGCAAACTCTCACTTGACTATTAAGCGTACGGGCTACTCTTATTTTGAGTTCGAGAAATCACGCACACAACCATTAAGCCTACGGGGTACATTACTTCGAGTTCGAGAAAACTCTCACTCAATTACTAAGCCTACGGGCTACTCGTATTTTCCGTTCGACAAAACACGCACTCAACCATTAAGCCTACGGGCTACATTACCTCAAGTTTGAGCAAACTCTCACTCAAATACTAAGCCTATGGGCTACTCGTATTTTCAGTTCGAGAAATCACTCACTCAACCATTAAGCATATGGGCTACATTACTTCGAGTTCGAGAAAAATCTCACTCGATTATTAAGCATAGGGGCTACTCTTATTTTGAGTTCGAGAAATCACTCACTCAACCATTAAGCCTACGGGCTACATTACTTCAAGTTCGATCAAACTCTCACCCGACTACTAAGCTTACGGGCTACTCTTATTTTAAGCTCGAGAAATTATTCACTCAACCATTAAGCCTACGGGTACATTACTTCGAGTTCGAGCAAACTCTCACTCAACTACTAAGCCTATGGGCTACTCTTATTTTGAGATCGAGAAATCACTCACTCAACCATTAAGCCTACGGGGTACATTACTTCGGGTTCGAGCAAACTCTCACTCAACTACTAAGCCAGGGCTACTCGTATTTTCAGTTCGAGAAATCACGCACTCAATCATTAAGCATACGGGCTACTCTTATTTTGCGTTCGAGAAATCAATCACTCAACCATTAAGTGTACGGGCCACATTACTTAGAGTTGGAGCAAACTCTCACTCGACTATTAAGCCTACGGGCTACTATTATTTTGAGTTCAAGAAATCACTCACACAACCATTAAGCCTACGGGGTACATTACATCGAGTTCGAGAAAACTCTCACTCAATTACTAAGCCTACGGGCTACTCGTATTTTCAGTTCGAGAAATCACGCACTCAACCATTAAGCCTACGGGCTACATTACCTCAAGTTCGAGCAAACTCTCACTTGACTATTAAGCGTATGGGCTACTCTTATTTTGAGTTCGAGAAATCACTCACTCAACCATTAAGCCTATGGGGTACATTACTTCGAGTTCGAGCAAACTCTCACTCAACTACTAAGCCTACGGGCTACTCGTATTTTCAGTTCGAGAAATCACTCACTCAACCATTAAATGTGTGGAATACATTACTTCGAGTTCGAGAAAACTCTCACTCGACTACTAAGACTACGGGCTACTCTTATTTTGAGTTCGAGAAATCACTCTCTCAAATATTAACCCTACAGGCTACACTACTTCGAGTTCGAGCAAACTCTCACTCAACTACTAAGCCTACGGGCTACTCGTATTTTCAGTTTGAGAAATCACGCACTCAACCATTAAGCTAAAGGGATACATTACTTCGAGTTGGAGCAAACTCTCACTCGACTATTAAGCGTACGGGCTACTCTTATTTTGAGTTTGAGAAATCACTCACTCAACCATTAAGCATACGGGCTACATTACTTCGAGTTCAAGCAAAATCTCCCTCGACTATTAAGCGTACGGGCTACTCTTATTTTGAATTCTAGAAATCACTCACTCAACCGTTAAGCCTACGGGCTACATTATTTCGAGTTCGAGCAAACTCTCACTCAACTACTAAGCCTACGGGCTACTCGTATTTTCAGTTCGAGAAATCATGCACTCAACCATTAAGCTAAAGGGCTACATTACTTCGAGTTCGAGCAAACTCGCACTCTACTACAAAGCCTACAGGCTACTCTTATTTTGCATTCGAGAAATCACTCACTCAACCATTAAGTGTACGGGATACATTACTTCGAGTTGGAGCAAACTCTCACTCGACTATTAAGCGTACGGGCTACTCTTATTTTGAGTTTGAGAAATCACTCACTCAACCATTAAGCCTACAGGATACATTACTTCGAGTTCAAGCAAACTCTCACTCAACTACTAAGCCTACGGACTACACTTATTTTAAGTTTGAGAAATCACTCACTCAACCATTAAGCCTACGGGCTACATTACTTCGAGATCGAGCAAACTCTCACCCGACTACTATGCCTACGAGCTACTCTTATTTTGAGTTCGAGAAATCACGCACTCAACCATTAAGCCTACGGGCTACATTACCTCAAGTTCGAGCAAACTCTCACTTGACTATTAAGCGTACGGGCTACTCTTATTTTGAGTTCGAGAAATCACGCACACAACCATTAAGCCTACGGGGTACATTACTTCGAGTTCGAGAAAACTCTCACTCAATTACTAAGCCTACGGGCTACTCGTATTTTCCGTTCGACAAAACACGCACTCAACCATTAAGCCTACGGGCTACATTACCTCAAGTTCGAGCAAACTCTCACTCAAATACTAAGCCTATGGGCTACTCGTATTTTCAGTTCGAGAAATCACTCACTCAACCATTAAGCATATGGGCTACATTACTTCGAGTTCGAGAAAAATCTCACTCGATTATTAAGCATACGGGCTACTCTTATTTTGAGTTCGAGAAATCACTCACTCAACCATTAAGCCTACGGGCTACATTACTTCAAGTTCGATCAAACTCTCACCCGACTACTAAGCTTACGGGCTACTCTTATTTTAAGCTCGAGAAATTATTCACTCAACCATTAAGCCTACGGGTACATTACTTCGAGTTCGAGCAAACTCTCACTCAACTACTAAGCCTACGGGCTACTCTTATTTTGAGATCGAGAAATCACTCACTCAACCATTAAGCCTACGGGGTACATTACTTCGGGTTCGAGCAAACTCTCACTCAACTACTAAGCCAGGGCTACTCGTATTTTCAGTTCGAGAAATCACTCATTCAATCATTAAGCATACGGGCTACTCTTATTTTGCGTTCGAGAAATCAATCACTCAACCATTAAGTGTACGGGCCACATTACTTAGAGTTGGAGCAAACTCTCACTCGACTATTAAGCCTACGGGCTACTATTATTTTGAGTTCAAGAAATCACTCACACAACCATTAAGCCTACGGGGTACATTACATCGAGTTCGAGAAAACTCTCACTCAATTACTAAGCCTACGGGCTACTCGTATTTTCAGTTCGAGAAATCACGCACTCAACCATTAAGCCTACGGGCTACATTACCTCAAGCTCGAGCAAACTCTCACTTGACTATTAAGCGTACGGGCTACTCTTATTTTGAGTTTGAGAAATCACTAACTCAACCATTAAGCCTACGGGCTACATTACTTCGAGTTCGATCAAACTCTCACCCGACTACTAAGCTTACGGGCTACTCTTATTTTGAGCTCGAGAAATTACTCACTCAACCATTAAGCCTGCGGGGTACATTACTTCGAGTTCGAGCAAACTATCACTCAACTACTAAGCCTACGGGCTACTCGTATTTTCAGTTCGAGAAATCACGCACTCAACCATTAAGCCAAAGGGCTACATTACTTCGAGTTCGAGCAAACTCTCACTCAACTACTAAGCCTACGGGCTACTCTTATTTTGCGTTCAAGAAATCACTCACTCAACCATTAAGTGTACGGGATACATTACTTCGCGTTGGAGCAAACTCTCACTCGACTATTAAGCGTACGGGCTACTCTTATTTTGAGTTTGAAAAATCACTCACTCAACCATTAAGCATACGGGCTACATTGAGTCCAAGCAAAATCTCCCTCGACTATTAAGCGTACGGGCTACTCTTATTTTGAATTCGAGAAATCACTCACTCAACCGTTAATCCTACGGGCTATATTATTTCGAGTTCGAGCAAACTCTCACTTAACTACTAAGCCTACGAGCTACTCTTATTTTGAGTTCGAGAAATCACTCACTCAACTACTAAGCCTATGGGCTACATTACTTCGAGTTCGAGCAAACTCTCACCCGACTACTAGGCATACGGGCTACTCTTATTTTGAGTTCGAGAAATCATGCACACAACCATTAAGCCTACGGGCTATATTACTTCGAGTTCGAGCAAACTCTCACCCGACTACTATGCCTACGAGCTACTCTTATTTTGAGTTCGAGAAATCACGCACTCAACCATTAAGCCTATGGGCTACATTACCTCAAGTTCGAGCAAACTCTCACTTGACTATTAAGCGTACGGGCTACTCTTATTTTGAGTTCGAGATATCACTCACTCAACCATTAAGCCTATGGGGTACATTACTTCGAGTTCGAGCAAACTCTCACTCAACTACTAAGCCTACGGGCTACTCGTATTTTCAGTTCGAGAAATCACTCACTCAACCATTAAGTGTGCGGAATACATTACTTCGAGTTCGAGAAAACTCTCACTCGACTACTAAGACTACGGGCTACTCTTATTTTGAGTTCGAGAAATCACTCTCTCAAATATTAACCCTACAGGCTACACTACTTCGAGTTCGAGCAAACTCTCACTCAACTACTAAGCCTACGGGCTACTCGTATTTTCAGTTTGAGAAATCACGCACTCAACCATTAAGCTAAAGGGCTACATTACTTCGAGTTGGAGCAAACTCTCACTCGACTATTAAGCGTACGGGCTACTCTTATTTTGAGTTTGAGAAATCACTCACTCAACCATTAAGCATACGGGCTACATTACTTCGAGTTCAAGCAAAATCTCCCTCGACTATTAAGCGTACGGGCTACTCTTATTTTGAATTCTAGAAATCACTCACTCAACCGTTAAGCCTACGGGCTACATTATTTCGAGTTCGAGCAAACTCTCACTCAACTACTAAGCCTACGGGCTACTCGTATTTTCAGTTCGAGAAATCATGCACTCAACCATTAAGCTAAAGGGCTACATTACTTCGAGTTCGAGCAAACTCTCACTCTACTACAAAGCCTACGGGCTACTCTTATTTTGCATTCGAGAAATCACTCACTCAACCATTAAGTGTACGGGATACATTACTTCGAGTTGGAGCAAACTCTCACTCGACTATTAAGCGTACGGGCTACTCTTATTTTGAGTTTGAAAAATCACTCACTCAACCATTAAGCATACGGGCTACATTGAGTCCAAGCAAAATCTCCCTCGACTATTAAGCGTACGGGCTACTCTTATTTTGAATTCGAGAAATCACTCACTCAACCGTTAAGCCTACGGGCTATATTATTTCGAGTTCGAGCAAACTCTCACTTAACTACTAAGCCTACGAGCTACTCTTATTTTGAGTTTGAGAAATCACTCACTCAACCATTAAGCCTACAGGATACATTACTTCGAGTTCAAGCAAACTCTCACTCAACTACTAAGCCTACGGACTACACTTATTTTAAGTTTGAGAAATCACTCACTCAACCATTAAGCCTACGGGCTACATTACTTCGAGATCGAGCAAACTCTCACCCGACTACTATGCCTACGAGCTACTCTTATTTTGAGTTCGAGAAATCACGCACTCAACCATTAAGCCTACGGGCTACATTACCTCAAGTTCGAGCAAACTATCACTTGACTATTAAGCGTACGGGCTACTCTTATTTTGAGTTCGAGAAATCACGCACACAACCATTAAGCCTACGGGGTACATTACTTCGAGTTCGAGAAAACTCTCACTCAATTACTAAGCCTACGGGCTACTCGTATTTTCCGTTCGACAAAACACGCACTCAACCATTAAGCCTACGGGCTACATTACCTCAAGTTCGAGCAAACTCTCACTCAAATACTAAGCCTATGGGCTACTCGTATTTTCAGTTCGAGAAATCACTCACTCAACCATTAAGCATATGGGCTACATTACTTCGAGTTCGAGAAAAATCTCACTCGATTATTAAGCATACGGGCTACTCTTATTTTGAGTTCGAGAAATCACTCACTCAACCATTAAGCCTACGGGCTACATTACTTCAAGTTCGATCAAACTCTCACCCGACTACTAAGCTTACGGGCTACTCTTATTTTAAGCTCGAGAAATTATTCACTCAACCATTAAGCCTACGGGTACATTACTTCGAGTTCGAGCAAACTCTCACTCAACTACTAAGCATACGGGCTACTCTTATTTTGAGATCGAGAAATCACTCACTCAACCATTAAGCCTACGGGGTACATTACTTCGGGTTCGAGCAAACTCTCACTCAACTACTAAGCCAGGGCTACTCGTATTTTCAGTTCGAGAAATCACTCACTCAATCATTAAGCATACGGGCTACTCTTATTTTGCGTTCGAGAAATCAATCAGTCAACCATTAAGTGTACGGGCCACATTACTTAGAGTTGGAGCAAACTCTCACTCGACTACTAAGACTACGAGCTACTCTTATTTTGAGTTCGAGAAATCAGTCTCTCAAATATTAAGCCTACAGGCTACACTACTTCGAGTTCGAGCAAACTCTCACTCAACGACTAAGCCTACGGGCTACTCGTATTTTCAGTTCGAGAAATCACACACTCAACCATTAAGCTATAGGGCTACATTACTTCGAGTTCGAGCAAACTCTCACTCTACTACTAAGCCTACGGGCTACTCTTATTTTGCGTTCGAGAAATCACTCACTCAACCATTAAGCCTATGGGGTACATTACTTCGAGTTCGAGCAAACTCTCACTCGACTACTAAGCCTAAGGGCTACTCTTATTTTGAGTTCGAGAAATCACTCACTCAACCATTAAATGTGTGGAATACATTACTTCGAGTTCGAGAAAACTCTCACTCGACTACTAAGACTACGGGCTACTCTTATTTTGAGTTCGAGAAATCACTCTATCAAATATTAACCCTACAGGCTACACTACTTCGAGTTCGAGCAAACTCTCACTCAACTACTAAGCCTACGGGCTACTCTTATTTTGCGTTCAAGAAATCACTCACTCAACCATTAAGTGTACGGGATACATTACTTCGCGTTGGAGCAAACTCTCACTCGACTATTAAGCGTACGGGCTACTCTTATTTTGAGTTTGAAAAATCACTCACTCAACCATTAAGCATACGGGCTACATTGAGTCCAAGCAAAATCTCCCTCGACTATTAAGCGTACGGGCTACTCTTATTTTGAATTCGAGAAATCACTCACTCAACCGTTAAGCCTACGGGCTACATTATTTCGAGTTCGAGCAAACTCTCACTCAACCACTAAGCCTACGAGCTACTCTTATTTTAAGTTCGAGAAATCACTCACTCAACCACTAAGCCTACGGGCTACATTACTTCGAGTTCGAGCAAACTCTCACCCGACTACTAAGCCTACGAGCTACTTTTATTTTGAGTTTGAGAAATCACTCACTCAACCATTAAGCCTACGGGCTACATTACCTCAAGTTCGAGCAAACTCTCACTTGACTATTAAGCGTACGGGCTACTCTTCTTTTGAGTTTGAGAAATCACTCACTCAACCATTAAGCATACGGGCTACATTACTTCGAGTTCGAGAAAAATCTCACTCCACTATTAAGCGTACGGGCTACTCTTATTTTGAGTTCGAGAAATCACTCACTCAACCATTAAGCCTACGGACTACATTACTTCGAGTTCGAGCAAACTCTCACCCGACTACTAAGCCTACGAGCTACTCTTATTTTGATTTAGAGAAATCACGCACTCAACCATTAAGCCTACGGGCTACATTACCTCAAGTTCGAGCAAACTCTCACTTGACTATTAAGCGTACGGGCTACTCTTATTTTGAGTTCGAGAAATCACTCACTCAACCATTAAGCCTACGGGCTACATTACTTAGAATTGGAGCAAACTCTCACTCAATTACTAAGCCTACGGGCTACTCGTATTTTCAGTTCGAGAAATCACTCACTCAACCATTAAGTGTGCGAGATACATTACTTCGAGTTCGAGAAAACTCTCACTCGACTACTAAGACTACGGGCTACTCTTATTTTGAGTTCGAGAAATCAGTCTCTCAAATATTAAGCCTACAGGCTACACTACTTCGAGTTCGAGCAAACTCTCACTCAACTACTAAGCCTACGGGCTACTCGTATTTTCAGTTCGAGAAATCACACACTCAACCATTAAGCTATAGGGCTACATTACTTCGAGTTCGAGCAAACTCTCACTCTACTACTAAGCCTACGGGCTACTCTTATTTTGCGTTCGAGAAATCACTCACTCAACCATTAAGTGTACGGGATACATTACTTCGAGTTGGAGCAAACTCTCACTCGACTATTAAGCATACGGGCTACTCTTATTTTGAGTTTGAGATATCACTCACTCAATCATTAAGCATACGGGCTACATTACTTCGAGTTCAAGCAAAATCTCCCTCGACTATTAAGCATACGGGCTACTCTTATTTTGAATTCGAGAAATCACTCACTCAACCGTTAAGCCTACGGGCTACATTATTTCGAGTTCGAGCAAACTCTCACTCAACTACTAAGCCTACGAGCTACTCTTATTTTGAGTTCGAGAAATCACTCACTCAACCACTAAGCCTACAGGCTACATTAATTCGAGTTCGAGTAAAAACTCTCACCCGACTACTAAGCCTACGAGCTACTCTTATTTTGAGTTAGAGAAATCACTCACTCAACCATTAAGCCTACGGGCTACATTACCTCAAGTTCGAGCAAACTCTCACTTGACTATTAAGTGTACGGGCTACTCTTATTTTAAGTTTGAGAAATCACTCACTCAACCATTAATCCTACGGGATACATTACTTCTAGTTCAAGAAAACTCTCACTCAACTACTAAGCCTACAGGCTACTCTTATTTTGAGTTTGAGAAATCACTCACTCAACCATTAAGCCTTCGGGCTACAATTTTTCGAGTTCGAGCAAACTCTCACTCAACTACTAAGCCTACGAGCTACTCTTATTTAGAGTTCGAGAAATCACTCACTCAACCATTAAGCCTACGGGCTACATTACTTTGAATTGGAGCAAACTCTCACTCGACTATTAACCCTACGGGCTACTCTTATTTTGAGTTAGAGAAATCACTCACTCAACCATTAAGCCAAAGGGCTACATTACTTCGAGTTCGAGCAAACTCTCACTCAATTACTAAGCCTACGGGCTACTCTTATTTTGCTTTCGAGAAATCACTCACTCAACCATTAAGTGTACGGTATACATTACTTCGAGTTGGAGCAAACTCTCACTCGACTATTAAGCGTACGGGCTACTCTTATTTTGAGTTTGAGAAATCACTCACTCAACCATTAAGCATACGGGCTACATTACTTCTTGTTCAAGCAAAATCTCCCTCGACTATTAAGCGTACGGGCTACTCTTATTTTGAATTCGAGAAATCACTCACTCAACCGTTAAGCCTACGGGCTACATTATTTCGAGTTCGAGCAAACTCTCACTTAACTACTAAGCCTACGAGCTACTCTTATTTTTAGTTCGAGAAATGACTCACTCAACCACTAAGCCTATGGGCTACATTACTTCGAGTTCGAGCAAACTCTCACCCGACTACTAGGCATACGGGCTACTCTTATTTTGAGTTCGAGAAATCACGCACACAACCATTAAGCCTACGGGCTATATTACTTCGAGTTCGAGCAAACTCTCACCCGACTACTATGCCTACGAGCTACTCTTATTTTGAGTTCGAGAAATCACGCACTCAACCATTAAGCCTATAGGCTACATTACCTCAAGTTCGAGCAAACTCTCACTTGACTATTAAGCGTACGGGCTACTCTTATTTTGAGTTCGAGAAATCACTCACTCAACCATTAAGCCTATGGGGTACATTACTTCGAGTTCGAGCAAACTCTCACTCAATTACTAAGCCTACGGGCTACTCTTATTTTGAGTTCGAGAAATCACTCTCTCAAATATTAAGCCTACAGGCTACACTACTTCAAGTTCGAGCAAACCCTCACTCGACTACTAAGCCTACGAGCTACTCTTATTTTGAGTTCGAGAAATCACTCTCTCAAATATTAAGCCTACAGGCTACACTACTTCGAGTTCGAGCAAACTCTCACTCGACTACTAAGCCTACGAGCTACTCTTATTTTGAGTTCGAGAAATCACTCACTCAACCATTAAGCCTATGGTCAACATTACTTCGAGTTCGAGCAAACTCTCACTCAACTACTAAGCCTACGGGCTACTCTGATTTTGAGTTCGAGAAATTACTTACTCAACCATTAAGCCTACGGGCTACATTGCTTAGAATTGGAGCAAACTCTCACTCAACTTCTAAGCCTACGGGTTACTCGTAATTTCAGCTCGAGAAATCACTCACTCAACCATTAAGCATACGGGCTACATTACTTAGAGTTCGAGAAAAATCTCACTCGACTATTAAGCATACGGGCTACTCTTATTTTGAGTTTGAGAAATCACTCACTCAACCATTAAGCCTACGGGCTACATTACTTCGAGTTCGAGCAAACTCTCACCCGACTACTAAGCTTATGGGCTACTCTTATTTTGAGTTCGAGAAATCACTCACTCAACCATTAAGCCTTTGGGCTACATTACTTCGAGTTCGAGCAAACTCTCACTCGACTACTAAGCCTACGAGCTACTCTTATTTTGAGTTCGAGAAATCACTCACTCTACCATTAAGCCGCCGGGCTACATTACTTCGAGTTCGAGCAAACTAACTCGGCTACTAAGCCTACGGGCTACTCTTATTTTGAGTTCGAGAAATCACTCACTCAACCACTAAGCCTACGGGCTACCTTACTTCGAGTTCGAACAAACACTCACTAGACTACAAAGCCTACGGGCTACTCTTATTTTGAGTTAGAGAAATCACTCTCTCAAATATTAAGCCTACAGGCTACACTACTTCGAGTTCGAGCAAACTCTCACTCGACTACTAAGCCTACGAGCTACTCTTATTTTGAGTTCGAGAAATCACTCACTCAACCATTAAGCCTATGGTCAATATTACTTCGAGTTCGAGCAAACTCTCACTCAACTACTAAGCCTACGGGCTACTCTGATTTTGAGTTCGAGAAATTACTTACTCAACCATTAAGCCTACGGGCTACATTGCTTAGAATTGGAGCAAACTCTCACTCAACTTCTAAGCCTACGGGTTACTCGTAATTTCAGCTCGAGAAATCACTCACTCAACCATTAAGCATACGGGCTACATTACTTAGAGTTCGAGAAAAATCTCACTCGACTATTAAGCGTACGGGCTACTCTTATTTTGAGTTCGAGAAATTACTCAGTCAACCATTAAGCCTACGGGCTACATTACTTCGAGTTCGATCAAACTCTCACCCGACTACTAAGCCTACGGGATAGTCTTATTTTGAGTTCGAGAAATCTCTCACTCAGCCATTAAAGCCTACGGGCTACATTACTTCGAGTTGGAACAAACACTCACTCAGCTACTAAGCCTACAGGCTACTCTTATTTTGAGTTCGAGAAATCACTCACTCAACCACTAAGCCTACGGGCTACATTACTTCGAGTTGGAACAAACACTCACTCAGCTACTAAGCCTACAGGCTACTCTTATTTTGAGTTCGAGAAATCACTCACTCAACCACTAAGCCTACGGGCTACATTACATCGAGTTCGAACAAACACTCACTCGACTACTAAGCCTACGGGCTACTCTTATTTTGAGTTCGAGAAATCACTCTCTCAAATATTAAGCCTACAGGCTACACTACTTCGAGTTCGAGCAAACTCTCACTCGACTACTAAGCCTACGAGCTACTCTTATTTTGAGTTCGAGAAATCACTCACTCAACCATTAAGCATGCGGGCTACATTACTTCGAGTTCGAGCAAACTATCACTCAACTACTTAGCCTACGGGCTACTCGTATTTTCAGTTCGAGAAATCACTCACTCAACCATTAAGCATACGGGCTACATTACTTCGAGTTCGAGAAAAATCTCACTCTACTACTAAGCCTAGGGGCTACTCGTATTTTCAGTTCGAGAAATCACGCACTCAACCATTAAGCATACGGGCTACATTACTTCGAGTTCGAGAAAAATCTCACTCGACTACTAAACCTACAGGCTACTCTTATTTTGAGTTAGAGAAATCACTCACTCAACCATTAAGCCTACGGGGTACATTACTTCGAGTTCGAGCAAACTCTCACTCAACTACTAAGCCTATGGGATACTCTTATTTTGAGTTCGAGAAATCTCTCACTCAACCATTAAAGCCTACGGGCTACATTACTTCGAGTTGGAACAAACACTCACTCAGCTACTAAGCCTACAGGCTACTCTTATTTTGAGTTCGAGAAATCACTCACTCAACCACTAAGCCTACGAGCTACATTATATCGAGTTCGAACAAACACTCACTCGACTACTAAGCCTACGGACTACTCTTATTTTTAGTTCGAGAAATCACTCTCTCAACCATTAAACCTACTGGCTACACTACTTCGAGTTCGAGCAAACTCTCACTCGACTACTAAGCCTACGAGCTACTCTTATTTTGAGTTCGAGAAATCACTCACTCAACCATTAAGCATACGGGCTACATTACTTCGAGTTCGAGCAAACTCTCACTCAACTACTAAGCCTACGGGCTACTCTTATTTTGAGTTCGAGAAATCACTCACTCAACCATTAAGCCTACGGGGTACATTACTTCGAGTTCGAGCAAACTCTCACTCAACTACTTAGCCTACGGGCTACTCGTATTTTCAGTTCGATAAATCACTCACTCAACCATTAAGCATACGGGCTACATTACTTCGAGTTCGAGAAAAATCTCACTCGACTACTAAACCTACAGGCTACTCTTTTTTTAAGTTAGAGAAATCACTCACTCAACCATTAAGCCTACGGGGTACATTACTTCGTGTTCGAGCAAACTCTCACTCAACAACTAAGCCTACGGGATAGTCTTATTTTGAGTTCGAGAAATCTCTCACTCAGCCATTAAAGCCTACGGGCTACATTACTTCGAGTTGGAACAAACACTCACTCAACCATTAAGTGTACGGGCTACATAACTTAGAATTGGAGCAAACTCTCACTCGACTATTAACCCTACGGACTACTCTTATTTTGAGTTAGAGAAATCACTCACTCAACCATTAAGTCTACGGGCTACATTACTTCGAGTTCGAGCAAACTCTCACTCGACTACTAAGCCTAAGGGCTACTCTAATTTTAAGTTCCAGAAATCACTCACTCAACCATTAATCCTACGGGATACACTACTTCGAGTTCGAGCAAACTCTCACTCCACTACTAAGCCTACGGGCTACTCTTATTTTGAGTTTGAGAAATCACTCACTCAACCATTAAGCCTACGGGCTACATTACTTCGAGTTCGAGCAAACTCTCACTCGACTATTAAGCCTACGGGCTACTCTTATTTTGAGTTCGAGAAATTACTCACTCAACCATTATGACTACGAGGTACATTACTTCGAGTTCGAGCAAACTCTCACTCAACTACTACGCCTATGGGCTACTCTTATTTTGAGTTCGAGAAATCACTAACTCAACCATCAAAGGGCTACATTATTTCGAGTTCGAGAAAACTCTCACTCAACTACTATGCCTACGGGCTACTCTTATTTTGCGTTCGAGAAATCACTCACTCAACCATTAAGTGTACGGGATACATTACTTAGAATTGGAGCAAACTCTCACTCGACTATTAACCCTACGGGCTACACTTATTTTGAGTTAGAGAAATCTCTCACTCAACTATTAAGCCTACGGGCTACATTATTTCGAGTTGGAACAAACACTCACTCGGCTACTAAGCCTACGGGCTACTCTTATTTTGAGTTTGAGAAATCACTCACTCAACCATTAAGCCTACGGGCTACATTACTTCGAGTTCGAGCAAACTATCACTCAACTACTAAGCCTACGGGATACTCTTATTTTGAGTTCGAGAAATCTCTCACTCAACCATTAAACCTACGGGCTACATTATTTCGAGTTCGAGCAAACTCTCACTCAACTACTAAGCCTGCGAGCTACTCTTATTTTGAGTTCGAGAAATCACTCACTCAACCATTAAGTGTACGGGCTACATTACTTAGAATTGGAGCAAACTCTCACTCGACTATTAACCCTACGGGCTACTCTTATTTTGAGTTAGAGAAATCACTCAGTCAACCATTAAGCCTACGGGGTACATTACTTCGAGATCGAGCAAACTCTCACTCGGTTACTAAGCCTACGGGCTACTCTTATTTTGAGTTCGAGAAATCACTCACTCAACCACTAAGCCTATGGGTTACATTACATCGAGTTCGAACAAACACTCACTCGACTACTAAGCCTACGGGCTACTCTTATTTTGAGTTCGAGAAATCACTCTCTCAAATATTAAGCCTACAGGCTACACTACTTCGAGTTCGAGCAAACCCTCACTCGACTACTAAGCGTACGAGCTAATCTTATTTTGAGTTCGAGAAATCACTCACTCAACCATTAAGCATACGGGGAACATTACTTCGAGTTCGAGAAAAATCTCACTCGACTATTAATTGTACGGGCTACTCTTATTTTGAGAGCGAGAAATCACTCACTCAACCATTAAGCCTACGGGCTTCATTACTTCGAGTTCGAGAAAATTCTCACCCGACTACTAAGCCTACGGGCTACTCTTATTTTGAGTTCGAGAAATTACTCACTCAACCGTTAAGCCTACGGGGTACATTACTTCGAGTTCGAGCAAACTCGCAATCAACTACTAAGCCTACGGGCTACTCGTATTTTCAGTTCAAGAAATCACTCACTCAACCATTAAGCCTATGGGCTACATTACTTCGAGTTCGAACAACCTCTCACCCCGACTATTAAGCCTACGGGCTACTCTTATTTTGAGTTCGAGAAATCACTCACTCAACCATTAAGCCTACGTGCTACATTATTTCGAGTTCGAGCAAACTCTCACTCAACTACTAAGCCTACGAGCTACTCTTATTTTCAGTTCGAGAAATCACTCACTCAACCATTAAGTGTACGGGCTACATTACTTAGAATTGGAGCAAACTCTCACTCGACTATTAACCCTACGGACTACACTTATTTTGAGTTAGAGAAATCACTCACTCAACCATTAAGCCTATGGGCTACATTACTTCGAGTTCGAGCAAACTCTCACTCGACTACTAAGCCTAAGGGCTACTCTAATTTTAAGGTCGAGAAATCACTAACTCAACCATTAATCCTACGGGATACATTACTTCGAGTTCGAGCAAACTCTCACTCCACTACTAAGCCTACGGGCTACTCTTATTTTGAGTTTGAGAAATCACTCACTCAACCATTAAGCGTACGAGCTACATTACTTCGAGTTCGAGCAAACTCTCACTCGACTATTAAGCCTACGGGCTACTCTTATTTTGAGTTCGAGAAATCACTCACTCAACCACTAAGCCTACGGGCAACATTACATCGAGTTCGAACAAACATTCACTCGACTACTAAGCCTATGGGCTACTCTTATTTTGAGTTCGAGAAATCACTCACTCAACTATTAAGCCTACGGGCTACATTACTTCAATTTCGAGTAAACTCTATTAACCCTACAGGCTACTCTTATTTTGAGTTAGAGAAATCTCTCACTCAAACATTAAGCCTAGGGGCTAAATTACTTCAAGTTCGAGCAAACTCTCACTCAACTACTAAGCCTACGGGATACTCTTATTTTGAGTTCAAGAAATCTCTCACTCAAGTATTAAGCCTATGGGCAACATTACTTCGAGTTCGAGCAAACTCTCACTCGACTACTAAGCCTAAGGGCTACTCTTATTTTGTGTTCGAGAAATCACTCACTCAACCATTAAGCCTTTGGGCTACATTACTTCGAGTTCGAGCAAACTCTCACTCGACTACTAAGCCTACGAGCTACTCTTATTTTGAGTTCGAGAAATCACTCACTCTACCATTAAGCCGCCGGGCTACATTACTTCGAGTTCGAGCAAACACTAACTCGGCTACTAAGCCTACGGGCTACTCTTATTTTGAGTTCGAGAAATCACTCACTCAACCACTAAGCCTACGGGCTACCTTACTTCGAGTTCGAACAAACACTCACTAGACTACTAAGCCTACGGGCTACTCTTATTTTGAGTTCGAGAAATCACTCACTCAACCATTAAGCCTACATGCTACATTACTTCGAGTTCGAGCAAACTCTCACTCGACTACTAAGCCTATGGGCTACTCCTATTTTGAGTTCGTGAAATTACTCACTCAACCATTAAGCCTACGGGCTACATTACTTCGAGTTCGAGCAAACTCGCACTCAACTACTAAGCCCGCGGGCTACTCTTAATTTCAGTTCGAGAAATCACTTATTCAACCATTAAGTGTACGGGCTACATTACCTAGAATTGGAGCAAACTCTCACTCGACTATTGACCCTACGGACTACTCTTATTTTGAGTTAGAGAAATCACTCACTCAACCATTAAGCCTACGGGCTACATTACTTCGAGTTCGAGCAAACTCTCACTCGACTACTAAGCCTAAGGGCTACTATAATTTTAAGTTCGAGAAATCACTCACTCAACCATTAAGTGTACGGTATACATTACTTCGAGTTGGAGCAAACTCTCACTCCACTACTAAGCCTACGGGCTACTCTTATTTTAAGTTTGAGAAATCACTCACTCAACCATAAAGCCTACGGGCTACATTACTTCGAATTCGAGCAAACTCTCACTCGACTATTAAGCCTACGGGCTACTCTTATTTTGAGTTTGAGAAATTACTCACTCAACCATTAAGCCTACGGGCTACATTACTTCGAGTTCGAGCAAACTCTCACTCGACTACTAAGCCTACGAGCTACTCTTATTTTGAGTTCGATAAATCACTCACTCAACAATTAAGCCTACGGGCTACATTACTTCGAGTTCGAGAAAAATTTCACTCGACTATTAAGCGTGCGGGCTACTCTTATTTTGAGTTCGAGAAATCACTCACTCAACCATTAAGCATACGGGCTACACTACTTCGAGTTCGAGAAAAACCTCACTCGACTATTAAGCGCACGGGCTACTCTTATTTTGAGTTCGAGAAATCACTCACTCAACCATTAAGGCTACGGGCTACATTACTTCAAGTTCGAGCAAACTCTATTAACCCTACAGGCTACTCTTATTTTGAGTTAGAGAAATCTCTCACTCAAACATTAAGCCTAGGGGCTAAATTACTTCAAGTTCGAGCAAACTCTCACTCAACTACTAAGCCTACGGGATACTCTTATTTTGAGTTCGAGAAATCTCTCACTCAAGTATTAAGCCTATGGGCAACATTACTTCGAGTTCGAGCAAACTCTCACTCGACTACTAAGCCTAAGGGCTACTCTTATTTTGAGTTCGAGAAATCACTCACTCAACCATTAAGCCGTTGGGCTACATTACTTCGAGTTCGAGCAAACTCTCACTCGACTACTAAGCCTACGAGCTACTCTTATTTTGAGTTCGAGAAATCACTCACTCTACCATTAAGCCGCCGGGCTACATTACTTCGAGTTCGAGCAAACACTAACTCGGCTACTAAGCCTACGGGCTACTCTTATTTTGAGTTCGAGAAATCACTCACTCAACCACTAAGCCTACGGGCTACCTTACTTCGAGTTCGAACAAACACTCACTAGACTACTAAGCCTACGGGCTACTCTTATTTTGAGTTCGAGAAATCACTCACTCAACCATTAAGCCTACATGCTACATTACTTCGAGTTCGAGCAAACTCTCACTCGACTACTAAGCCTATGGGCTACTCCTATTTTGAGTTCGTGAAATTACTCACTCAACCATTATGCCTACGGGCTACATTACTTCGAGTTCGAGAAAAATCTCACTCGACTATTAAGCCTACAGGCTACTCTTATTTTGAGTTCGAGAAATCACTCACTCAACCATTAAACCTACGGGCTAAATTACTTCAAGTTCGAGCAAACTCTCACTCAACTACTAAGCCTGCGGGCTACTCTTATTATGAGTTCAAGAAATCACTCAGTCAACCACGAAGCCTACGGGCTACATTACTTCGAGTTCAAGCAAACTCTCACTCGACTACTAAGCCTACGGGCTACTCCTATTTTGAGTTCGTGAAATTACTCACTCAACCATTAAGCCTACGGGCTATATTACTTCGAGTTCGAGCAAACTCTCACTCGACTACTAAGCCTACGAGCTACTCTTATTTTGAGTTTGATAAATCACTCACTCAACCATTAAGCCTATGGGCTACATTACTTCGAGTTCAAGAAATATTTCACTCGACTATTAAGCGTGCGGGCTACTCTTATTTTGAGTTCGAGAAATCACTCACTCAACCATTAAGCATACGGGCTACATTACTTCGAGTTCGAGAAAAATCTCACTCGACTATTAAGCGCACGGGCTACTCTTATTTTGAGTTCGAGAAATCACTCACTCAACCATTAAGCCTACGGGCTACATTACTTCAAGTTCGAGCAAACTCTCACTCGACTATTAACTCTACGGGCTACTCTTATTTTGAGTTAGGGAAATCTCTCACTCAAACATTAAGCCTAGGGGCTAAATTATTTCAAGTTCGAGCAAACTCTCACTCAACTACTAAGCCTACGGGATACCCTTATTTTGAGTTCGAGAAATCTCTCACTCAAGTATTAAGCCTATGGGCAACATTACTTCGAGTTCGAGCAAACTCTCACTCGACTACTAAGCCTAAGGGCTACTCTTATTTTGAGTTCAAGAAATCACTCACTCAACCATTAAGTCTTTGGGCTACATTACTTCGAGTTCGAGCAAACTCTCACTCGACTACTAAGCCTACGAGCTACTCTTATTTTGAGTTCGAGAAATCACTCACTCAACCATTAAGCATACGGGCTACATTACTTCGAGTTCGAGTAAACTCTCACTCAACTACTAAGCCTACGGGCTACTCTTATTTTGAGTTCGAGAAATCACTCACTCAACCACTAAGCCTACGGGCTAGCTTACATCGAGTTCGAACAAACACTCACTAGACTACTAAGCCTACGGGCTACTCTTATTTTGAGTTTGAGAAATCACTCACTCAACCATTAAGCCTACATGCTACATTACTTCGAGTTCGAGCAAACTCTCACTCGACTACTAAGCCTATGGGCTACTCCTATTTTGAGTTCGTGAAATTACTCACTCAACCATTAAGCCTACGGGCTACATTACTTCGAGTTCGAGAAAAATCTCACTCGACTATTAAGCCTACAGGCTACTCTTATTTTGAGTTCGAGAAATCATTCACTCAACCATTAAACCTACGGGCTAAATTACTTCAAGTTCGAGCAAACTCTCACTCAGCTACTAAGCCTACGGGCTACTCTTATTATGAGTTCGAGAAATCACTCACTCAACCACGAAGCCTACGGGCTACATTACTTCGAGTTCAAGCAAACTCTCACTCGACTACTAAGCCTATGGGCTACTCCTATTTTGAGTTCGTGAAATTACTCACTCAACCATTAAGCCTACGGGCTACATTACTTCGAGTTCGAGAAAAATCTCACTCGACTATTAAGCCTACAGGCTACTCTTATTTTGAGTTCGAGAAATCACTCACTCAATCATTAAACCTACGGGCTAAATTACTTCAAGTTCGAGCAAACTCTTACTCAACTAGTAAGCCTATGGGCTACTCTTATTATGAGTTCGAGAAATCACTCACTCAACCACGAAGCCTACAGACTACATTACTTCGAGTTCAAGCAAACTCTCACTCGACTACTAAGCCTACGGGCTACTCCTATTTTGAGTTCGTGAAATTACTCACTCAACCATTAAGCCTACGGGCTATATTACTTCGAGTTCAAGCAAACTCTCACTCGACTACTAAGCCTACGAGCTACTCTTATTTTGAGTTCGATAAATCACTCACTCAACCATTAAGCCTACGGGCTACATTACTTCGAGTTCGAGAAAAATTTCACTCGACTATTAAGCGTGCGGGCTACTCTTATTTTGAGTTCGAGAAATCACTCACTCAACCATTAAGCATACGGGCTACACTACTTCGAGTTCGAGAAAAACCTCACTCGACTATTAAGCGCACGGGCTACTCTTATTTTGAGTTCGAGAAATCACTCACTCAACCATTAAGGCTACGGGCTACATTACTTCAAGTTCGAGCAAACTCTATTAACCCTACAGGCTACTCTTATTTTGAGTTAGAGAAATCTCTCACTCAAACATTAAGCCTAGGGGCTAAATTACTTCAAGTTCGAGCAAACTCTCACTCAACTACTAAGCCTACGGGATACTCTTATTTTGAGTTCGAGAAATCTCTCACTCAAGTATTAAGCCTATGGGCAACATTACTTCGAGTTCGAGCAAACTCTCACTCGACTACTAAGCCTAAGGGCTACTCTTATTTTGAGTTCGAGAAATCACTCACTCAACCATTAAGCCGTTGGGCTACATTACTTCGAGTTCGAGCAAACTCTCACTCGACTACTAAGCCTACGAGCTACTCTTATTTTGAGTTCGAGAAATCACTCACTCTACCCTTAAGCCGCCGGGCTACATTACTTCGAGTTCGAGCAAACACTAACTCGGCTACTAAGCCTACGGGCTACTCTTATTTTGAGTTCGAGAAATCACTCACTCAACCACTAAGCCTACGGGCTACCTTACTTCGAGTTCGAACAAACACTCACTAGACTACTAAGCCTACGGGCTACTCTTATTTTGAGTTCGAGAAATCACTCACTCAACCATTAAGCCTACATGCTACATTACTTCGAGTTCGAGCAAACTCTCACTCGACTACTAAGCCTATGGGCTACTCCTATTTTGAGTTCGTGAAATTACTCACTCAACCATTATGCCTACGGGCTACATTACTTCGAGTTCGAGAAAAATCTCACTCGACTATTAAGCCTACAGGCTACTCTTATTTTGAGTTCGAGAAATCACTCACTCAACCATTAAACCTACGGGCTAAATTACTTCAAGTTCGAGCAAACTCTCACTCAACTACTAAGCCTGCGGGCTACTCTTATTATGAGTTCGAGAAATCACTTAGTCAACCACGAAGCCTACGGGCTACATTACTTCGAGTTCAAGCAAACTCTCACTCGACTACTAAGCCTACGGGCTACTCCTATTTTGAGTTCGTGAAATTACTTACTCAACCATTAAGCCTACGGGCTATATTACTTCGAGTTCGAGCAAACTCTCACTCGACTACTAAGCCTACAAGCTACTCTTATTTTGAGTTCGATAAATCACTCACTCAACCATTAAGCCTATGGGCTACATTACTTCGAGTTCGAGAAATATTTCACTCGACTATTAAGCGTGCGGGCTACTCTTATTTTGAGTTCGAGAAATCACTCACTCAACCATTAAGCATACGGGCTACATTACTTCGAGTTCGAGAAAAATCTCACTCGACTATTAAGTGCACGGGCTACTCTTATTTTGAGTTCGAGAAATCACTCATTCAACCATTAAGCCTACGGGCTACATTACTTCAAGTTCGAGCAAACTCCCACTCGACTATTAACTCTACGGGCTACTCTTATTTTGAGTTAGGGAAATCTCTCACTCAAACATTAAGCCTAGGGGCTAAATTATTTCAAGTTCGAGCAAACTCTCACTCAACTACTAAGCCTACGGGATACCCTTATTTTGAGTTCGAGAATTCTCTCACTCAAGTATTAAGCCTATGGGCAACATTACTTCGAGTTCGAGCAAACTCTCACTCGACTACTAAGCCTAAGGGCTACTCTTATTTTGAGTTCAAGAAATCACTCACTCAACTATTAAGTCTTTGGGCTACATTACTTCGAGTTCGAGCAAACTCTCACTCGACTACTAAGCCTACGAGCTACTCTTATTTTGAGTTCAAGAAATCACTCACTCAACCGTTAAGCATACGGGCTACATTACTTCGAGTTCGAGCAAACTCTCACTCAACTACTAAGCCTACGGGCTACTCTTATTTTGAGTTCGAGAAATCACTCACTCAACCACTAAGCCTACGGGCTACCTTACATCGAGTTCGAACAAACACTCACTAGACTACTAAGCCTACGGGCTACTCTTATTTTGAGTTTGAGAAATCACTCACTCAACCATTAAGCCTACAGGCTACATTACTTCGAGTTCGAGCAAACTCTCACTCGACTACTAAGCCTATGGGCTACTCCTATTTTGAGTTCGTGAAATTACTCACTCAACCATTAAGCCTACGGGCTACATTACTTCGAGTTCGAGAAAAATCTCACTCGACTATTAAGCCTACAGGCTACTCTTATTTTGAGTTCGAGAAATCATTCACTCAACCATTAAACCTACGGGCTAAATTACTTCAAGTTCGAGCAAACTCTCACTCAACTACTAAGCCTACGGGCTACTCTTATTATGAGTTCGAGAAATCACTCACTCAACCACGAAGCCTACGGGCTACATTACTTCGAGTTCAAGCAAACTCTCACTCGACTACTAAGCCTATGGGCTACTCCTATTTTGAGTTCGTAAAATTACTCACTCAACCATTAAGCCTACGGGCTACATTACTTCGAGTTCGAGAAAAATCTCACTCGACTATTAAGCCTACAGGCTACTCTTATTTTGAGTTCGAGAAATCACTCACTCAATCATTAAACCTACGGGCTAAATTACTTCAAGTTCGAGCAAATTCTTACTCAACTAGTAAGCCTACGGGCTACTCTTATTATGAGTTCGAGAAATCACTCACTCAACCACGAAGCCTACAGGCTACATTATTTCGAGTTCAAGCAAACTCTCACTCGACTACTAAGCCTACGGGCTACTCCTATTTTGAGTTCGTGAAATTACTCACTCAACCATTAAGCCTACGGGCTATATTACTTCGAGTTCAAGCAAACTCTCACTCGACTACTAAGCCTACGAGCTACTCTTATTTTGAGTTCGATAAATCACTCACTCAACCATTAAGCCTACGGGCTACATTACTTCGAGTTCGAGAAAAATTTCACTCGACTATTAAGCGTGCGGGCTTCTCATACTGAAAAGAAGCTTATCCCACCATTGTATAGGTCAAAATATGCCTCAATGGATTTAGCATGGAGTGGTATTATGGAAAGTGATGTGGCCGAGGTCGACTAGTGGACAGCGGGGCTCGTAGCCGGGTGGTCAATAACGGCCACGGTCAAGTATCAAGGACGGTACTAACGGTTAGTTTTTGTAATAGGATATTTAAGGAAATATTCCACTGAATATTCTATGTACTGATACTTTTAGGGTTGACTGAGTATATGTCCCATATAAATAGAAAAAGAGATAAGGAGAAAGGGCATGTAATATTTTCGGATAAGAGCACTTTTTGAAAAGAAGACTCTCTCTAGAAAAGATACAAACAATACCTTTCTAATAAGATTCTACCATCCATTATTCGAGACTTTTTCATCAGATCCAAAAATAATTCCAATATTCTAGGATTTGTCTATCACTCATCATTGCCAGAAAGAAGAATCATCCACCTCATTCAATATTGGGTGAATCATTTTCCTTATTTACGTTAATGCCATTTATTGTTATTTATTGCTTAATATTCTTCCATCATTACTCCTCTTGTAATATTAAATGCACACTACATTTAAACCCCCACCAACACTACCATGCGCTATTTATGTTAACTAGTTATAAATCCAGGCATATTATTATCAACTAGGCTTAATCCCTCGTTACATAAAATTAATTAGTTTGACCGAAGGACCGAAGGTTTATACTTTTTGGTCAAATAACCATGTGAACAAGTGAATGGATTTATAAAGTTATTCCAGAATGGAAAAGGCTTTAATGATAACCTGATAGGATAGCTATTATCATTAGGAGCTTGAAGATTCTTCAAGATATGTCTCAGATTATAGAGAATGCTCATGGTAATAGTTCAAGCGGACTTGCAAGGTCACTACATTTAATTGGAATTAAAATACTTTCCCGTTTCATACGTGAACCTATTTCCTTTTTGGTCCGTTCCAAAAAGAATGACCCCTTTATAAATTTGGAAATAATTTAGCTTAAACTTACAATTCTACCCTTAATGAGAAGCGTTTATAACCACACAAATACTCTGTGCCCCTTTTTGACTTGTTTAGGACCATAAATTTCAAAAAAAATTATTTTTTTTCTTAAACTCCGTGTCCAGTCAAACAAATTCACATAAATTGGAACGGAGCAAGTACCATTCTTGGTAAAATATGACCTCTTGTCTTGGATTAAAATGAGTTCTGCGAATAATGAGTTGAAGTTTGAGGCAACACATATGACAGTCAATGTCGATTCTTGAGGAGATCAACCTAACGGCATTGGAACTTATTGGGAGTGGGGAGAGATTTGAAGCAGCAAGTAGTGCAGTAATAGAGTGGGAAAGGGGACTACCATATATTGAAATACCTGAATTTGGTCAAAGTGGACAGAATATGATGGTTTTCATAGTGTTTATTTCTTGTGAAAGTTTAACCTCACGTGAACTGGCTACTAGTGTTCTAGCTCTGGCAACTGGACAGGGATTTATTCAAATGTATGCTATACAGTTTTACCAGTATAAGGATTTCACAACATCTTAAGGTGTACCAATTTGGTTCTATCCATATTGGAGGGGTTACATGGAAAGCTTGGATATGCCATGAATTTCTCGATCTTGGTTGTAGCTTATTTACTTTTCCAGTGGGGTGCAACCCTGACGATAATGCCAGTTACTTTTATTATATTACTATTGGGAGTTGGATGTGGTTTAGCATGAAAATTTTAATTTGGATAGACACCTTGGGAGCATGGGTGAGCATAAAATCCGAAAAATCGAAAAATCGGACCGAACCGAATTAATTCGGTATTTCGGTATCGATTCTTCGGTATTAATTCGGTACGAAATTTTCGGTTGTTCGGTACTTCAGTACAGATTTCGGTATTCAAGTTTTGAGTTTTTGGTATTTCGGTACACCGAAATATTTCCTATAACTATAACTATAACCCAACCGGTCAACCCAAGTTACTCAACCCCATAATGAATAATCCAGTAACTATTAATAATAAAAATAAGTCGAAGCCCAACTTAAGTCTATCAGGCATCAACTATTCACGCTAGGTTAGGATTCACTTCTCAATCTCACTTCATTTCTCAATCTCACTTCTCACTTCTTCTCCCCCTTATTTCTAACGCCCTCCTCGACGAGATGACGACTGCAATTGCGTGCCTGCGAGTCTATGACTGCTTCAAGTCATCGACGACGCCTCTCCGTCCTCGACGACTCCTCTCCTAACTACTCTCCTCGGCAAGAATTCAAGCTTTCAACACTCAACAAGTTCTCGTTCCTCAATCTTCATCATTCCTCATACTGCAATGACAGGTCTTAAAGAAATTACAAACTTAATTTAACTCTTCAATTAGGAAGATAAATTAATTTTCTAGTTGTTATTTTATTCAATTTAATTTAACAAAATTATTGCTAAGAGCCTGTAGTTTTACCTGAAATTTTGTGTACTCTGTTGTTTAATTTTTAGGGTGTGAAGTAGAATGAGATTTTCTTTTTGATTAAAATCAATGAATAAGGATTCTTATTGTTGACCTTGAGATTTTCTTCTTTATTCTCACTATAAAAATGAGAATTACAGGATCCGTGTTGCGTGAGAAGTAAGAACATACAAAAGCACTCATAGCATGAAATATGTACTTGAAAGACTAAAATATACTTTAACAGATATGTTGGCATTCAGGTGAATCGGGCTATTCAAGCTTGAATTCATTTCTTAACAACCTTGTCTTTTTTATAAATAATTTCTTGCATCAAACATAAGTTATCAAATTTCAATCAACTAACTTTGTTTGATTTCATTGATCAATTCATTACTTTTTTGTCTACAAAGACTTGGTACGATACCGAAATTGTATCGAACCAAACAAGAAAATACCGAACCGTATCAAACTATTTTGGTACGGTATTTGATATGCACAATTGATATACTGAATACCGAAGTGCCGAACCATAATTTTAAATATCGTACCGAAGTATCGAATGCCCACCCCTACTTGGGAGTGTTAGCAAGCTGTCGAAGGCATATCTTGGTGAGCTGTTTCTAGTCTTTGCCTAAGACTTTCAATTCTTGGAATATTTACGAAGTTCTACCATTGTGGGAGATGTGGTTGCAAGATTCAGAACCTTGAGGACAATGTTCTTAAGGAGGATAGATTGTTGCGAATGAAGCCTCCTGAATATTTGCAAAGTTTTTTGAAGTTACACTTTAGTCCTAAATATTATAGTAGTTTTTACTTTTACCCTGGAGTTAGTTTTTTACACATCTTCTCTTTTCTTTAATTAAATATTGATGAAATGCACCTTCAAGAGGATGTTGAATGAAAATTTGAATTCTTATCTCTTTCTCTTAATTTCGCTTTCCTGTTTCAATGGCGTATCCACCGTGAGATTCACTACATTACGATTCGATATCAGAGAATGTTTCCACCTACTCACTTGGTAAAGGAAAAAGGATAAATGGTGTGTTGTTCATGTCCCTACAATATGGAAAAGAAGTTGTCCTTATTGTATACGGATGAAATCGGGGATAACGCGCACCCCGATTTATCGGTGAATAAAACGGAGTGAGGGCATGAACATACGAGAAGCTAAGAACTCTTTGTATTGAGGCCCGTAAAAAGTGAACGAAGTGTTCGCCATCTGTCCTAATAAAATATGCACCCTAGACTCGGGACAAGTTCTAAGATCTCGGAAAGTACGATGAACGGTTATACACGACAGGTAGAGGGCTGTGATATTCGTAACCAACCGGATATCACTGTGCGGATCTCGTTCGATGTCGGTTACAGATTAGTAATTAATGAGAAAGAAAGATTTTTACCCTTTTTAGATTTATACGAGGGATGAAACTCTCCAATTATATAAGGGAAAGCATTTATTTGATACGACACATTGTAACACATAAATCAAGGCGATACAAATACAGTTTTTGCTTTCTAGCTACTGCAAAAGTTCTTACTTAACTATTTGTTCTTCATTCATAATTGGATTCGAACTTCGAACCAAGGATCGATCGAGGGAAAAACCACTGTTCAAACTAGGTTCAGGCTAGGCTGTAATATTACGACTGGTTTGATCATTCATTTTTGTCTTTAACTCATTTGTCTGATATTCCTGATTATTTGTGTTGAATCAATCCACGCATCCTTAAAACCACGTATAAATTAAATTGTGATCCGATTTTAGGGTAAACAATTTGGCGCCCACCGTAGGGATAAGGATAATAGTGGTGGTTTGATATAAATCTCTATAACACACTCTATTTTATGCTTGTTCTTTAAAGTCTTAATTTCAAGTCAACTTAAAAATGTCAAATTCTCAGTCTGCCCACTTGAACGTTAACGTCGTGTCTGGCCATCATGGTGAAAATAATAATCTGGTGTCGAGCAATGAGGTGCCTCATGCTGATCCCAACGGAGTCCCAGTTGCCGATCCGATCGATGCTAACTCACAGGTGGCCATCGACGTCAATCTGCCAACTGATCCCGAAAATAGCATTCGAGAGGGACCCCGACCAACAGCTCGGGAAATGCCCGAAGGCGAAGGTGATGGGGTAAGCCTGCGGCTAATCTTCGAAATATTTCAGGCTCAACAGGCGACGATAGCACAATTATAGAATCAAGGCCACGCCCCCAGCAGGATCGATCCCGAACAATCCCGGAAAAGTACCCGAAGAAACGAACAAACCACTGAGAGACCGGGTGAAGTCGAGCACGGGGTCAACCTTATGGGCTATATTACTTCGAGTTCGAGCAAACTCTCACTCAACTACTAAGCTTACGGGCTACTCTTATTTTGAGTTTGAGAAATCACTCACTCAACCACTAAGCCTACGGGCTACATTACTTCGAGTTCGAACAAATACTCACTAGACTACTAAGACAACGGGCTACTCTTATTTTGAGTTCGAGAAATCACTCACTCAACCATTACGCCTACAGGCTACATTACTTTGAGTTCGAGCAAACTCTCACTCGATTACTAAGCCTACGGGCTACTCCTATTTTGAGTTCGTGAAATTACTCACTCAACCATTAAGCATAAGGGCTACATTACTTCGAGTTCGAGAAAAATCTCACTAGATTATTAAGCCTACGGGCTACTCTTATTTTGAGTTCGAGAAATCACTCACTGAACCATTAAGCCTACGGGCTAAATTACTTCACGTTCGAGCAAACTCTCACTCGACTACTAAGCCCTCGGGCTACTCTTATTTTGAGTTCGAGAAATTACTCACTCAACCATTAATCCTACGGGATACATTACTTCGAGTTCGAGCAAACTCTCACTCCACTACTAAGCCTACGGGCTACTCTTATTTTGAGTTCGAGAAATCACTCACTCAACCATTAAGCCTACGGGTTACATTACTTCGAGTTCGAGCAAACATTCACTCGACTACTAAGCCAACGGGATACTCTTATTTTGAGTTAGAGAAATCACCCAATCAACCATTAATCCTACGGGCTAAATTACTTCGAGTTCGAGCAAACTCTCACTCGACTACTAAGCCTATGGGATACTCTTATTTTGAGTTCGAGAAATCACCCACTCAACCATTAAGCCTACGGGCTAAATTACTTCAAGTTCGAGCAAACTCTCACTCAACTACTAAGCCTATGGGCTACTCTTATTTTGAGTTCGAGAAATCACTCACTCTACCATTAAGCCAACGGGCTACATTACTTCGAGTTCGAGCAAACACTAACTCGGCTACTAAGCCTACGGGCTACTCTTATTTTGAGTTCGAGAAATCACTCACTCAACCACTAAGCCTACGGGCTACCTTACTTCGAGTTCGAACAAACACTCACTAGACTACTAAGCCTACGGGCTACTCTTATTTTGAGTTTGAGAAATCACTCACTCAACCATTAAGCCTACAGGCTACATTACTTCGAGTTCAAGCAAACTCTCACTCGACTACTAAGCCTATGGGCTACTCCTATTTTGAGTTCGTGAAATTACTCACTCAACCATTAAGCCTACGGGCTACATTACTTCGAGTTCGAGAAAAATCTCACTCGACTACTAAGCCTACGGGCTACTCTTATTTTGAGTTCGAGAAATTACTCACTCAACCATTAAGCCTATGGGCTACATTACTTCGAGTTCGAGCAGACATTTACTCGACTACTAAGCCTACGGGATACTCTTATTTTGAGTTCGAGAAATCACTCACTCAACCATTAAGCCTACGGGCTAAAATACTTCAAGTTCGAGCAAACTCTTACTCAACTACTAATCCTACGGGCTACTCTTATTTTGAGTTCGAGAAATCACCCACTCAACCATTAAGCCTACGGGCTACATTACTTCGAATTCGAGCAAACTCTTACTCGACTACTAAGCCTACGGGCTACTCTTATTTTGAGTTCGAGAAATCACTCACTCAACCATTAAGCCTATAGGCTACATTACTTCGAGTTCGAGCAAACTCTCACTCGACTACTAAGCCTACGGGCTACTCTTATTTTGAGTTCAAGAAATCACTCACTCAACCAGTAAGCCTAAGGGTTGTTTTTTATTCAAGTTTGATCAAAACAAAATCTTCACAATACAGAGAATAAGACAGAGACAAGTCGGGAAAAGAAAAGATCTTTGTATATATATGCAAGAATATTTACAACGTCCGAACAGAACCCTATATAAAAGACCTAAATAGAAACTAAGGGCTAAGTTTCTTGGTTATCTCCGAGGACGATTTCTTCTCCATCGGGCTCCTCCCCACTCTCGGGCCTGCTCTTGCTCCCATCATCGTCGTCATCATCATCATCGTCATCATCGAAAACCAAGGCTTCAGCATCGGCTTTGAGCTCTTTAGCCTTTTTTATCTCTTCGATGAAATCGAAATCTCGAGCGTGAATCTCCTCAAGAGTCTCCCTCCGAGATCAGCATTTAGCAAGTTCGGCAACCCAATGCGCTCCAGTTCTAGCGGCCTCAACTACCTCTCTTGCCTATACCTGAGCAGCTTCAGCATCGGCCCGATAAACGGCCACGAATGCATCCGCCTTAGCCTTTGCTTTCTCGGCATCAGATTTGGCCTTGGCAAGTTCGGAGGCCAACCGAGCCTCGAGTTCTTCTAGTTTTCTCGCTTGAACCAAGCTCTTCTCCTTCATGCCTTGAAGTTATCTTGCAGTCGATAACAATTGGGCCCTAACAATTTCTTTTTTGGCAGCAAGACGGTCCATGCCATCTTTCCATCCCTTAGTCTCCGCCCTTATTATATCAACTTCCTCACGAAGCTGCCCAATCATCTCGAGCTTCTGCTGCAGCTGTGAGAACAAAATATTAGCCTCCGATCCTGAATCAAGCCCATAAGTTCTTAAGATTATCATTACCTGCTCAATCAGGTCGGTCTGGTCTTGGTGAGCCTTGGCCAACTCAGCTCGAAGGCCTTTGATTTCTTCTTCCCTTTGACCGAAAAGGAGTCTAAGGGCATTCCTCTCCTCCGTAACCCATCGGAGGTCGGCCTCGAACCGATGCAGCTCAGCTCAAGACCGATAACATGCTTCTCGATGAACCGCCATGGCCTACGAAGAAAGAAGAAAGGAAGTGATAGCATCAAGGACAATGATAGAGTTTTGGAAGCTCCAAGGCCATTTACAAGATCTCAAGCTAAAGAGTTGCACTCTAAGGTTTACTGGACTTTAATGGAAAATAAAGAAGCTTTTAATTGTAGAGGAAGAGCTCAAGCCCAAAGTAGATGAATTATCCAAGTTTTACTATTATTTGGTGATCCAAATTGAAGTCCAAGAGGAGGAAGATTGGGCCACCAAATCAGCCCTTGAAGTCCACCAAAGGGGCTCAAAATGAGCTTAAAAGAGGTCCAAAAGGGGGTGTTTCAAAAGGAACCCAATTGGAGTCCAAATCAATGGCCCAAACTAGTAGTTTTAAGGTCCAAATCTGTCCTAAAGGGATTTGCCCCCCCGACCCCCACCTAATTGTAATGACTTTTCTTACTCCTTAGCAACCACCCTACCTAATTGTAATGACTTTTTATGCCTTAGCAACCACCCTACCTAATATTAAGGACTTTTTATGCCTTAATACTCCTATAAATAAGGAGTGCTTCTCATTCATTGAGACACTTGATTATTGATTAAGTATATCATACTTTGAGAGTTCTTTTGAACCTTTGTTACTTGTGCTTTGAGATTTATCTTTCAACCTTTACTAGTTCATAGTTCAAGGTAGTAAGATTACTTTTCTATTGTGATATCTTTGATTCCTTTGTGGTATTCTTAGAAGGCGATTAATACTAGTTATTAATTGTTGTTTCAAGTTACTCGTAAAGCGGTCAAGATTCGAATCTATTATTTTGATTTGCTTTTAAGTAAAGGCGTTTGATTAATTCAATAAATCAAGACGTTGTTGCTTTGATCTTGTCAAGGCTATAGAACTTGCGTTCTTAGAAGTTCTTGGAATTCTTTCCTTGAATTTTCCCATATCCTTTATTTTTTGCCCTTTAGTTTTAGTTGTTCAATTCTTTATTGTTATTGCTTCCGCATTTACTTTTCAAATTCTTACTCCAGTTTGGATTCCCGACCTAGTCATTATCAGGAAGTTAGAAAAGAATAGTATACACAAAAGTGGTGCTAACGAAGGGAATTAGGGCTTACCCGATTCAAAGCATGCTGCACTTCGTGAAAAAGACCCAATGCATCACTTGGGCCGGCAGCATCATCGATATCGGTAAACAGGTCATAGAAAGGGTCCTCTCCTCCCTGAAGCTCGTCCACCTCAAGGACCCCCAAAGATTGGGCCTCTCGAATCGCCCCTTCGAAAAAAGTAGGGAGATTAGGCGAGCCTCCGATTACTATTTCCCCAAGCGAGTCACATGGAGCATTCTCCTCGGTTCGGAGAGCTTTGGGATCGGCCCTCTCGGATGTACCCACCGGTTGTCGACTTCGGTGGGAGGCATCCTCAACCTCCGATAACTCGGGGACTTTGCCCGAATCCTTCTCCAATATCACCTCAGTCCGAGGCGGAGACACACGAACCACCGTAATCCAACTGCCTTTGGGGCATCGGTGGTTTTCTTCGCTCGGGCCACGAATTCGGACCCATCGTTTTCTTCTTCTTCTTTATATTCATTACTTATACACAGAACCGATTCCATGGTTAGAGGGATGGTATTCTTCCTCGGCTTACGAGTCGTCCTCGTCTTCGGCTTTGGATCTTCGGGAGTAGAAGCCCTTTTCCTCTTATTATCCTTCACCGGTTTTGGAACAGAGGTCAAAGCCTCTTCCTCGACGGGCGGGGGTCTCAGAACCGCATCTTTTCCCACACCTACATATAAGAAAATTGTTTTAAGTATATAAAAAGCCTCTCATTCGAGCTACCAAAGATACACGAAAGAGGCTTACCATGATTTTTGGCCTCCCATCGGCCCTTTAATAAATCACGCCATGAGTGCTCGGCATATGTGGAGGTCGAAGCTAGAGCCCATACCCAGTTCTTGAGGTTGGGAACCGCACCGGGCATCCAAGAAACCGCTGCATCACAAAAAGGGGATATCGGTGAGAAAGAAATGAAGGAGCAAGATAGTAGGAGATAAATTACACTTACGCTTCATGTTTCACTCCTCGGGAAATGGCATCTTTTCGGTCGGGATCAGTTCCGAAGTCTTCACTCGAACGAACCTGCCCATCCAGCCTCGATCCATGTCCTCGTCTATGCTCGAGAACAGAACCTTGGTAGCCCAGCGCTGAAATTTTATTAACCCGCCTCGAAAGAAGCGAGAGCAGTACAATCGAATGAGATGGTCGAGGGTGAAAGGCATCCCCTCAATCTTGTTCACGAAGTAACGGGTCAAAATAACGATCCGCCAAGAAGAAGGATGGATCTGGCCTAAGGTTATTTTGTATTGACGGCAGAAATCGATAATAACGGGGTCGGGGGGGCCTAACATGAAAGGGTAAGTATACACACTTAAAACCCTTTCACGTGAGTGGTGATATCTTCCTCAGAAAACGGGATTACTATTTCTTTGTTATCCCAATTGCAATCTTTCCTCAACTGTTCGAGATACCCCTCGGTTATCGAACACATATACCTCGATACCGACTCACATCGGCTGGGAACCGATGAGCCTTTGTCCACCTTAAAATCAAGGGTAAGAACACAAGCCCCAGGAACGCACTCCTCAGGCCGTGGCTCCACCAGTGTTTTATCGGCGACAGGTTGTGAGGAAGAAGTTTTCTCTTTTTGAGGAACAATTTTTGATGTTTTCACCATTTTTGGTTTGGAGAATTGAGAATAGAAGGAGATGGCAAAGATTTGGTGCTTTTGAAGAGAAATTTTGCAGTAAAAAATCACGGATTTATGGATGAACTCAGAAGAAGAACTTGGAAAATTTGTAGATTGAAGATGTAAAAGTAACGAATGATAAAAAGAGGGGCTATTTATAGATTAAGCAATGGCGGTTCAATATCAGCGGTGACCGACCACTATTTGACACGCATTAAATGCCTTGAAAAACTAACCGACGGGACAGCTATCACGTGCGTCATGATCGAGCCTGATGTAAACGTCATCTTATATCTGATCGAGCCGTTGGGAAATCATATCGTTTCTCGCCATATCCTTCCCGAGATACGAGGGGACTATCTGTATACGGTCGAAATAGATTTCTGCCTTCGTACGTCTGATCAAGATCGAAATATAATGGACCGAAGAAAGTCTTCATAATATCGAGATGGGATCCGAAGAAGGCACAAACGAACTTCAAATTTCAGGGACAGGTCAAATACCAAGCTCGAAGTCATTATCGAGCTCGGGTCCGAATCGAATGATAATGAGATGTGATGGAATCGAGCTCAAAGGCCAGAGGCCGACCAATACCGAGCCCCAGTCAGTACCGGGTCTCGAGTCGGCATCGACCTCAAACCCACATCGAGCTCCGAAACTGGAAACTACCGATACCGACTAATACCGACTCCGATCAAAATCGAGCTCACAAACAAGAGCCGTTGCAACCGCACTAAGGGGGAGAATCTCGGCGGGAATTAGGAAAAAGCTGATTTATCATGGGTTCCCCACTATGTCTTTTTAATTATATCTAAAGTAGGATCTCTCACTATACAGATGATGGCTATATTTCCGTAAAGGGAACGTTTTACATACATTGTAACTCAGATATCATACACTCCCCTATTGAAGAATTATCCTTTTTTAGCCTCATAGATTGATTCATCTTACGTAATCCATAAATCATCCTCTTTTCAGCTTTACTTATTTTTCATTCTTTACGGCCAATATTCAATATTTTTATTTACTCTTACGATTCGTGTCAAGTTATACCACATACCTTTAGAACTACGTACAAATTCAACTCTATCCGTTTTTCGGGTAAACACTTAATTTCGAGTTCCAAAAAAGAACAAAGATTTTAATATCTTTTCTTGAAGTTTATGCTTGAAAGAGTAAATAGTTCTCTCTTTTTTATTTTATGTATTATTAGCAATAAGTTGACTGGTATCATGTTTATATTGTTACTGTATTCTCATTAGCTACAACTATGGTCTCATTGGGTTTCACAACAAAAATGTAGACGCCTCATTCCTCAACTTCGATTACCATGCGTACTTCTTGGGTATTGTTTGCCTTCACAGACGAGATACAATTACTTTTGGGAGAAAAAGAGTTAGCTACTTCACAATATCCCAAAGACCGACAAACATCTTTTTGCAAGGACGGAGTGATATCATATCATTTACTACTTTTTTTACAGATTGATCACATAAAAATGTTAGTTGTTGGGACTCAAGTATTATTACTTTAATCTAAATCATGTGTTGCAGTAGCACCACCAGATCTTCTGTCAATGTATTAAATGGTATTGTTAAGGCGAACATGGTATGCAATACTAACCTACAAGACTAGACAACTTGATCACAAACAGCTTTTGGGCAACTGTGAAGTACAACATGCAGAAAAGGAGACAATCTTGCAACAAGAAGCAACAAGTTTAAAAATATTGAACGACTGAAGCTCTGGATTACTTGCTGGAAGGGTACAATGATATGTCATTCATTTGCATATATTGGAGAGAAAATAAATATATTATCCTCATGTTGTATATAATTTGATCATGATTATTTATTTTGACTTTAATATGGAGCACTTTGTCTACTAGCACGAACGCAAAAATAATGTTCTCGGGCTCGTGCATTGCACGGGCATCACTTCTCTAGTTATAAAAGGAAGGGACTAGAATTCCTTGCCGTATATTAAGCTAAAATTTGCAACTTTTCGGTAACACATCCAGGGGGATTAGTTAACTGATACTTCTAATTATTCCAACGTTCCAAAAAACGTCTATATATTGAATGAGCTGGATATGCCCCATATGCACCAACATATTTGCCAGCTTGAAGCTTTACCAACCCACTGCATGTTTATTGTTAGGATATAATGTATATATGTTGGTATTATTATACTTGATAACGCAAACTCAAAGATTACTTTCTGGTCCCTTTTTCTTCTATACTTCTTTGTCTTTTGTTTGTCTTTTATGAAAGACAAAGTGTTCCTCATTGGTTGTGAAAAGTTTTTTTCTTCTCCTTATATTGAATTGCTCTTTGTTGAGCTTGTAAAGATCTAGTAAAAGGGAGTGGTCTTGTGCACATGAGAAATTAGTCCTGAAGGCAAAACAGGTCGATCCCCCCTGCGCGCGAGATAAACATGAGGCCTAATCCAAATCTGATTTTGCTAAAATTATTTTTTATTTTTTGAGCTTACCAGAAAAGTGTTCAAACTTTGAATTGAATTTTGTAACGTCTAATTTATTACTTTGTAACAGCTATACTTTTAATTGTGGTAACTGCTACTTGAATTTTGTAACAGCTCATTTATTTCTATAATCCCCAATTTAATTCTCTTTCTTGTAACAACTCTAGCATCTTATCTATATTAGGAGCTGTCTTGTGGAGTTTTCAAATACAGAAAAACATCTTCATCTTCTCTTCTTCTTCTTCAACCGATTTATGAACAACTATTTTGTGCAAATTCCAAACTTTCAGCCACGAGTGTACGTGTTTGGAGGTGTTGCGGAACCTTGGGGAGCGACCGATCTTAACGATTTGCACCCAGTCGGGCCGAAATCACTTTTAAGGCACGGTATTTTTCCTTCTTGTTCTTGGTCAATATTATCTACTCATTTTTCTTACAATTTGAAAGCGATTTCTTTATATATAATATTGAATGATGGCTACCACTTTGACTAAAACACTTCCTGATCTGTCAAAGTTTGAGCCTTTAAAAGATGGAAACAATTATAAGTGTTGGTCCCAGAAACTTTTAATTTTCTTTGAACAATTAGAAGTTGATTACGTTTTGTTCAACGAACCTCCTGCTGATATTATTGTTGATAGTCCTAATGTTGCTACTACTGTTGTTGATGATGATAATGCTAAGAAGAAATTTGAAAAGGATAATAAAACTGTTCGAGGGCATCTACTTAACCATATGACTAACCCTCTTTTTGATTTGTTTATAAATTATAAATCTGCTAAAGTTATATGGGACAGTTTGGAGAAGAAATATGGTGGAGATGACGCGGAAAAAAGAAGTATGTGGTTGGAAAGTGGATCAAGTTTCAGATGGTTGATGATAAGCCGATCATGGAGAAGGTTCACGAGTATGAGAACTTGACTGCTGATGTTTTGAAGGAAGGCATGGGGATGTGTGAGATTCTTTAGGCTAATGTTCTGCTTGAAAAGTTTCCACCTTCCTGGAGTGATTACAGGAATAAACTGAAATACAAAAAGAAAAACATAACTCTTCAAAAACTGATCAGTCGCATGAGGACTGAGGAAGCAAACCGTCTCAAAGATAAGGAGTCTGAACGGCTTAAGGATAAGATAAAATCTCTTCCTCTCTTAATTCTTCTAAAGCTAACCTTGTGGAATCTTCTAGTACTTTTGTGAAAGACAAGTTTAAAGAAAAACAGAAGAAAGGCCAGAAGAAAAGACATGTGAAGAAGCAGAATTACTTCAATAAGCCGGAGGGCCATATTCAAAAGTCGAAAGGACCATGATATGTCTACGACAAAATTGGTCACAAGGCCTTTCAGTGCAATCAGAGACAAGGACAAAGCTCAAAGCAGGGAGGAAAAGCTATAGTCCAAGCTAACCTTACTGAGGGTAGTGATGTCGTTGATGTTGTGGTCGTTGAGGCGAACATGGTGGCTAACAAGACTTACTGAATACTGGACACAGGTGCTTCAAGGCACCTTTGCGCCAACAAGGAGTTATTTCATGACTTTGAGGAATCTGCTGATGGCGAGTGTGTCTACATGGGTGATTCCACTACAGCTAAAGTTATGGGTAAAGGAAAAATTCTCCTTAAGTTAACTTCTGAAAAAACTTTAGCCTTGAACAATGTTCTGTATGTACCCTCCCTTCGTAGAAACTTAGTTTCTGGTGCGCTTCTCAACAAAGCAGGTCTTAAACTTATTTTTTATCTGATAAAGTTGTTACTTCTCGTGGGGAAAACTTTGTTGGGAAGGGTTACATTAGTGAGGGTTTATTGTACTGAACATCGCTCAAGAGATTACTAATAATACTAGTACTTTCAATTCTGCTTACATTGCTGAATCTATTGATTTGTGGCATAGTAGACTAGGTCATGTTAATATTGCTTCTATTAAAAGACTTAAAAAATGGAATTAATTCTTGCAGTTAATGTTGATAATTTTTTTAAGTGTCCTATTTGTGTAGAAGCAAAACATACCAAAAAATCTTTTAAGAATGTAACTAGTAAAAAGACAGAATTGCTTGAACTATGCATTCAGACTTAGCAGATTTCAAGAACACTATTAATAAGGGTGGAAAGAAATACTACATCACCTTTGTAGATGACTTTTCTAGATACACTAAGATATATCTTCTTAAGTCAAAAGATGAGGCTAAAAATATGTTTCTGAAATACAAGGCAGAAGTAGAAAATCAATTAGACAGAAAAATAAAGAGACTTAGGTCTGACAGAGGTGGTGAATATAATACTAATACTCTAGAATCCTTTTGTGAGAAAATGGTATTATACATGAGGTTAGTGCTAGTACCCTATAATCCCCAACAAAATGGTGTAGCCGAATGAAAAAATAGAACCATTAAGTAAATGATGAATTTTATGCTTTTGAGTTTGGGTTTATCTGGTAATATGTGGGGGGGGGGGGGGAATCTGTTTTATCTGCATGATATGTTCTTAATAAAGTCCCTCATAAGAAGTTAGATAAAACCCCGTATGAATTATGGAAAGGGTTTGCCCCTAACTTGAAAATTCTGAAAGTGTGGGGGTGTTTGGCTAAGGGTCTACCTGATTTTAAACAAGTAACTGTTGGACCCAAGTCTTTTGATGTTATTTTTATTAGTTATGGTCAAAATAGTGTTGCATGTAGATTTATATTTTGAATGATAGTTCTATTTGTGAATCTAGAGATGCAGAATGTTTTGAGCATGTTTTTCTATTGAAAAATAATTTGCCTAGTGATCTGCATAATAATGCTTCTACATCTATGTCTGTTAATTTTCATATTTTTCCTTCTTCTAGTGTTATGCTAATGAGCATGAAAATGAACTTAGAAGGAGTAAGAGACGTAGAATTGAAGCTAGCTTTGGTCCTGATTTTATCACTACTTTCTTGACTGAAAATATTGATCTTGATGTTTGGAGTGATGAATTAGTGTCAATCTATTTAATAGAAGAAGACCCTAAGACTTATAATGAAGCAATGAGGTGAATAGATGCTAGTTTTTGGAAAGAATCCATTAAAAGTGAATTAGACTCTATAGTTTCTAATCACACTTGGGACTTGTCTGATTTGCCTAAAGGTTGTACACCAATAAGTAGCAAGTGGATATTTAAGAAGAAATTGAGACCTGATGGTATAATTGAGAAATGTAAGGCTAGACTTATTATTAGGGATTTTAACCAAAAGAAAGGCATTGATTACTTTGACACTTATTCGCCTGTGACTAAGATAGCGACTATTAGAACTCTTGTTGCTTTAGCCGCTATTAATAATTTAGTGATACATCAAATGGATGTTAAAATAGCTTTCCTAAATGGTGATCTAGAGGAAGAGATTTGTATGTCTCAACCTGAGGGATTTGTGATCCAAGGATAGGAGAATAAAGTTGCAAATTGAGAAATTCTCTGTATGGTTTAAAGCAGGCATCTAAGCAATGGTATGAAAAGTTTAATAGCACATTAGTGGACAATGGTTTTGTTGTTAATGCATCTGATACTTGTGTTTATTTCAAGATGATAGGATCAGATTGTGTAATTATATGTCTGTATGTAGATAACATGTTAATCTTTGGCCCTAATGTGAATGTAGTTAATGAGACTAAGAATTTTTTGTCTTCTAAATTTGAAATGAAAGATCTTGAAGAAGTAGATGTGATTTTAGGGATTAAAATCAAAAGAACTTCTAATGGTTTTTCGCTATATCAGTCTCATTATATTGAGAAAATGTTGAAAAGGTTTAATTGTTTTGATGTAGCACCTATGAGAACTCCTTATGATCCTAGCATAACACTTGAGAAAGAATAAAGAGTCCAGTATTTCTCAAACTGAATATGCTAAGATAATTAGTAGTGTAATATTTCTCATAAATTATACACGACCTGATATTGTTTATGCTTTTAGTAGATTGAGTAGATTTACTCATAACCCCGGTAGTGAACACTGGAATGCTCTTCATCGTTTGTTAAGGTATTTGAGAGGTACTATGGATTGGTGTTTGTATTTTAATAAATTTCATGTTGTTTTAGAAGGATTTTGTGATGCAAACTGGATTACTGACAATGATGAAGTTAGCTCCACTAGTGGCTATGTGTTTACTTTGGGTGCAGGTGCTATTTCATAGAAGTCTTCAAAACAGACTTGTATAGTACGATCTACTATGGAGTCTGAATTCATTGCTCTTGAGTTGGCAGGGCAAGAAGCTGAGTGGTTGAGAAACTTATTGGCAGATGTGCCTTTGTGGGAAAGACAAACTTCACCAGTTTCTCTATATTGTGTCTCACAGGCGGCAATTGTAATTTCCAAAAATAGTGTGTACAATATAAAAAGAAGACATACCCGCATTAGACATGGTACGGTAAAATAATTATTGAAATATGGAGTTATTTCCTTAGAATATGTAAGATCCGAAAGAAATTTATCGGATCTTTTAATCAAGGGTTTGGTAAGGAGAGTTATCCTTGAAACGTCGAGGGGGATGGGGCTAAAGCCCATTGATTGAGGAAGTATGGTGGATACCCATTTGTGGTCAAACGGAGTCATATGAGACCTCAATATGCACTATCTTTCCTATCCCTATGGCGTGTGGTAGTGCTTTATAAGGTTGAGCTTATTCCGCTCTTAATGATTCCATAGCCTTAAGGTGGTCTACGTGTAGATAGACTTGATGGAATCACCTACATGAGTGTAAAGGTGCGGTCACCGTTTATGAAAGACTTGGGATGTCTTTCTAGAGCACTCATGAGACCCAAGGTATATGCATGACCATAAAAGTACTTTGTTAGTATGGCGGAGTTTGCATAAATTTAAGGATATAGTATGTGTTGTGGGGGTCTCAACTAATGTTCATTCAGTTCAAGAGTACTTCACTTTGTGGATGTTAGTTATTGCCTCATTTCACTACGTGCCAATTCAAATCGAAAGATATTGACACTTAAGTACATGTTTCTTCTTTTGCCCAGAATTGTTCTTATTCTATATTTGTCTTTGCAGTAGTGGAGTATTGTTGGTATTATTATACTTGATAATGCAAAACCAAAGATTTCTTTGTGGTCCCTTTTTCTTCTTTACTTCTTTGTCTTTTGTGAAAGACAAAGTGTCACTCATTGGTTGTGGAAAATCTTTTTCTTCTCCTTATATTGAATTGCTCTTTGTTGGGCTTGTAAAGAACTAGTAAAATGGAGTGGTCTCGCGCACATGAGATATTAGTCCTGAAGAGCTCTTAGTCCCCCTGCGCGCGAGATATACGTAAGGCTTAATCCAAATCTGATTTTGCTTAAATTATTTTTTATTTTTTAAGCTTACGAGAAAAGTGTCCAAATACATGCTTACCAAAATTCATTCTCTTTGAATTGAATTTTGTAACTTCTGATTTATTACTTTGTAACAACCATACTTTAAATTGTGGTAACTGCTACTTGAATTCTTGTAACTCCTACTTGAATTCTGTAAGAGCTCTTTTATTTCTATAACCCCTAATTTAATTCTCTTTCTTGTAACAACTCTAGCATCTTATCTATATTAGGAGCTGTCTTGTGGAGTTTTCAAATACAGAAAAATACCTTCATCTTCTCTTTTTCTTCAATCGATTTCTAGGCAACTGTTTTGTGCAAATTCCAAACTTCCAACCACGAGTACACGTGTTTGGAGGTGCTGTGGAACCTTGGGGAGCGATCGATCTTAATAATTTGTACCCAGTCGGGCCGAAATCGCTTTTAAGGCAGTGGCTTGCCACGACCCAGTATTTTTCCTTCTTGTTCTTGGTCAATATTATCTACTCATTTTTCTTACAATATATACTGACATATCAGGTAATTTTATAGTATCTTATAGTAATTTCATTTATTATAAGTGGTTAGTTATGATTATTTTTTAGATGACTTAATCATGTAAATTAATTTTGCTCACCTAAAGAACCATTTTGCTTATATAAATTACGACTACTTTTTCGAAGTAATATTATGTACTCATTAGCCCAAGCTCGATTTAAAAACAGTTTCTACAAACAAAAAAAATGAAAATATTTCCAAGACAAGCTGTTCACAAATTTTTAAGCAAGCCCTAAAATATTAGGTTTGAACTTTTTCTTTTTGGCTCCTCTTAACACATACTAAAAGATTGAGAATGGGAAAGAACGACCAATAATTCGTAAGCCGTTGTTGTTGATAATGATGAAAAATGGTTAAAAAATTAGAACTTTTTCGGCATTTTTTTGGTGGTACAAATTCAAAGTTAGACTAAAGAGCTAGTACAAGCAGATTAATACAGAAATTGAAGAAATGGTTTAAAAAGTTTGACTAAAACCTAGCTAGTACGAGTAGGTTAGTGCAGAAATAGCAAACATAATTAGGAAAAATTGTACAACCACCAAACCAATAGTGTTGACTATAGAAGACAAAGGACACTACAACAAATTAGACATTTAGCGGCAATTAATTAGCGGCAATAGTTTAATTGCCACTAATTTATATTCTAGAGTCACTAATTACCGGCAGTTAAACTTTAACCGGTAAAAGAATAGGAGTACTTTTTAGTGACAAAAAAATTTAGTCCAGAAAGAGAAAAACTAGTTTTTTTAATTCAAGTTGTGTGCCCTCCAATTCTCTTTAGCTTCCCTCCAATTATTTTTAGGCTCTAAATTCCCCTAATTCAAATCTGAAGCCTACGATCTCTCTCTCAGTCTCTCTCTCCATTTCTCTTCCTCTGATCGGTGAGTGTCTCTTCAATTCAACTTAGTTATTCTTTGATCTACTTCTCTGTTTTCCTATAACTGCACTTATTCGATTCAGCTAGCATTTTAGTTGAGTTTAGTGTAATATCAATCAGATCTCGATCTTATATATGTTTATACTTTATACTGTTAGTGTATATAATATCTTTGCTCGTTGTTTTAATTTCGATTTTTGTGATTTTTTATATTGGATTTGGTCTTTTTATTCTACAATCTGAAGTTGTTCTAGCCTTGTATTTTAACTCTCGGTAATCTCCATAGCTTATGTAAGTTTAGCTCAATTTTAAACTTTCTCATACAATATGGAATCTCTGCTCTCTTCTCCATACGTTCTGAAATTTCTTATCGTTAAGGTTAGAAATTTTCCTTCGCAGATTCACACAGAACTTTCCTGTCGCTATTCACCAGCAGTAGTCGGGCTCGGGCGTCAAAGTTTTGAGGTAAGAATATGAATATCATGTGAATTTTTGTACTTCTGCATATACCGATTTTATTATTAAAATCGGAAGCTTATGTAGCTGATTTGAAAAAAATAATCATTTGATTATTTTGTTTATGTTACAACTTGTTCTGTAAATGGAATTAGCCCGATAGGGAATAGTCTAATGTGCTTATGCCATGTTCCTATGTTTTGTGATGTATTGTGTTTCATTTGATGAGCCTTTTAGAAGCCGTGTTATATCCAAGTGTTTTTAATGAGAGACTAGTTTGCTGGATTGAGAGACTAGAGCATATGAAAGATTTGAATGCCTTAAAGATGCAGGGGAACAAGACAACCTCAATGGCCGAATTGAACAAATCACCGTGGAAGTAGAATTAACATGAGATCTACCTATTACCCCTATTATTTTGTTTGTCGTATTACATTCTTAACTTTGTTTTCCAACAAGATATTGTGTTCATCAACAACAAATTCAGGTTTATCACTTTAACTACTATGGATAGAAAGAATATATGAGGCGGGTCTAAGGCCCATCATTGTAGTAACAGAGGATAAGAACTAAACAAGGTGACTTTCATTGGTTGATGGCCTTATGAAAAGAAATAACAAATGCCTATCTTCATGTTTAAGGCCTGAAAACTGAATAGCAGAAATTTACACATGTAATACATGGATGCTCAATTAGCATTGCATAGCACACAAAGAAACAAATACCTCGTTGAGTTGTTGGCTCCTTCTTTTGTCAGGAAAAATGGCCTTGACCACTCGACGCTTATTCTCCAAATATCGATCAAAGGAAGCCTGCCAATTCAATTATTTAGCTTTCTCTGTTAAAATTCTGAATCCCTGAATGCATACATTTATGCAGGATTTTATGTCAATACATGAAATAGATTTATAAATTAGGAAGGTCGCACAAGGTTGACATAGAAGCAAAGATAATCTAACTATGATATAAATTAAATAATTTATAATAGTTATATATTGTTAATTACTAATATGTATAAGATAGATATACAGAATTGCATATGGAAGAGAAATTGAAAATGTAGTAGCAAGAAAAGAGTACCCCGGGGATTTCACTCAGGGTGTCAATGGATATCTAAGGACCCGTTTGGTCATAGATTTTGCCAAAATAAATTTGGGTTTTATTTGGCAAACGCATGTTTGACCATAGATTTTGCCTACATTTTGGCAAAATCTCAAATCACAAATTCCAAATCCCAAAACTAGCTCAATAGCTAGTTTTGGGCCAAAATATTACTATTATATTTTTTAAAAATTACCTCAAACTTTTGTATTTTATAAAAGAGCCCATAATTTATTATTTTGTAACAATATTGCTTCGTCTTCTCGGTCATCTGATAGTGTATCATGTAGTTTATTATAAAAATGATAATTTTGTACCAAATTTATTTATGTGCAGGAATATGGTTTGCGATAATATAATGAATGTTATTGATAATGGTATTGTTGGGTATTTGTGATAGTTTTTAGAACTTGTGGGTATAAGTCATGTTTCATGTTTTTCCAAAATAAATTTGGGAAATATGTTTTGAAAACTGATGTCCAAACACATTTTTATCTTCAAACCAAACTTCACCCAAATCAGATTTTTTAAAATAATTTTGGGAATCTATGGCCAAACGCTAGCTAACAATCGACTAAACCGATCGAATTATACCGTACCGAACTGATTTTTAGGTTTCTTTTAATAAAACTGTAGGTTTTTATATAAATCTATAACCGTACCGATAATTATGGTAGGTTTTTTATTTTGTGAAAATAAACCGAAAAAATACCGAATCGTACCGAATAAATTTACATGTAGAAAATATATTTATATACTCCCTTTGTTTCAAATTAGATGAGGTACTTTCCTTTTTAGTCTGTTCCAAAATAAATGACACATTTCTAAATTTGGAAATAATTCAACTTTAAACTCTTCATTTTATTCAGTTTACCCTTAATGAGAAGCTTTATAACCACACAAATATTATGGTCCCACACAGCTTTTACTCCTTAAGCTTTTAAGACCACAAGTTTCAAATGTCTTCTTTTTTTCTTAAACACCGAGCCGAGTCAAACTAACTCATCTAAATTGAAACAGAGGGAGTATTAAATTTAAAAATAATAAAGCATTATATTTTTTTTGGGCCCTGAAATTATAAAAATGGTTACAAGCCAAAGAGTAATTAAACTCAAAATCCTAATTTCCAAACCTATTATGCTACTCTTATTGAAACTAAATTATTTCTAGCATATTCATTAGTAAGACACAAGGTATTCTAGTGATTATGAGTAGCAAACTGTAATGTATTGAATATGTTTCCTTTCGTATGATTTAAATTTATCTTTTCGAATATTTAATCTTTCATAGATTTTATTCTTGAGGCATACCTTAGTTAATATCTTTTCATTCGTGTGATTTATATTTTCTTTGACTTTGCTTAGAATAGTTGATGAATCTACGCTCTGGCCATCTTTCATGTTTTCTTCGTTCATCACCCTTTAAACAGTAAAATTATCTAGAGAGTTTTGCGAAATCCTATAAAACTACGTATGTTATTGCATTCTACTTTTTTTTTTTGTTTCTCATCCGGTGTCTGGTACCCACATTGGGGCCTAACTAAATCCAGATTCATACGAGAAAGTCTCACATTGGGGGATAAAGCGCTCCCTAACAAGGCGACTCTATACCCAGGGACTCGAACCCGAGACCTCTGGTTAAGTCTCACATTGCATTCTACTTCTACTAGTGACTTTTACATGACATTTAAAAAATATCAAAAATTAATCGTACTGTACCGATACCGAAGAGAAACCGATATGATTGAGATGGTTTTGAAAAGTTTAATTTTGGTTATAAATAATAAAATAACCGACATGATTGAGACGGTCTCAAAAAGTTTAATTTTGGTTATAAATAATAAAATAATCGATAAATTGATATGGATAAATTTTATAAAATAACCCGCCAAACCGAACCATTGACACCCCCGGTTCCACCGCCCCAGTTCTATTTGTCTCTACAAATAAAAGAATTTACATAAGTGAGGAAGTCCGTAAAATAGGTTTCATTTTTATATAATTACTGGTATAAATTTATTTTTGCACTGCCAAACTATTTCAAAGTCGACTATAAGTAATTGTCTCTAATAAAAACTGTGGTTGGGGTTAGGATATAGTATAAACCATGCGTACTGTTATAGTATTCTTTATGAAAAAATTATGTGTTTATTTATTTAATTCAATAAAGTTTTATTTTAAATAGATCATGTATTTGTCTGTGTGTCCTTTGCTTATATAGTAGATGATTTAGTGTATAGAATTTAGCTTATACACGGAAGATTAAATCATCGGTTCTTATAAGTCATAAAGTTTATGTCCACAATCTAATGATGGAATTGGACAAACCATTGGAATGGTTGTAGCACAAGATTAAATATTATTAGATGTGTGTGTCATTTATTAATTTTGATTTATTAGAAGGCGCGATTCTATTGTGGATCAATAAGCCTGGTAAATTGGATAATAATGATATACATTGGCGAAATAATAATTAGTTGATAGAATCCATGTCTCGATTTTGAGATTGATGATACTCCTTTATGAAAGCTTATAGGTTTTCGTATGTAAACTCGGCCGGTGAATTTTGTACCCGACACATAAAATAAGTTAAGCGAAAGTCTAAAAGAAGTAATCAATAAATTAAATTGTCAGTAATTTAATTTGATTTATTAGTATCTGAATCTTAATACGGGGAGTTATGGAAGAATTTCGAAATTGAACTAAGGAGTGAAATTACAAATTTTTAGTGGAATAATTCATAATTATAAGGCCCCGTAAAATATTTTCCTAAAATTCGGATTTCCGTGATGCCGAAGTAGGCGTAGAGGCTAACAATAGTAGAAATTCTTTTTGGATTGAACAGTGCACTAGGGAGTTAAAGAAAAATATTGGGCAGAAGCAGGCGTTTCTGCGGTCCGTTTTGCGATCGCAGAACCACTCTGCGGACCGCAGATTGGCCACTGAGTGGAGCAGTTTTTTGTGCCATTTTTAATGTCATTTTTGCGGCCCGTTATGCGACCGCATAACCATTTCGCGGGCCGCACTCTTATCGCATATCCCGCCTTGAGATGTTTTGGAGGGAGGTTCTGCGGTGCACTATGCGACTGCAGAACCGTTCTGCGGTGCATTATGCGACCGCAGAACAGGTTTGCGGGCCGCAGAGCTGGTCAGTTCCTCTCCAGTTTTGGCACCCCAATTTCGCGGTCATTTCGCAGACCGCATAACCATTATGTGGTCGCATATGCAATCGCAGAACCTGTTCCGGAGCTTCATTTTTGGGATTTTTAAACCCGACCCTATTTCGTTAAAACACCTACCTTGGACAATTTTGAACTTATTTTATGATATTTTTAGAGTGAGAGAGAGGGTCCTAGAGGGAGAAAGTGATCTTCACCAAATTTCTCTTCAATTCTCACTTAAAACCTTGAAGATTATCAAGAGAGGCACCTAGGTCTTCTCCCTAAGAGGTAAGATTCTATCACCCAAACTCTTAATTTTAAAATGTAACTAGAATAAGCCATTAGTAAGGTAATTCATGGGGATGGGAGTGCTTACCTTGCATGCATGTGTTCCTAAGGTATGTGGGGAGGTTGTGAGTAAAAGATAAAAAATAATGGGATGTGGGTTGGTGGAGTCTTTCATAAAAAGGGCCATGAAACCTTAATACACACATAGTGTTTGATAGAATGCTCAAGTGAGCTAGAAGTATGATCGTTTTCCTAATTTTGGGTTCAATTTTGCTATATTGCTAAAATAGATTGAAGTTGCTAATATTCCGGAACATCTTAGAGTTTTAAGAGGCTCAATTGAGGTATGTTGGATAAACCCTCTCTTCTTAGAATTAAATCCCATGGTATTCATGCAATCAACGTAAGTCCCAAATTGAACATCCTAGAAATTGCTATCCCGAATATTCTTGCTTTGCAAATATATGTGTAATATGTATTCCCATGCTTTCATCATGTTATCTCGTCATCTGAGGAAATGTTCAAGACTTAGAATATGTGCTAATATGCCTCTATTTCACGTCAAATTCGATTAAAGACTGTTATGCCAAATTATGTGAAAAGCCTCTATGTGCCTTGAATTCTAAATTGCTCACATGTGAAATCAAAAGTCTTGAATGAAAACCGTATTGTTATCGATGATAATAATAATGTTGGATTATGGAAAAGAACTTGAATTGTGAAATAAGGCCAAGTGCCAAGAACGACTTTATAATTAAAGCCACTTGTGCCAATGTGCTGAAAAGATGGGAAATAAATATGAAGTAAGATGATCGATTGAAATGGCTGATGTCTCGAATGAGATGGCTTAGTCGATCGGGCCGAGATCATACTCGTGTAATAACACGGTGATATTGTGAGTGAAATTGTGAACATGGTTGATGTCTCAAATGAGATGGCTTATTCGATCGGGTCGAGATCGGACTCCTTGTAATAATACGATGGTATTGTGAATGAAATCGTGAATTTGGTTGATGTCTTAAATGAGATGGCTTAACCGATTGGGCCGAGATCATACTCCGTGTAAGAACATACTAGTACTATTCGACAGTACTAACGTCCCTTTTGTCGGGGACACTGCATCTTTAAATGGATGCAGGTGGGTACATGCTGTCACGACCCAAACTAACCCCTGTCGTGATGGCGCCTATCGTGGAACTAGACAAGCCGACTCATTTCCAAAACAAATCGATATTTTCATTTCAAAGATAATTTCAACGTTATTTAACATAAAAACCTTCGTAAAGGAGTTCCAATCAAAATAAAAGTGCGGAAGGAAAAGTCCGACATCGGGGTGTCACTAGTCATGAGTATCTACTACAATCTGTCTGACAATATCAAGGCTAACTCAGTCTGAAAAATAGCTAAATACAACTAGAGGAAGATAAGAGGGAGAAGAGCAGGGGCTGCGATCGCCAAACAGCTACCTTGCTATCTCCGAGAAAATCTGCAACCACAACAATCAATAACCACTACCATGTCCAGCTACACCTGGATATGCACACAAAGTGCAGGGAGTAACGTGAGTACACCAACTCAGTAAGTAATAACAATAAATAAAGACTGAGCAGCAATGACGAGCAATAAAGCATATAACGTTCATATCATGAAATCTCAGTAAAATACCTCATGCTTTTAAAATCAGGATTTGAATCAAAATATCTCGTTTAAACCCAGTTCCAATAAAAAAAATCATTTAAGGATATTTTTCAACAGCTTTCAAAGAGAGGAAAAATACAAAGGTGAGAAAAAAAATGATGAAATCATAAACAGCCCCTCGGGCAAAGCATCACTCATATACAGCCCCTCGGGCAAACCTCACAATCACTCTTGGCACTCGGGCATACCTCACAATCACTCTTGCCACTCGGGCATACCTCACAATCACTCATGTCTCCCAGTAATTCAGCACTCGGCACTCGCACTCATTAGGTACTTGCGCTCACTGGGGGTGTGTACAAACTCCGGAGGGGCTCCTTCAGCCCAAGCACTATATCAAGACAAATCATGGCATAATCACTCAGGCCCTCGACCTATATCAAACATGCAGCGGCGTGCAACCCGATCCCATAAATATGCAACATACTGCGGCGTGCAGCCTGATCCCATAAATATGCAATATGTTGCGGCGTGCAGCCCGATCCCATAAATATCCTCACAAATCAGGCCCTCGGCCTCACTCAGTCATAAACCTCTCAAGCCACTCAGGCATTTTAGTAAAAACATGGTGCTCACCCCAAAACAACATTTATATGCATCAAAATCGAATAATAAAACTAAGTTATGCATAAAACAGGTATAACCATGACTGGGTATAGATTTTCAATCAAAAATAGTGAGAGGATAATAAAAGGGTCCAAACAGCACTGGCACAAGGCCCAAATATGGCATTCAGCCCAATTAACAGAAACTCTTTCTAAAAACACATAAGTATCATATAATTTCCATAAAATATGCAACTTTACAGTTGCTACCGGACGGACCAAGTCACAATCCCCAACAGTGCACACCCACACGCCTGTCACCTAGCATGTGCGTCACTTCAAAATAGTAGAATGATACGAAATCTGGGATTTCATACCCTCAGGACTAGATTTACAATCGTTACTTACCTCAAACCGGTCAAATCTCTACCCCGCAATGCTCTTACCTCTGGACTCGGCCTTCAAATGCTCCAAATCTATTCACAATCAATACAATACCATCAATATACGGTAATGGAATGAATTCCACAAGAAAAGCTACAAAATGAGACCGAAACCCAAAATTGGCTCAAACCCGGCCCCCGGGCCCACGTCTTGAAATCCGACAAAATTTACAAAACTAGAAAACTCATTCACTCACGAGTCTAACCATACCAAATTCATCAAAATCCGACATCGTTTGGTCCTTCAAATCCTTAAATTACTCTTCAAATATTCCAAGTCCTAACCCCTCATTTTCACTAATTATATGATTAAACAACGAAAAATCACCATATATACGAGTATTAGGGCTCAAGAAACTTACCTCACTGAAAGCGCTTGAATCACCCTTCAAATATCACTCCAAAAGCTCTAAAAACCGACTTGAAATTGGTGGAACTGAACTAAATTCGCGAAGGGTTCTATTTATGGTTTCTGCCCAGGTTTTTCGCACCTGCGGGCTCTTACTCGCACTCGCGTAACCGCACCTGCGGTCCAAGGAGCCACACCTGTGCAACTCACTTATCCGCCTAGACTCCGCATCTGCGGCAAACCCGTTGCACCTGCGCGTGTTGCGCCGCATCTGCGAAGCCAACCTTCTTCCTTCCTTCCGCATCTGCGCCCCAGGTCTCATACCTGCGGGCTCGCAGATGCGATACCCTTCTCGCACCTGCGTATCCTGCCTAGCCCAGCATTGCATGCACCTGCGAACTCCCCACGCGCACCAGCGGCCTCACACCTGCGACTCTTCCTTCCGCAGGTGCGGAAATAGCAGAAGCAGCAGCTCCAGCTGCAAATTCCAACTTCGACAAATCCGTTAACCACCCGAAATCACTCCGAGGCCCTCGGGACCTCACCCAAAAATACCAACAAGTCATATATCAACATACCAACTTAGTCGAACCTTCGAATCACTCAAACCAACATCAAATCATCAAATTACCCTCGGATTCAAGCCTAAGAACTTCTAAATTTCTAAATTCGGCAACCGATGCCGAAACCAACCAAACCACGTCCGAATGACCTCAAATTTTGCACACACGTCACAAATGACACTACGAACCTACTCTAACTTCCGAAATTCCATTCTGACCCTGATATCAAATTTTCCATTGCCTACCGAAATCGCCAAATTTCAAATTTCTCCAATTCACCCCTAATTCACCTAGCATGTGCATCACTTCAAAATAGTAGAATGATACGAAATCCGGGGTTTCATACCCTCAAGACTAGATTTACAATCGTTACTTACCTCAAACCAGCCAAATCTCTATCCCGCAATGCTCTTGCCTCTGGACTCGGCCTCTAAATGCTCCAAATCTATTCACAATCAGTACAATACCATCAATATACGCTAATGGAATGAATTCCACAAGAAAAGCTACAAAATTAGACCGAAACCCGAAATTGGCTCAAACTTGGCCCCCGGGCCCACGTCTCAAAATCCGACAAAATTCACAAAACTAGAAAGCTCATTCACTCACGAGTCTAACCATACCAAATTCATCAAAATCCGACATCGTTTGGTCCTTCAAATCCTTAAATTACTCTCCAAATATTCCAAGCCCTAACCCATCATTTTCACTAATTACATGATTAAACAATGGGAAATCACCATATATAGGAGTATTAGAGCTCAAGCAACTTACCTCACTGATAGCCGTTGAATCACCCTTCAAAGATCACTCCAAAAGCTCCAAAACCGACTTGAAAATGGTGGAAATGAACCAAATTCGCGAAGGGTTCTATTTATGGTTTCTGCCCAGGTTTTTCGCACCTGCGGCCTCTTACTCGCACCCGCGTGACCGCACCTGCGCAACTCACTTTTCTGTTCAGACTCCACATCTGCAGCAAACCTGTAGCACCTTCGCGTGGTGCGCTGCATCTGCGAAGCCAGCCTTCTTCCTTCCTTCCGCATCTGCGCCCTAGGTCTCGCACCTGCGGGATCGCAGATGCGATACTCTTCTCGCACCTGCGCATCCTGCCTAGTCCAGCATTGACCGCACCTGCGAACTCCCCACGCGCACCAGCGGCCTCACACCTATGACTCTTCCTTCCGCAGGTGCGAAAATAGCAGAAGCAGCAGCTCCAACTGCAAATTCCAACTTCGAAAAATCCGTTAACCACCCGAAATCACCCCGAGGCCTTTGGGACCTCACCCAAAAATACCAACAAGTCATATATCAACATACCAACTTAGTCGAACCTTCGAATCACTCAAAACAACATCAAATCATCAAATTACCCTCGGACTCAAGCCTAAAAACTTCTAATTTTCCAAATTCGGCAACCGATGCCGAAACCAACCAAACCACGTCCGAATGACCTCAAATTTTGTACACACATCACAAATGACACTACGAACCTACTCCAATTTCTGAAATTCCATTCCGACCCTGATATCAAATTTTTCACTGCCGACCGAAATCGCCAAATTTTCAATTTCGCCAATTCAAGCCTACCACACACCTCCAAATCACATTTCGGACACACTCCTAAGTCTAAAATCACCTAACGGAGCTAACGGAACCATCAGAATTCAAATCCGAGATCGTTTATACATAGGTCAACATTCTGTTGACTTTTCCAGCTTAAGTTTCTACTTAAGAGACTAAGTGCCTCAATTCACTCTGAAACCACTCCGGTCCCGAACCAACTAACCCGATATAACATAATATAGCTGAATAACACAAAAAGAAGTAGAAATGGGGAAAACAAGGCTATAACTCTCGAAAAGGCCGGCTTGGTCATTACATCCTCCCCATCTTAAACATTCGTTCGTCCTCGAACGGGTCTAGAAACATACCCGGAGTCTCGAATAGGCGTAGATATCTGCTCCGCATCTCCCGCTCAGTCTCCCAGGTGGCCTCCTCCACAGGCTGACCTCTCCATTGCACCTTCACTGAAGCTATATCCTTTGACCTCAACCTTCGAACCTGCCTATCCAAAATAGCCACCAGCTCCACATCATAAGTCATATCACCCTCCAACTGAACCATGCTGAAATCCAAAACATGGGATGGATCTCCAATATACTTCCGAAGCATGGAAACATGAAACACTGGATGCACACTCGACAAGCTATGTGGCAAGGCAAGCTTATAAGCCACCTCCCCTATCCTCTGAAGCACCTCAAAAGGCCCAATGAACCGGGGGCTCAACTTGCCCCTCTTCCCAAACCTCATAACACCCTTCATGGGTGATACCTTCAGCAAAACCTTCTCCCCAACCATAAAAGACACATCACAGACCTTCCTATCCGCGTAGCTCTTCTGCCTAGACTGCGCCGTGCAAAGCCACTCCTGAATCAATTTCACCTTATCTAATGCATCCTGGACCAAGTCTGTACCTAAGAGCCTAGCCTCACCCGGCTCAAACCATCCAACCGGAGATCTACACCTCCTCCCATATAAAGCCTTGTACGGAGCCATCTGAATACTCGACTGATAACTGTTGTTATATGCAAACTCTGCGAGTGGCAGAAACTGGTCCCATGAACCCCCAAAGTAAATGACACAAGCACGCAACATGTCCTCCAATATCTGAATAGTGCGCTCGACTACTCGTCCGTCTGAGGGTGAAAAGTTATGCTCAACTCAACCTGAGTACCCAGCTCTTGCTGCACGGCCCTCCAAAACTGCGATGTGAACTGAGTACCCCTATCTGAAATGATGGAAACTGGGACACCATGCAGGAGAACAATCTCTCGGATGTAAATCTCAGCCAACCGCTCTGAAGAGTAAGTAGTACCAACTGGAATGAAGTGCGCGGACTTGGTCAGCCGATCCACAATAACCCAAATGGCATCGAACTTCCTCGAGGTTTGTGGGAGCCCAACTACAAAGTCCATGGTGATCCGCTCCCACTTTCACTCTGGGATCTCTAATCTCTGAAGCAAGCCACCCGGTCTCTGATGCTCATACTTAACCTGCTGACAGTTGAGACACCGAGCCACAAACCCAACTATATCCTTCTTCATCCGCCTACACCAATAGAGCTGCCTCAAATCCTGGTACATCTTCGCGGCACCCGGATGGATGGAATACCGCGAGCTGTGGGCCTCCTCAAGAATCAACTCTCAAAGCCCATCTACATTAGGCACACATATCTGGCTCTGCATTCTCAGCACGCCGTCATCACCAATAGTCACATCCCTAGCATCACCTCTCCGAACCCTATCCTGAAGAACGAGCATGTGGGGGTCATCATATTGACGCTCCCTGATACGGTCATAAAGAGAAGACCTGGAGACCACACAAACCAATACCCGACTAGGATCCGAAATATCCAATCTGACAAGCTGGCCCACTAAGGCCTGAACATCCAATGCCAAAGGTCTCTCTGCTACTGGAAGATATGCTAAACTCCCCAAACTCTCCGCCCGGCGACTCAAAGCATCGGCCACCACATTGGCCTTCCCCGGATGGTACAGGATAGTGATATCATAGTCCTTAAGAAGATCCAACCATCTCCGCTGACGCAAATTAAGATCCTTCTGCTTGAACAGATGCTGCAGACTCCGGTGATCAGTATAGATCTCACAATGAACCCCATACAAATGATGACGCCAAATCTTCAAGGCGTGAACAATGGCTTCTAACTCAAGATCATGGACAGGATAGTTCTTCTCATGGGTCTTTAACTGGCTCGAGGCATAGGCGATCACCCTACCCTCCTGCATCAAAACACAACCAATGCCTATCCTCGAGGCATCACAATACACGGTGTAAGAACCTGAGCTGATGGCAGAACTAACACTAGAGCTGTGGTCAAAGCAGTCTTGAGCTTCTGAAAGCTCTCCTCACACTCATCCAACCACCTGAATAGAGCAACCTTTTGGGTCAATTTGGTCAAGGGCGATACAATAGATGAAAATCCCTCCACAAAGCGACGGTAGTAACCTGCCAAACCAAGAAAGCTCCTAATCTCTGTGGCTGAGGACGGTCTGGGCCAACTCTACACCGCCTCTATCTTCTTCGGGTCCACCTGAATACCCTCACTGGACACCACGTGCCAAGAATGCTACTGAACTAAGCCAAAACTCACATTTGGAGAACTTTGCATAAAGCTTCTCCTCCCTCAATCTCTGTAATACAATCTTCAAATGCTGAGCGTGCTCCTCCTGGCTACGAGAGTACACCAGGATGTCATCAATGAATACAACAATGAATGAGTCCAAATAGGGCTGGAATACACTGTTCATCAAATGCATGAACGCTGCTGGGGCATTGGTCAGCCCAAAAGACATCACCAAGAACTCATAATGGCCATATCGAATCCTGAAAGTTGTCTTAAGAATATCTGAATCCCGACTCTTCAACTGGTGATAACCGGACCTCAAATCAATCTTGGAGAACACCCTCGCTCCCTGAAGTTGGTCGAATAAATCATCAATACGAGGCAAAGGATACTTGTTCTTGACTGTGACCTTGTTCAACTGCCTGTAATCAATACACATAATCATGGAACCATCATTCTTCTTCACAAATAGAACCGGTGCACTCCAAGGTGACACACTAGGCCGGATAAACCCCTTATCAAGGAGTTCCTGAAGTTGTTCTTTCAATTCCTTCAACTCCGTCGGTGCCATATGATACGGTGGAATAGAAATGGGCTGAGTGCCCGGCACCAAATCAATACCAAAGTCAATATCCCTGTCAAGCGGCATGCCCGACAGGTCTGCAGGAAACACATCTGTAAAATCACGTACCACCGGAACAGAATCAATGACAGGAGTCTCTGCACTAACATCCCTCACAAAATCCAAATAAGATAGGCAACCCTTCTCAACCATGCGCTGAGTCTTCAAATATGAAATCACCCTACTTGGTACATAATCTACAGAACCGCTCCACTCAACCCTCGGAATTCTTGGCATAGCCAATGTCACCGTCTTAGCGTGACAATCTAGAATAGCATGACATAGAGATAACCAATCCATACCCAATATCACATTAAAGTCGACCATACTGAGCAGCAAAAGGTCCACTTAGGTCTCCAGACCCCCAATAGTCACCACACATGACCGATATACGCGGTCCATAATATTAGTATCGCCCACAGGAGTAGATACATGTATAGATAAAACTAAAGACTCACGGGGCATATCCAGAAAATGGGCGAAATATGAGGAAACATATGAATACGTGGAACCAGGGTCAAATAATACTGAGACATCTCTGTGACAAACTAAGACAATACCTGTAATCACAGCATCTGAAGCAATATCATCTGGTCTGGCAGGGAGGGCATAGAAATGGGCTTGGCCACCCCCTGATCTGCCTCCCCCTCTAGGGCGACCCCTAGCTGACTGACCTCCACCCCGAGCTGACTGAGCGGGTGGTGAGGTAACTGGTGCTGAAGTCGGAGGCTGACTCCTTTGCTGAGATAGACCTCCATGACGACGAGGACAATGCCTCCACATATACCCAAGATCTCCACACTCAAAACAACTCCCTGGTGCTGGTGGCGAAAACTAAAGGGAACCCCTAGCACCGGGATGACTGGTAGAAGAACCTGGCATGGAAGAGCCCTGAACAAGTGGAGCACGGGACGAACTCTGAGCTGGAAGGGCACTAAGTGATGAGTGGCCCTGATGAGAACTGTGAGAACCATGGCCAGATGGTGCACCCCGATGAAATGGCCGAGCTGACTGAGCCTATCTGAAATGATGACCTTTACCGTGCTGGAACTGGCCCCCAAAAGGAGCACCGTTGAATCCACCCTGACCACGAGGCCTCTTGGCCTCCCTCTCAACCCTCTCCTGACCGCGAACCATCTCAATATGTCGAGCAATGTCGACAACCTCATCAAAAGTAGCACCTGAAACCCTCTCTCTGGTCCTGAACAACTGTAGCTGATAAGTGAGACCATCAATAAACCTCATGATCCTCTCCCTGTCCGTGGGAACCAACCAGATCGCATGACGGGACAACTCGGAGAACTGCATCTCATACTGTGTCACAGACATATCACCCTGGCGAATCCGCTCAAACTGTCTGCGCAGCTCCTCTCTGCAGGATCGAGGCATGAACTTCTCCAAAAAGACCATGGAGAACTGCTGCCAAGTAAGGGGTGTTGCGCCAACAGGCCTACGCCTCTCGTAAGTCTCCCACCATCTGAGTGCAGCCCTAGAGAACTGAAAGGTAGTGAATGAGACCCCACAAGTCTCCAGAATACCAGTAGTACGGAGTATCCTCTGACACCTGTCCAAAAAGTCCTGAGCATCCTCTCTCTCTGTGCCACTAAAAGGTGGTGGCTGGAGTCTCCCAAACCTCTCCAACCTATGCTGATCATCCTCAGGCATAACAGGAACCACATAACCCTGAGAAAGTGTAACCGGCTGGGCTGGTGGTGCCTCCGGTGTCTGAAGTCCCCGAATAACCTGCTCGGGTGTGTGAGCAACGGGAGTCTGAGTGCCTCCCCTGGCTTGAGAAGTGGCTGCAGCCGTCGAAATAGAGACTGCCTGAGCAAGGCCGGTACACACTGTCAGAATCTGAACTAGGGCCTCCTGAAGGTCTGGAATCACAATAGGCACAGGTGGTGCCTGAGCTGGTGCATCAACAACTGGAACTTGGTCATGATCTGGGACAACCGGTGGATCTGCAGGTACTTCCCCAGCTATTGTACGGGCTGCACCTCTGCCCCTACTACTGCCTCTACCACGGCCTCGGCCTCTCGCGACCCTGGCTGGTGGTACTGGTGGCTGGCCCTCCTGACCGGTAGCACGAGTCCTCACCATCTATTAGAGAATGAAACAACAGATGTTTAGTTACTAGAATCAATAGATTCGCACGACAAGAATTCAAGAATGTGGAGTTTCCTAAAGGTTCTATAGCCTCTCGAAGATAAGTACAGACGTCTCTGTACCGATCCGCAAGACTCTACTAAACCCTCTCATGACTCATGAGACCTACGTAACCTAGGCTCTGATACCAATCTGTCACGATCCAAACTAACCCCTATTGTGATGCCGCCTATCGTGGAACTAGGAAAGCCGACTCATTTCCAAAACAAACCGATATTTTCATTTCAAAGATAATTTCAATGTTATTTAACATTTTTACCTTCGTAAAGGAGTTCCAATCAAAATAAAAGTGCGGAAGGAAAAGCCCAATATCGGGGTGTCACTAGTCATGAGCATTTACTACAATCTGTCTAACAATATCAAGGCTAACTCAGCCTGAAAAATAGCTAAATACAACTAGAGGAAGATAAGAGTGAGAAGGGCAGGGGCTGCGATCGCAAAACAGCTACCTTGCTATCTCCGAAAAAATATGTAACCAGAACAATCAACAACCGCTACCGTGTCTAGCTACACCCGGATCTGCACACAAGGTGCAGGGAGTAACGTGAGTACGCCAACTCAGTAAGTAACAGCAATAAATAAAGACTGAGCAGTAGTGACGAGCAATAAAGCATATAACTTTCATATCATGAAATCTCAGTAAAATACCTCTTGCTTTTAAAATCGGGATTTGAATCAAAATATCTCGTTTAAACCCAGTTCCAGTAAAAAAATCATTTAAGGATATTTTTCAACAGCTTTCAAACAGAGAAAAAATGCAAAGGTGAGCAAAAATGATAAAATCATAAACAGATCCTCGGGCAAAGCATCACTCATATACAGCCCCTCGGGGAAACCTCACAATCACTCTTGCCACTCGGGCATACCTCACAATCACTCTTGCCACTCGGGCATACCTCACAATCACTCATGCCTCCCAGTCAATCAGCACTCGGCACTCGGCACTTGCACTCTGTAGGTACCTGCGCTCACTGGGGGTGTGTACAGACTCCGGAGGGGCTCCTTCAATCCAAGCGCTATATCAAGCCAAATCATGGCATAATCACTCAGGCCCTCGGCCTATATCAAACATGCTGCGACGTGCAGCCCGATCCCATAAATATGTAACATGCTGCGGCATGTAGCCAGATCCCATAAATATGCAACATGCTACGGCGTGCAGCCCGATCCCATAAATATCCTCACAAATCAGGCCCTCGGCCTCACTCAGTCATAAACCTCTCAAGCCACTCGGGCATTTCAGTAAAAACAGGGTGCTCAGCCCAAAACAATATTTATATGCATCAAAATCGAATAATAAAACTGAGTTATGCTGTAAACATGTATAACCATGACTGAGTATATATTTTCAATCGAAAATAGTAAGAGGATAATAAGGATAAAATAAAACCCCTAAGGGTCCAAACAGCACTGACACAAGGCCCAAACATGGCGTTTAGCCCAATTAACAGAAACTCTTTCTAAAAACACATAAGTATCATATAATTTCCACAAAATATGCAACTTTACAGTTGCTACGGGATGGACCAAGTCACAATCCCCAACAGTGCACGCCCACACACCCGTCACCTAGCATGTGCGTCACTTCAGAATAGTAGAATGATACGAAATCTGGGGTTTCATACCCTCAGGACTAGATTTACAATCGTTACTTACCTCAAACCGGTCAAATCTCTACCCCGCAATGCTCTTGCCTCTGGACTCGGCCTCCAAATACTCCAAATCTATTCACAATCAGTACAATACCATCAATATACGCTAATGGAATGAATTCCACAAGAAACGCTACAAAATTAGACCGAAACCCGAAATTGGCTCAAACCCCGCCCCCGGGCCCACATCTCGAAATCCGACAAAATTCATAAAACTAGAAAGCTCATTCACTCATGAGTCTAACCATACCAAATTCATCAAAATCCGACATCATTTGGTCCTTCAAATCCTTAAATTACTCTCCAAAAATTCCAAGCCCTAAGCCCTCATTTTCACTAATTACATGATTAAACAACGGGAAATCACAATATATACGAGTATTAGGGCTCAAGCAACTTACCTCACTGATAGCCCTTGAATCACCCTTCAAATATCACTCCAAAAGCTCCAAAATGCGACTTGAAAATGGTGGAAATGAACCAAATTTGCGAAGGGTTCTATTTATGGTTTCTGCCCAGGTTTTTCGCACCTGCGGGCACTTACTCGCACCCGCGTGACCGCACCTGCGGTCCAAGGAGCCGCACCTATGCAACTCACTTATCCGCCCAGACTCCACATCTGTGGCAAACCCATCGCACCTGCGCTTGCGCACCTGCGCGTGGTGCGCTGCATCTGCGAAGCCAGCCTTCTTCCTTCCTTCCGCATTTGCGCCCCAGGTCTCGCACCTGCGGGCTCGCAGATGCGATACCTTCTCGCATCTGCACATCCTGCCTAGCCCAGCATTGCCCGCACCTGCAAACTCCCCACGCACACCAGCGGCCTCGCACCTGCGACTCTTCCTTCTGCAGGTGCGGAAATAGCAGAAGCAGCAGCTCCAGCTGCAAATTCCAACTTTGACAAATCCGTTAACTACCCGAAATCACCCCGAGGCCCTCGGGATCTTACCCAAAAATACCAAAAAGTCATATATCAACTTACCAACTTAGTCGAACCTTCAAATCACTCTAAACAACATCAAATCATCAAATTACCCTCGGATTCAAGCCTAAGAACTTCTAAATTTCCAAATTCGGCAACCGATGCCGAAACCAACCAAACCACATCCGAATGACCTCAAATTTTGCACACACGTCATAAAGGATACTATGAACATAGTCCAACTTCCAAAATTCCATTCCGACCTCGATATCAAATTTTCCACTGCCGACCAAAATCGCCAAATTTTCAATTTCGCCAATTCAAGCCTAATTCTACCACGGACCTCCAAATCATATTTCGGATGCACTCCTAAGTCCAAAATCACCTAACGGAGCTAACAAAACCATCAGAATTCAAATACGAGATCGTTTACACATAGGTCAACATCTGGTTGACTTTTCCAACTTAAGTTTCTACTTAAGAGACTAAGTATCTCAATTCACTCTGAAACCACTCCGGTCCCGAACCAACTAAACCGATATAACATAATATAGCTGAATAACACAAAAAGAAGTAGAAATGGGGAAAACCGGGCTATAACTCTCGGAACGACCGGTCGGGTCATTACAATAGCAGACAGTGTTGATCACAGATAGTGTTGCATCCTCTTCTCAGCGAACTCGGTGAGCCCCAATTCATCCCGGGGTCATGTATTGTACCTTTTGTTTACATTGTGGTTACTTTTTGAGGTATAGTTGGGGCCTTGTTACCGGCACCATCTTTACTCTCTTTTGTATCTTTAGAAGCTCGGTAGACACTATATGGGTTGTATATGGGTGTTGGAATGTTAAGCAAGTTATGTTGTGTTTGATCACTTATTCTACTCAGACTATAAGAATGTTGTGTTTGATCACTTGTTCTACTCAGACTATAAGAATGTGTATTTTGAGACTGGAAGGCGAAATAGCTAATGAAACAATTTAGTATTGCATGAATGAGCTTCCTACTGTATAATTAATGAAATCACGTCTTTTTTTGATTATGGGTGAGTTGGGTAGAAAGTACCTAACAGGCTTGCTCGGCCAGGTTCACTAGGTTGAGCGTCGGTTGTGCTTTCCGAGTTTGAGGCATGACAAACTTGGTATCAGAGCCTAATATTTTAAAGTGTCCTAAGATGTCTCGAAGCCATGTCTGGTAGAGTCCTTCTTATCGGTGTGTTGTCGACCACATCTATAAGTTGAAGGCTACTTGGACATTTAGGAACAATCCCATTCTTTGATATTATGGATCATGCGATGAAACTAATTGTGCAATTGTTCCCCTCTAACTCGTGCATTCCTTTAACTTTCAGTATATGGCACCTAAGAAGAGAGCAAGGACAGGTCAAGGGGCTAATACTGCTTCAAGAGTGGCAGTTGACCCTCTATTTGATGATGAGTGTGAATACCTAAGGGGTGAAAATATTCCCCTGACTGCTTCACTGCCTGATTCCAGTACACCTGACCAGGCCACACCAGTCCTTACACCTATTGAGGGTGCGACTGTTCCTCCGCCTGATATTCCGGTTCCATCTCCAGCCCTAGCTTTCGGTTCTGGTATTTCTGATAGGGATCTTAGGGGAGCTATTCAAATGCTGACTCAGATAGAGGCTTCTCAGGCCTAAAGGCCGAATGTTGCTCCCACATCTTATAGCTAACCAGGGGATTCCACTAGTTCTAGGGTGAACAGTTTTCTACAGTTGGATCCTCCAGTGTTCACGGGTGCAAATCCTGAGGAGGACCCACAGGACTTCATTGATGAGATGCATAAGACTCTCTGGGTTATGCGCGCTACTGAGACGGAGGGAGTGGAGTTGGCCGCCTACCGCCTGAAAGAGGTGGCATATTATTGGTTTGAGATGTGGGAGGACTCTCGGGAGGAGGGGATCCCTCCAGCAAGGTGGAGTGAGTTTGTTGATGCCTTTATAGACCATTTCTTGCCTATCGAGACTAGGGCAGCCCGTGCCACAGAGTTTGAAAATCTTAAGCAAGGGAGTAAGAGTGTGTGAGAGTATCACATGGAGTTCACGCGCATGTCGAAATATGTTGTTCACATGATGCCCACCATGGAGGCCAGAGTGAGTCGATTTTTGTAGGGCCTTAGCCCTTTGGTTATTAATGAGGCTGCCACAGCTGCCTTAAATACTGATATGAAGTATGGTAAGATAGTGGCATTTGCTCAAGCTATAGAGGCCCGTAAGTTAAAGAACAGGATGGAGAAAGAGGGTAGCAGTAGGGCCCGATCCGTGGGCAACCCTGGGGATTTATTTGGTGGTAGGAGATCAGCTTTTAGGGGAGGGTCATCATAGCCATCCCAGCCTTTTGCTCAATCTTCAGCTAGTGCACCACTAGCAGGGCCAAGTCAGCAGTAGGGGAGTCGCTTCTGGCCCAATCAGGGTAGCAGGGGGTCCCACCATCAAGGCCAATCAGGAGGGAGATTCCAGCAGCAGCGGAGCCCCCCATGCCCCAAGTGTGGGAGGATGCATATGGGGATCTGCTACCAGGACATACCGGTATGTTACGTATGCGGAATGAGGGGTCATATTCAGAGGGAGTATCGCTCATCCCGCCAGGGTACGGGTAGGAGCACAGCATAGCCATCCAGTTCTGCAGCTGCTACATCTTCAACACCCCCTCCAGCTCGATGCTCTCCAGCACCAGTAGGGTGTGGTGCAGCTAGGGGTGTTGCGCAGGGTTCATGAGGACCCAAGCATTTCTATGCTATGAGTGGTCGCCAGAGTGCAGAGGCTTCTCCAGATGTTGTCACAGGTATATTGATTATCCAAACTCATGATGTATATTCTCTTATTGATCCCGGTTCCACCTTGTCCTATGTTACCCCTTATGTTGCTCTGGAATTTGGTATAGAACCAGAACAGCTTCCTGGGCCGTTCTCTATATCTACTCCGGTTGGCGAGTCTATTGTAGTCGCACGAGTTTATAGGGGTTGTGTTGTCACGGTGCGTGGTCGGGACACCGTGGCCGATCTCATTGAATTGGTGATGGTTGATTTTGATGTAATTATGGGGATGGATTGGCTTTATTCATGTTTTTCCAAGCTCGATTGCCGAGCTAGGACTGTGAGGTTTGGATTTCCTAATGACCTAGGTGTTGAGTGGAAGAGGATAATGTGGTGCCGAAGGTTACGTTTATTTCTTACCTTAAGGCCACGAAGATGAATAACAAGGGGTGTATCTATCACTTGGTTCGAGTTACGGACACCACTGTTGAGGCACCCACACTCGAATCTGTTCCAGTTGTGAATGAATTTCCAGAGGTCTTTCCTGATGAACTCCCTGGGATTCCGCCAGATAGGGAGATTGATTTTGTAGTTGATGTGGTGCCAGGCACGCAGCCTATATCTATTCCGCCCTACAGGATGGCACCAGCAGAGTTGAAAAAGCTAAAGGAGCAATTGAAGGATTTGTTAGAGAAGGATTTCATCCGACCGAGTGTGTCACTATGGGGCGCACCGGTTCTCTTTATAAGGAAGAAAGATGGATCGCTGAGGATGTATATTGACTACCGGTAGCTCAACAAAGTCACAATCAAAAATAAGTACCCGTTACCAAGAATAGATGATTTGTTTGATCAATTACAGGGTGCTAGATACTTCTCCAAAATTGATTTACAATCCGGGTATCACCAATTGAAGATCACGGAGCAGGATATTCCGAAAACAGCTTTCAGAACCCGGTATGGGCACTTTGAATTTCTGGTAATGTCTTTTGGGCTAACAAATGCCCCGGCGGCTTTCATGGATCTTATGAATTGGGTTTTCAAGCCTTTCCTCGACTTTTTTGTGATAGTGTTCATTGACGATATTCTTGTATATTCACGAGGTCGGGAGGACTATGCCGATCATCTTAGGGCAGTGTTGCAGACTCTTCATCAGCACCAATTGTACGCGAAATTTTCAAAGTGTGAATTTTGGCTCGAATTTGTCACATTCTTGGGTCATGTTGTCTCCAGAGAAGGAATTAAAGTGGATCCTCAAAAGATTTCAGCACTGAAGAATTGGCCTAGACCTATAACGCCAACCGAGATTCGTAGTTTCTTGGGCTTAGTAGGGTATTATAGGAAGTGTGTGGAGGGGTTCTCTACTCTTGCCTCTCCATTGACTAAATTGACTCAGAAATCCGTTAAGTTTCAATGGTCCGATGCTTGTGAAAGGAGCTTCTAGGAGTTGAAATTGAGATTGACTACAACGCCGGTGTTGACCCTGCCAGAGGGTACATACATCTGTGGTATATTATGATGCTTCAAGAATTAGGCTTGGATGTGTATTAATGCAACACAGCAAGATTATAGCTTATGCTTCTAGGCAACTCAAGAATCATGAAAAGAACTATCCAACTCATGACTTAGAACTTGCGGCGGTGGTTTTTGCATTGAAAATTTGGCGTCATTATTTGTATACGGACCAAAAGAGTTTTCAATATATTTTCAAATAAAAGGAGCTTAATCTGAAGCAGAGAAGATGGCTTGAGTTACTCAAGAATTACGACACCAATATTCTATATCACCCGGGGAAAGCCAATGTGGTGGCAGATGCTCTTTGCCGGAAATCTATGGGTAGTTTAGCTCACTTGGAGGCATGTCAAAGGTTGTTGGCCAGGGAGTTTCACCAGCTAGCTAGTTTGGGAGTTCGTCTTGCGGACTCTAGTGAAGGAAGGGTAATTGTGCAAAATAGGGATGAATCTTCGCTTGTTATGGAAGTCAAAGAGAAGCAATACAACGATCCATTTTTGGTGCACTTGAATGAGGGGATTCGAAAAAATAAGACTATGGGTTTTGCGCTTGGCATGGATGATGGTACACTAAGGTACCAAGGGCGACTATGTGTTTCGAATGTAGATGGTCTCTAGGAAAGAATCATGACTGAGGCTCACGCTTCTAGGTATTCTGTGCATCCAGGTTCTACAAAGATGTGTCACGGTCTCAAGGAAGTCTATTGGTGGAATGAGATGAAAAGGAATGTGGCGGACTTTGTGGCAAGGTGTCCAAATTGTCAGCAAGTGAAGGCCGAATATCAACGGCCTGGCGAGTTGGCACAGAACATAGAAATTCCAATGTGGAAGTGAGAAATGATTAATATGGACTTCATGGTAGGGTTACCACGCACTCCGCGCAAGTTTGAATCAATTTGGGTGATCGTGGATCGACTCACGAAATCAGCACACTTCTTGCCAGTTAAATCTACTGACATAGCGGAACAGTATGCTCAGTTGTATATCAAGGAAATAGTCAGGTTGCATGGGCAATCCGGTTTCCATCATTTCCGATCAAGGGAATCAGTTCACGGCCAATTTTTGGAAGACAATTCAGCAAGGTTTGGGTATTCAGGTAAATCTTAGTACAGCTTTCCATCCACAGACCGACGGGCAAGTAGAGCGGACTATTCAGATGCTTGAGGACATGTTGCGTGCTTGTGTTCTTGATTTCAAGGGTAGTTGGGATGATCATTTGCCACTCATAGAGTTTGCTTATAACAACAACTTTCATGTGAGTATTCAGATGGCACCATTTGAGGCATTGTATGGTAGGAGATGTAGTCTCTCATTGGGTGGTTCGAGATTGGGGAAGCTGAGTTGATAGGGCCAAACCTCATACATCGGGCTATGGAGAAGGTTAAGATCATAAAGGAGCGGTTGAAAACTACCCAGAGTCGTCAAAAATCCTATTCGGATGTCCGTCGCAGAGACTTAGAGTTCAAAGAAGATGATTGGGTATTCTTGAAGATTTCCCCCATGAAGGGTATTATGTGGTTTGGGAAGAAAGGGAAATTGAGTCCAAGGTATATCAGACCGTACAAAATCATTCAGAGAATTGGCCAGGTGGCATACAAGCTTGAGCTACCACCCGAGATGTCATTAGTGCACCCGGTATTCTATGTGTCTATGTTGAAGAAGGTAGTTGGAAATTTATCAGCTATTGTGCCGGTTGAGAACCTTGAGGTTAATGAAGAATTGTCATATGAAGAAATTCCAGTTGCCATTCTTGATAGACAAGTACGAAGGTTGAGCAATAAAGAAATTACCTCCGTGAAAGTGTTATGGCGAAACCAGCAGGTTGAAGAGGCCACTTGGGAGGCCGAGGAAGAGATGAATAAGAAGTATCCTTACTTGTTTGAATAGTTGTGTAATCCTTTTTATGAACTTATCGCCTATGAATTTTGTATCACTTGTTCAGTTAATGTAAAGGTATTCCTTTTGATTATATGTTGTTTACATGAGGCCACGGTTGGTATTGTTATGAGTTATGTTACATCGTTGGATTGTGTACATGTTTCTAGGATGTGATTCTGGGGCTCTTTGGCAGGTCCATAGGCCTAGTTACAAAGAAAACTCTGGCGAAAGTTTTGGAAACTTGGGGAGTTAGTTAAATTTGGGGGCTACTAGTGTGGGGTATGAAAAGCTGAGTTGTATAAGGTGCTAATAATGGACCTTGATCCTCATTCGAGGACAAATGATCTTAAGTGGAGGAGGATGTAAGGCCCCGTAAAATTTTTTCCTAAAAACCCGGATTTCCGTGATACCGAAGCAGGAGTAGAGGCTAACAATAGTAGAAATTCTTTGCGGCTGGCTTGAGAGCCGCGGTTCGGACTTTTTGGATTGAACAGTGCGCTGGGGAGTCGAAGGAAAATGTTGGGCAGAAGCAGGCATTTCTGTGATCCGTTCTGCGACTGCAAAACCACTCTGCGGACCGCAGAATGGCAGCAGAGTGAGCAATCTTTTGGGCCATTTTTAATGTCATTTTTGCGGCCCATTATGCGATCGCATAACCATTTCGCGGGCCGCACTCTTGTCGCATATCCCGCCTTGAGATTTTTCGGAGGGAGATTCTGCGGTGCACTATGCAACCGCAGAACAGGTCTGTGGGCCTCATAGTGACCGCAGACCTGGTCAGTTCCTCTCTAGTTTTGGCACCCCAATTTTGCGGACCGTATAAACATTATGCGGTTGCATATGCGACCGCAGAACCTGTTTCGGAGCTTCATTTTTGGGGTTTTTAAACCCGACCCTATTCCGTTAAAACACCTACCTTGGACTATTTTGAACTTATTTTCTGATATTTTTAGAGTGAAAGAGAGGGTCCTAGAGGGAGAAAGTGATCTTCACCAAATTGCTCTTCAATTCTCACTTAAAACCTTGAAGATTATCAAGAGAGACACCTAGGTCTTATCCCTAAGAGGTAAGATTCTATCACCCAAACTCTTAATTTCAAAATGTAACTAGAATGGACCATTAGTAAGGTAATTCATGGGGATGGGAGTGCTTACCTTGCATGCATGTGTTCCTAAGGTATGTGGGGAGGTTGTGAGTTAAAGATAGAAAAGAATGGGGTGTGGGTTGGTGGAGTCTTTCATAAAAAGGGCCATAAAACCTTAATACACACATAGTATTTGATAGAATGCTCAAGTGAGCTAGAAGTATGATTGTTTTCCTAATTTTGGGTTCAATTTTGCTATATTGCTAAAATAGATTGAAGTTGCTAATATTTCGGAACATCTTAAAGTATTAAGAGGCTCAATTGAGGTATGTTGGCTAAACCCCCTCTTCTTAGAATTGAATCCCACGGTATTCATGCAATCGACGTAAGTCCCAAATTGAACGTCCTAGAAATTGCTATCCCGAATATGCTTGCTTTGCAAATATATGTGTAATATGTATTCCCATGCTTTTATCATGTTATCTCGTCATCTGAGGAAATGTTCAAGACTTATAATATGTGCTAATATGCCTACACTTCACGTCAAATTCGACTAAAGACTGTTATGCCAAATTGTGTGAAAAGCCTCTATGTACCTTGAATTCTAAATTGCTCACATGTGAAATCAAGAGTCTTGAATGAAAACTGTGTTGTTATCGATGATAGTAATAATGTTGGATTGTGAAAAAGAACTTGAATTATGGCATAAGGCCAAGTGTCAAGAACGACTTTATAATTAAAGCCACTTGTGCCAATGTGCTGAAAAGATGGGAAATAAATATGAAGTAAGATGATCGATTGAAATGGTTGATGTCTCGAATGAGATGGCTTAGCCGATCGGGCTGAGATCGGACTCCGTGTAATAACACGGTGGTATTGTGAGTGAAAGTGTGAACATAGTTGATGTCTCAAATGAGATAGCTTAGCCGATCGGGCCGAGATCAGACTCAGTATAATAACACGGTGGTATTGTGAATGAAACAGTGAATATGGTTGATGTCTCAAATGAGATGGCTTAGCCGATCGGGCCGAGATCGGACTCCGTGTAAGAACACGGTGGTATTGTGGATTGTGGCATATTGGTACTAAAAACCATCCTACCTAATAATGTGGGCCAAAGTATTTGGATGAGAGCTTCTGAAAACCATGCTGCTTAAGAGAGAGTTGTTTGTAGGGTTGTAACTTGACATATACCCAATTGCCTGTTGCATAAGTCATGTCAGTCCTGTGTTTATCAGCTTGCACTTTCATTCTATTTTGAGCTTTCTCCAGTTAAAATCTCAGTAGTCTCAGTGTAGCTTCTCTAGCTTGGAGGCTTCTGTCCACCACATCTAACTGAGAATCAAAGCTCATGTAGGGAAGTAATGGAGGTGGTTTCTGGACATACACTGCCTCATATGGTGTCATGTTGGTGCTGGAATGGAAAGTGGTGTTGTACCACCACTCAGCCAAAGGCAAGCACTGTGGCCATTCCCTAGGTTTCTCAAAAGTCATGCACCTGAGATAGTATTCCAAACATCTGTTGACCACCTCTGTTTGTCCATCTGTTTGAGGATGGTATACAGTGGACGTCAGCAGTGACACCTTCTGTAATTTGAATAACTCCTTCCAAAACCTACTTGTAAATACAGCATCTCTATCTGATACTATGAATTTGGGCATTCCATGTAGCTTGAAAACCTGATCCATGAACACATGAGCAACATTCAAAGCAGTATAAGGATGTTTGAGGGATATGAAATGAGCAGCCTTGCTTAATTTGTCGATCACCACAAAGATCACCTCTTTCCCAGCAGCCTTAGGGGGGGCCCTCGATAAAGTCCATGGAAATGTTTTGCCATACCTTATCAGGTATAGGGAGGGGTTGGAGGAGACCAGGATAGGCTAAATTCTCACTCTTTTATTTTTGACAAACATCACAGGCTCTCACATGAGCATAAACATCCTGCTTCATCTTGTTCCAATAGAAGTTTTGTTTGAGCCTCTTTAAGGTAGATGTAATGCCAAAGTGGCCACCCATAGGACTGTCATTATAAAAGGAGATTAGTTTAGCTCTGACTGTGGCATCAGCTCCTACCATCAGCTCCTACCATCAGCTTGCCCTTCCTGCTCAAGATTCCAGTTTGGAATTTGTAATAAGGTTTGTTGGCATGCCCACCCTGTATCGATTGAATAATATGTTGGAGTGCAGGGTCTTGCCTGCATATGGCCTTAACTGTTTCCAACAGATCTGAGTTGACAGCAGAGATGCTATAAAGCTGGATGGATTCTTCTTGTTTGGACAAGGCATCAGCTACAATATTCTCCTTCCCCTTCTTGTAGGCTATAGAATAATCATAGCCAAGTAGTTTGACCAGCCATTTTTGTTAGCTTGGAGTAGTAATCCTCTGCTCTAGCAAGTATTTAAGACTGTGGTGGTCAGTATTGATGATAAATGGTCTCCCTAGTAGATAAGAACTCCCCGTTTGTACAACAGAAACCAGTGCCAGTAGCTCCCTTTCATAGACAGACAATTCCTTGTTCTTGTCTGATAATCCCTTGCTAAAGAAGGCAATTGGCTTGTTGTCCTGTGCTAGGACAACCCCAATTCCCCCTCCAGAAGTATCAGTTTCTGTTGTAAACTCCTTGGAAAAATCAGGAAGGGCCAGGACTGGAGCTGATGTGATAGCTAGTTTCAAGTCTTCAAATGCAACAGTTGTTGCAGGATTCCACTGAAAATTACCCTTCCTTAGTAGGTCATTTAGGGGCCTTGCAATGATGCCATATCCTTTGATAAATCTCCTATAGTATCCAGTTAGTCCTAAAAATCCCATGAGCCCTTTTATGGTGGTTGGTAGTGTCCAGTCTAGTACACCATGTATCTTCTGTTTATCCATAGCTACACCTTGCTCAGAAATGATGTGGCCCAAGTAGTCAATCTGTGTGACTCCAAAAGCACATTTGCTTTGTTTAATGAACAAGATATGAGATCTAAGGACCTTGAAAGTCTCCTCTAAATGCAGCAGATGGTCATCCCAACTTAGACTATATATTAGATTGTCATCAAAAAAGACTAAGATGAATTTTCTGAGATAGTTGTGAAAATCTGGTTCATTAGACTTTGGAAAGTAGAAGGGGCATTTGCTAAGCCAAAGGGCATAACCATGAATTCATAATGGCCATGATGGGTTCTAAATGTAGTTTTAGGTATGTCTAGTTCAAGCATTCTAATTTGATGATATCCTGACCTTAAATCCATCTTAGAGAAGTATTTGGCACCATGAAGCTCATCCAGCGATTCTTCAATCACAGGTATAGGAAACTTGTCCTTCACTATGCAGTTGTTCAACTCCATGTAATCCACACATAATCTCCATGATACATCCTTCTTTTTCACCATTACAATGGGAGATGAATAGGGGCTGGTGTTGTGTCTGATAACTCCAGAAGTTAGCATCTCATTCACAATCTTTTCAATCTTATTTTTTTGAACATTTGGATATATGTAAGGTCTAATGTTGATAGGAGAGACACCTTTTTTGAAAGTGAGATGTGATCATGTAATCTTGAAGGAGGAAGTTGTGTTGGCTCCTCAAATAAGTCACTGTACTTCTGCAATATTGACTGTAGATCCCAGCTCATATCTACTTCTTTTGGCATGCCTTCCAGTATGAAAAGACTGACTTCAGCTCCTTGTTGTTTATTCTCAAGGAATAAACCTACAGATATCATACACAGCTCTGCTGGTTTGGCTAATAGCTTGTCCATGCTGGCTTGCTGGATCATCTTGGTTGCAGGAGGTTGAAATCCTCTTAATGACACCTTATGTCCCATGATACTGAACTCCATCTTGAGTTTCTTAAAGATCCACATAATGTCACCCAGGATGATTAACCATTGAATTCCCAAGACCATACTACAACCTCCAACTCGCAACACCAACATATCCGAATCAAAAGAAATACCTTGCATTTTCCAAACCAACCTTTTTTTCATATATAGTTGCTCTGCACCTTCTTTCCATCAGCAACAGATACATCAAAAGGAGATATAGATGTCAAAACATATCCTAACTTCTTGGCAGTGTTTAGGTCCAAGAAATTGTGAGTGCTTCCGGTATCAATTAGAACCTAGACAACTTTTCCTTTGACTGACACAGTTACTCTCATAGTTCTAAAATCATGCAGTCCATTCATGGCATGGACTGATACATGAGGCAGAATAGATCCCTCAGCATCAGTCTCCAAACCTTGACCTATCATTGTTAATAATTCTGCAGGATCTAATATCACTTTCTCTTCCAACTCAACTTCCTCTATTCCCTCCTCTACCTCTATAGAAAACAATTGTCTCATGTTCTTACACACATGCCCAAAGCTATATTTCTCATCACAATTATAACATAGACCCTTACTCCTTCTTTCTTTCATTTCAACTAGGGTTAGTTTCTTGGCATTCCTGTAGGTGGGCTTTGTGGATGTCACAGGAAAATTTAGAGGTCAACTGGAAGGTTGGCTAAATTTAGAAGGCATTGGTGTAGAGTGTTGAGAAAACTGGAATTAACATAAGGGAATCTTGGGGTGTTTTTGGTTGAGGAATATGGGATTGAGGTGGCCATGAAAACCTGCTTCTGTACTACTAAGGTTTGTTCCTGAATCTTAGCTAGACTGATTGCCTTAGCCAAAGTTCTGGTTGCCAACATTTTGACAGCTAAACCAATTTCTAGTTTCAATCCCCTAATAAAACAACTAACAACATACTCTTCTGATAATTCTACTCTAGCAAGCAATTCATCAAACATGTCAACATAGTCTTGCACATAATTTACCTGTCTCAAATCCTTGAAATCTCCCATAGGGTCGTCAAACAGTTCAGATCCAAATCTGGCATACAAACAAACTACATACTCACCCCAGTGAGGCCACTCTCTAGTCACCCTATGATTCATGTAGGATTGGTGCCATTGCAGTGCCTTTCCTTCCAACTTGCACGACGCCAGTTTCACCTTAGAATCCTCAGGAGTGCCATCCACAACAAAGAATTGTTCGAATTTATATAATCAATCCTTCAATCCTAGGCCATCAAGGGCTGGGAACTCTACATGATAATCGCGAGTTGGTAATTGGTAACCTCTAGGTCTTGTAATCACCACTTCCAGGCCTTCACTTTCAGCAGTAACCTCATGTTGAGGACCCCCAATAGTAGTCAAATTATTCAACAACAGCTTCCTGATTTCCTCCATAGCTTGGGCTACCTTGTGATCCACAACACTTCTCAATTCAGAGATAGAGGTTGTGATTGCATCCATCGAGCCCTTGAGATTGTCAACTTCCTTACGCAGCTCTTGCATACGAGTATTGTGATCACCCATTTCCACAGATCCAAGGAGTAGAAGCTCTGATACCAATGTTATGACTTCTACAGATTATAATGGAAAAGGAAAGAAAAATTAAGCTCGCCTAAAGAACAAATGGAAGAATTGTCCTTGAACAACTTGCTCGATGTTAGAACTCGATTAAGTTCTGAAAATAAAGATAAGAGAAGAGAGAGAAGCGAGATTCTTTTATTTCAAAATCTTCTAATTATCTACAATATGAGAGGAATGTCAACTATATAGAGGAAAGGTGGGAAAGTTATTTATAACTAACTTTCAGACTCCATTTCCTAGTCATTCACGCGCCCGTGCTAATCACGTGAGGTTAACTAACCTAACAAACTATTACAACTGAATTAAAATTGATTCTTTTAGTACACGAGGTAGGAATGAATCAGAAATTGGAAAGTGCAATTATTAAGATCGTATCAAATATTCACAAATCCTTCTTTTTAATCTTTATTTACAATGAGGTAGAGGTAAGAAAAAATAAGCTTTTGATGTTTGCTAATATCTCTATTTTGGTTCGGTGGTGAGGTTTTAATGGGGAGGATGACTGAATATTACAGTGGTGTTGGAGGGTGAAGAAGGTGAAAATGGGAGCCATTTTTTCTTTAAAATAAAAAAAATGATGTGGCATATTTTATCTGATGTAGATATTAATCAGCGTGACTGAGTAACGCGCAGGGTCGGAATGGTGTAAAATAGTGTGTTTTAACAACTATAAGTGTCAAGATGAAACTCTATGGAGTGCAGGGACCGAGATGACAAACCGGAACAAGTACAAGGGCCTACAAGGCTATTCTACCATTACAACAATAACAATAACAACAACCTAGTATAACCTCACGTGTGGGGTCTGGGGATGATAGTGTGTACGCAGACCTTACCCCTACCCCTAGGGATAGAGAGGCTGTTTCCGAAAGACCCTCGGCGCAAAGAGATATAAAAGAGGCAATAGAACAATAACAACCACATACGTCAGGAAGACAGTGCCAGCAACCTAAGAATCAGAAAAATAAATGAAAAATACAATATCAATAATCAGAATAATGGAAATGTACTAGGCAATTGAAGCAAAAAACAATACAAACACAGCAAGTACCACTAATAATCTAAAGCAAAACACTACAAACTATCCTAACACCCTTAACAGGGAAGAAAACGCTCAACTACCTACTAACTTACGACCCTAATGCTGGCCCTCCAAACCTTCCTATCTAAGGTCATGTCCTCGGTGAGCTGGAGTCGCGCCATATCCTGCCTAATCACCTCTCCTCAATATTTCTTAGGCCGCCCTCTACCTCTTCTCATACTTGACAAGGCCAAGCACTCGCACCTCCTAACCGGGGCGTCAAGGCTTCTCCTCCGTACGTGCCCGAACCATCTAAGCCTCGCTTCCCGTATTTTGTCATCTATGGGCACCACCCCTACCTTAGCCCGAATATCTTCATTCCTAATCTTATCCAACCTAGTATGCCCGCACATGCACCTCAACATCCCCATCTCTGCTACTTTCATCTTCTAGATATGAGAATTCTTGACTGGCTAACACTCTGCCCCATACAATATGGCCGATCTAACTACCGCTCTATAAAACTTGCCTTTAAGTTCTGGTGATACCTTTTTGTCACACAAGACTACACATGCTAACCTTCTTTTTATCCATCTCGCCCTTATACAGTGTGTGACATCCTCGTCGATCTCCCATTCCCCTGGATAATAGACCCAAGATACTTAAAACTTCCTTTCTTGGGGATGACTTGTGAATCAAGCCTTACGTCACTGTTCGCTTCCCCCGTCACGTCACTGAACTTGCACTCCAAGTATTCTGTCTTAGTCCTGCTCAACTTGAAACTTTTAGACTCCAGGGTCTGTCTCCAAACTTCCAGCCTCTCGTCGACACCGCCTCGCGTTTCATCTATCAGGACTATATTATCAGCAAATAACATACACCATGGCACCTCTCCTTGAATATGATGCGTCAGAGCGTCCATCGCTAAGGCAAATAGAAAAGGACTGAGCGCTTGTTTAATGAATATAAAACTCTTTCCAGCAAGCAAAATCATTCTAATTTCCAGTCGAAACATGGTTGCTTTGGTGTTTAGGAAAGTTTAATCGGGAAACACTTTCAAACCAAATGCCACAAACGATAAAGATGTTCTTCAATATATAAAGATAAAGATTCATGAAATGTCAATTTAAAACCGGGAAAAAGTAATTGTATAGAATAGTCGTGAGACACGCAACGCTATATGTAAGTAAATGTATGCAAATATTAAATAGATGCGTAATCGTACAAAAATTAGATAACATTAAAATTATCACATCTGAAAGATGATGAATAAATAGAACTACATAACGGATAAAACTGAAAGATTAGTCTCTTAATATAATTTGGTCATGTTTTACATAAATATCTAATTAAATGTACCAATCCACATGTGAGACGTGGATAGTGGAATTAAGAGATGACGATAGATTTAAATCACATAAATGATAGTCGTCTCAAACAACCTATCTATCTATATCTATATCTATAATATATTAAAAGCATGAAGGCCCTTACCGAAATATCGTTCATTTTTTTTACCCTTAAAAAATTAAGTTTATACTGGACAAAATAGTAATTTAATTATTTTTCTAATATTTAGAAATAGTTATTTAATTCATTCCCTAAAATTTAGGACTTCAAAATCAATTAAAGATTGTATACCATATCCTTCCTTATTTGAGTTATGTAATATAATAGATCTGTAAAATATTTGTACGTTTTATTAACATGTAAAAATCTTTTGATGGAACACTTTCAATTCCTAAAATCATAGTAGGAAACGTATCAGCACTTTGGAATCCTTTTAGCTATATGAATCTTTTTTTTAAACATTAACCGATTATATTTCTATAAATATTTATATTTCTATAAATATTTTAGGCAAAAGTTTCGTTAAGTATTCACATATATTTTAGGTTATAATCTATTACTTTCAATCCTTTTACTTAGGAGTTTTTTTAATATACGTTTGGCTAAAAGAAAGGGAGGACGAGGGTGTGAATCGGAAAAAGAAAAAAAACATATACCAAATTATTTCTCTTAGGTAAAATATATATAATTTATTTCTATTATATTACACGGCCAGAAAATAATACTTTTATCCTTAAAAAATAACTTTTACAATGGACAAATTAGTAACTTCGGTTAGTTTCCTAATATTTAGGACTTTGAAATCAATTAAAAAATTTCATATTAAATCTTTCCTTATTAAAATAAGTAGGAAGTACTAATATTCAGAAATTTAAAATCAATAAATAGTTTACCTTATGTAAGTTGTACTAATTGACAATACATCCTTTGTGCAATACGTATAAAATCAAGATGAGAATGATGGTGACTTAAATTAATTTCTAATTAAAAATTAAAAAATGGAGACATAAAATCACTTACATTAAATTAAAATTATTTAATACAATAACGTCTGATTAAAATTATTTCAATGCATAATAATTAAATATGAATTTTAAGTATTCTTATTTAATCATATAAAGTAATTAATTCATGTTCAATTAAGCACCCAAAATTATTATTTAATATCATATTTAATTATAAAAAATTATACAAGCCTAAATTTATCTATATTTATATATATCTATATTATATTAAAAATATTAAGTCCCTATCGAAATATCGTTCGCCTTTTTTATCCTTTAAAAGTTAATCTCATACCAGACAAAATAGTCATTAATTATTTTTCTAATATTTAGGACTTCAAAATCAATTAAAATTTTATTTAAGAAGATACTAATTAATATTTAGGTCTTCAAATTCAATTAAAATTTACCTTATTAATTTCTTTCCTTATTTGACCACTTTTTATAAATATTCTTTTGGAGTTTAGTATGTGGCCATTAAAGTTTTTTTAATTCTTAGCCTCTAAGGTAGATAATACTATTTTTTTCTCCAAATTTTCAATAATTGATTACCTAAAAATATGGAACATCCATCATCAACGTATGTTCGCTTTTTCATTCTAGAAGTCTGAATTAATATGGTGTTAATTTAGAAATAATTTAAGCTATAACCATACTATGTGAATTTGCAACTACAATTAATTTTTTAAACTTAAAATTAAACTAATATATCTGGAACTCTTGAAAGAACTATAAATTTGTCATTCTCCGCCCCATAATTTTAAAAAAGCCAAATACATACACAGCCACCTAAATTGGTGATAATTTTTCACTTAGACACCTTAACTAAGGGTATAAGGTATTAGACACCTAAAGTACAAGTTAATTGTACCTATTAAACACTTGAGGCTGACATGGCATATGACTTGTTCTATACTTGATTTTGAGCGCGTCAAGCTTTTTATATACGCTGACATGTCATGAAAAATAAAATAAAAACCTAATTTATACTTTTTTTCTGTCGCTTCCTTCATCTTTATTTCTATCTCTTTTCTTTCTTCGTGTTGCCTCCTCTTTTCACTTTGTCCTTATAAAGATGAAGAAAAATTAAAATACATAGAGAATGGTGTTGAGAGTGTTAATAATGGTGGCCACTGGTCTGAAAGTTAAGAAACAGAACTCTTTGAAACTATAATGAAAAACTAGGCAGAAGGAAAATGGGTGTATTCGGAAACATGGTTGGATGAAACAGATTAAATCTTACAAAAAGAAAAAAGAAAGAGAGAGAGAGAGAACTTAGTGTATTTAAGAGCTGCTCACAGATATATGCCATTGTCCTCAACCTTGACTGCATCTAAAGTTTCTGTTTTCACCTCCGATTCTCTTAAAGTTGTCTCCATATCTTGAAGTTTAATTTTATATTGATGGCACAGCTCTATTACACAGGATAAAAAGATGCTCGACAATTTTTCTGGGTGTTTCACATTTTTGTTGCAAAATGATGGAGGATGAAGAAGAAGTTTATCACTCGCTGATTTTATCTGACATTGGAGATGGGATTACATCGGAGAGATGCCAAAATTATTGGTGAGGTTGGTTGGGAGGAAGTTTAGAGGAGGAGGAAGGAAAGAGTGGGTAGGGTTAGGGATGTCAATGGATATTCGAAAATCGACTAAACCGATCGAACTGTACTGTACCGAATCGATTTTTAGGTTTCTCTTTAAGAAACCGTAGGTTTTTATATAAATCTATAATCGCACCGATAATTAGGGTAGGTTTTTTATTTTATAAAAATAAATCGAAAAAAAATCGAACCGTACCGAATAAATTTTACATGTGAAAAATATATTTATCTAGTAAGTTTAAAAATAATAATGCATTAAATTTCTCTTTGAGCCTTGGAATTATGAAAACTATTACAAGTCAACAAGTAATTAAACTCAAAATACTAATTCTTAAAACATATTATGCTACGTCTACTTAAACTAAGTTATTTCAAGTATCTTTATTAGCAAGACACAAAGTATTCTAGCGATTATGAGTAGCAAACTAATATGTTTCCTTTCATATAATTTAGATTTATCTTTTTGAATATTTAATCTTCTATAGACTTTATTCTTGAGTCCCAACTTGGTTAATATCTTTCCACTCGTGTGATTTATATTTTCTTTGCCTTTGCTTGGTTTCTTTTACGTTGTTGTAGAATAGTTTATAGATATATACTCTAGCCATCTTTCATTTTTTTTAATTCATCACCCTTTAAATAGTAAAAATGTCAAAAGAGTTTTGCTAAGTCCTATAAAGGAACGTATGTTATTGCATTCTACCATTGTGGAGGTCGAGTATTAGAGTTGTAGGTTAGGATGTAGTTGAGTCTTGACTTACTTCTTACCATTGTGGAACTAGCCAGACAGGGTTATTGTCTAAGATAGCTAGTGACAATGTTGTATTTTACTACTTCGCTTTTCAGTGCATGTCTTATTTACTAGCTATCGCTTTTGCTTTGCATCTTTCTTCTACATTTCATGGTGTTCCTATTTTTCCTATGATTGTTGTGGTGATACTAATATTATCTCCTTTTGTCCTTTTGTCTTTTTATTTTTTTGAGCCGAGGGTCTTTCAGAAACAGCCTCTCTACTCCTTTGGGGTAGGGTAAGGTCTGCGTACACACTACCTTCCCTATATACCATTAGTGAGATTTTACTGGGTTGTTGTTGTTGTTGTATGTTATTGCATTCTACTTCTACTAGTGAATTTTACATGACATTTTTAAAAAATATCGAAAATTAACCGTACCGATACCGAAGAGAAACCGACATGATTGGGACGGTTTCAAAAAGTCTAATTTTGGTTATACATAATAGAATAACCGAAAAATTAATATGGTACAAATTTTATAAAATAACCGGCCGAACCGAACCATTGACACCCCTAAATAGGGTTTATTTCCTACGTGTATTTTTTCTTTTTTTGCTTTATGATATTCATTTTCTTGTTGGTTTGATTTTTAATATCAAAATCAAGTAAAGTCACGCGGTTGCACTTGTTTTTACACTGTCAGAAATGTGCTTAATAGATACATTTTGGTGTTAGTTTAGGTGTCTAATAGGTTCTACCCTTACTTGAGGTGTCTAATAGTATGTTTGGCCAAGCTTATTTTTGGGTCAAAAGCGCTTTTTTGAGGTGTTTGGCCAAGCTTTTGGAAAGAAAAAAAAGTGCTTTTGAGGAGAAGCAGAAAAAAGTAGCTTCTCTCCAAAATCACTTTTCTGAGAAGCCCTTTTGAGAAAAATACACTTAGAAATAGTTTTCAAAAGCTTGGTCAAACACTAATTACTGCTTAAAAGTATTTTTTAAATTAATTAGCCAAACACAAACTGTTTCTCACCAAAAGCACTTTTTTTAAAAGTAATTTTGAGAAAAACACTTCTCAAAATAAGCTGATTTTAGAAGCTTGGCCAAACAGGCTACAAGTGAACAATTATGGTAAATTTAGATAGTTGTGTAAAGTCTTTCTATTTATACAACAGGAATTCAAATAGAATTGAAGAAAAATTAATGTGATAAGACAGAACAAAATTTTATTTGAATTCCAAGTTTTAATAGAAATTTTTTATTGACGAGCTACAGCAATTGCACCTATTAAAGCAACTAAAAGGATTATTGAAATCAGTTCAAATGGAAGAAAAAAATCTGTTGATAAATGAATTCCAATTTGTTGACTATTACTTATAAAATCTTGCTCTATAATCTGGTTTGATCTTGTAGTCCAAATAATCCCGTACCATGACGTATCTGAAATAGTAGTAATTAGTGAAATAAAAAGACTTATACAAACCATCGAAGTAATTCCATCTCCTACGGTCCAAAGATGAAAATCTTTGTAATATTCTGAACCATTCATGAACATCACAGCAAAAATGATTAAAACATTTATAGCTCCTACGTAAATAAGTAGCTGCGCAGCAGCTACAAAATAGGAGTTAGATAGAATATAGAATAACGATGTACAAACAAGAACCAATCCCAAGGAAAAGGCAGAATAAATTGGATTGGGAAGTAATACCACTCCTAGACCCCCTAATATAAGACCCGATCCTAGAAAGACTAAAAGAAAATCATGTATTGGTTCAGATAAATCCATTTTTTATAAAAAATCAAAAACGAAGAATTTCATGACTTTATTGACCTGACCAGGAAAAAAGAAGTTTTTCACTTTTTTATGATACTTCTTAATTGTTAATTGAATGAAATTGTAATGGGTATGAATTGACGTAGATGCTTTTATTTTATTGGACCACTATCAATTCTTTATTCGTCGAACGAGTAGTTTAAGCCTATCGATTTTTGATATCATTTATCTACTTTGAAACCATTACTATTATTATAACTATAATATAGAAATCCGTTTTGTTTTCCAATCTAAATTAAGTTAGGAGTCTCATTAACCAACCACTAGTTTGAATTGACCAAGCAAAAATATCATTCTTTTAGATCCGAACTAAGCCTTCGTAATTCGGAATTTTTTTTTTTCGAATTTAGGGTTTATTCATTTTTTATTTGAGGTAAATTCGAAATTGTTCGAATTGTGTAATCATTAATTACTGACATTGGTAAGCGACCCAAAGCGATTTGATTATAATTCAATTCATGACGATCATAAGTAGAAAGTTCATATTCTTCGGTCATTGATAAACAATTTGTTGGACAATACTCAACGCAATTACCACAAAATATACAGATTCCAAAATCAATACTGTAATTAAGCAATCGTTTTTTTCGAATATCAGTTTCCAACTTCCAATCAACAACGGGTAAATCTATAGGACATACACGCACACATACTTCACAAGCAATGCATTTATCAAATTCAAAGTGGATTCGGCCTCGGAAACGTTCCGATGTGATCAATTTTTCGTAGGGGTATTGAATAGTTACAGGTAAACGATTTGCGTGGGACAGGGTAATCATGAAACCTTGGCCGATGTATCTGGCGGCTCGTATTGTTTGTTGACCATAATTTATGAATTCAGTTATCATAGGGAGCATATTTAGAATATCTATAAAAAAGATTTTATGCTTGTTTCTTTCTCTTGTTTGAGACAAGTCGTGAATCTAGAATATTGTAGTCTTTTACAGTGAAAGAAGTTGGGACGAAGTTGTCAATAATAGATTACCTAGAGAAATAGGTAAAAGAAATTTCCACCCAAGATTTAATAGTTGGTCCATTCTCAGCCTCGGTAAAGTCCATCTTGTTGCAATAGGAATGAACAAAAACAAATAAGTTTTGGCTAATGTGATAAAGATACCAATTAGTGTGCCAAAGACTTTACCCTTTTTATTTATGCCAAATAGCTCAGGAACAAATATGTACGGAATAGAAAGATTCCAACCTCCCAAGTAAAGAACTGTTACAAATAATGAAGAAACTAGTAGATTCAGATATGAAGCAATGTAAAATAAACCAAATTTGATACCTGAATATTCGGTTTGATACCCTGCTACTAATTCTTCTTCTGCTTCTGGTAAATCAAAAGGTAATCTTTCACACTCGGCTAGAGAAGAAATTAGAAAAACGATAAACCCGATGGGTTGACGCCACAAATTCCACCCCCAAAAACCATATTTTGACTGCGCTTCCACTATATCAACTGTACTTGAACTGTTAGATAATCATAGTCGATGATAACATCACTATGCCCATCGCTATTACAGAACCGTACGTGAGATTTTCACCTCATACGGCTCCTCAGAGGTCACAAATAAATCTAAGGACCCCTTCCTATTCTTTATCTTGATATGTTTGTCAGATAGAGTCAAAATCTATCCTAAGGTCCCAAATTAGACCAATGGAATTCTGTCTGCTATATTTAAAACTAATAAATACGGGCTTCTGAATTGATCTCATCTTTTAAGAATTTTCATTTTTCTTTGTTGATTAATAACCTTATCATTAAATAAAATGCGCTTTATAGCAATATCACATATACATTTCAACCTCGAATTTTCAATTACGAAAAAAATTATAGAGTCCATTAGTTCATGAATCATGACAAAAAATTTCTCTCTCGAAATAGAAATCAAAATGGAATTATAGGAAAAAAAGAATAAAAAAAAAAAAAAAGAAAAAAGTAAGAAAAAAAAGACATCCCCCCTTTTTGCTTTTGCAATTAGATTCTTTTCTTTCTATTTCTATTTTATTTCATTCCTATTCTCCTTTCTCAGAAAAAGGGCCTTTAACCAAAGTAAAAGATTACTTCGTTCTTGATAGTTATTTACTTACTCAGTGAATAGGAACATACTCTGGATCAGAATCATGGGGAGTACTTCTTGATCATTTCTACGAACGTAAAGCCCCAATTCGAATTCTTTTTATGTACAGAAATATCCTCTTGGATAACTTACATAATCTCAATTACTAATCCTTTGTGTATCTTGGTCTTCCTAACCATCCACTCATTTTTGCTTTCAACCTCCCGTTGTGGAAATCCATCTATGGTAATAGACAGTAAAAACTTCATACAGTTGATCTTTTGAACCCGCTTCAAGCTATCATGACAATTCACCAATCTTGGGGTAAACAATCTCTATTGCTTATGTTTACTTTTTTCACCATTTGATTCTTGTACATAGGAAATGAGACTCAACCTTTTAAAAATTTAGAAGCCATTGTGAACTCTTGAAATTTTAAAATTGTTACTAGCATAGTGCATTCAGAGTGAGTTTAGGATAGTATTGACTCTTAATTGGTATTGGATGAACGTGCAAAGAAGAAAATTTAGACTTAAATCAATAAGAATTCGGGCAACTTTTTCACACAAGAAGAGGTTCATTTGGCTATAATTTTGATTAACTTTGAATGGAGAAATACTTTTTTGTATAATGACATTATGAACGTAGACTTTACAAAGAGATGTTGGATGAGATACAACAACATAGCATATTCGTATCTTATATAATAAAATATTTATAACTATAAATATTATAGAACTAATTACACTAAATGCATTCGGAAAATGTTGAATTGAGCTATATATTAGATCAATGTACTAATATTTTTTTAATCATTTAAACATATATTGTGTTTAGTTTTACCTCCATTGCTATTTTTTAATAATTTATATACGTTTTATATTGATTAATATGATACACATGTGCAACGCACGTAAACTAAAACTAGTAATATAAAACAACCGAGGCAGACTTGACTAAGAACAATAGCACAATAATTGTCTCTTTACAATTTTAAGTTTACCGTTTTGCTGAAAGTCTTTCTAATCCAATTGAAGATGTATATGCATGTCAGTGCCGGGATAAGATAAGTGTGAGATTTAAAACTCTATAATTTTAATTTATAAAACTCCTATTATTTTAGGGGGAAAATTAAGTTCAGTTCGGTGTACTAAGCTTTCGCTATGTGCAGGATTCGAAGAAAAACTGAACCACAAGGGTCTATTGTACACAGCATCACCTTGTATTTCTGAAAGAGATTGTCTCCACGACTCAAACCCATAACATCCTGGTCACATAACAACAACTTTACCGATTATGCCAAGGCTGCTCTCGGAAAAAATATTAGATAACATTATTGAGACAAAATATATTTGAATATAATTGTGACAGATAATTCATACAATTGTTCCAAAGTCAAGCATGCATCTTCCATTTTATTCACTCCCCCATGTCATGAAGTCCACCCACTTTGATTTTCATCTCCCTTACTCTTCTACTGTTTCCCTCTTACTCCATGTCAATATTTCTCAAGAGACAGATATAAAAAATGTACTGTGGATATTCTAAACAAGTCTAGCTTCGAACTAAACAAAATTATTTCAATTTTTTCTTTTGATAAATATTTCTAACTCTCCACCATCTTGTAATGTAGAAAGGCTATTGATAACATAAAATACTTTACACCGGAGTATAAGTTAGTAAAATTCAATAGCAAATAAATTAGAGAAGCTTATAAGGGCATTGATAAGAAATGCTCCGAAAGTAACAACTAGGATGTTGTGACGACCCGATAGGTCATTTTGAGTATTAGCTTCTCTTCCTGTATGTAATGACCCGGCCGGTCATTTTGTGTATTTGAGCTTGTTCCCTTCTTTGATGCTTCCTGTATGTGTGTTTGTTGTTATGTGACTTGTGGAGATGGTTGGTTTGGTTCCGGAAAGGTTTTGGATTGAATTGGAACACTTAGTTCCTAGCTTGGAAGCTTAAGTTATAAGTGTTGATCAAGTTTGACTCTTATGTATTTGACCTTGGATCGGAGTTTTGATAGTTCCATTAGGTTTGGGTGGTGATTTTTGACTTAGGCGTCTATCCGGATTTGGATTTGGAGGTTCCTAGGTTGATTTGGCTCTAATTGGCGAAAGTTGGAAGTTTGAAGGTTTACAAGTTCATAGGTTTAACCCATGGTTGACCTTATGGTTATCGATGTCTGTTCGAGATTCCGAGCCTTGGAGTAAGTTCGTATGGTGATATATGACTTGTATGTAAAATTTGAGGCCATTCCAAGTTGTTTAGGCATGTTCGGCGTAAGTTTGTAAGTCAAAAATTTGGATTTGTTCATTAAGTTTGAATGGAGGTGCGATTTGTGGGTTTGATATTTTTTTGTGTGATTTGACGCCTCGAGTAAGTCCGTGTTATATTCTGGGATTGGTTGGTGTGATTGGTCGGGGTCCCAGAGGCCTCGGGTGTGTTTCAGGTGAGTTTCAGACCATTTCACTCATGTTTGGAGTTGCTGATTTTCTAGTGTTCTGGTGTCCATCGCGATCGCAGAAGGAGTGCCGCAATCGTGGAGTGTGTTTTGGGTGGCTGGTGATTTTGCCCTTCGCGTTCACGATGAAGCTATTGCGTTCGAGCATGTAGGGCAGTGGTCATCGCGTTCACGTCCTGGGTACCGCGTTCGCGTAGAGGGAAGGCCGGATGGGGTCGCCATGCTTTTGGCCTTCGCGGGTCAGGGCCCGCGTTCGCGTAGGCCAGTGGAGGAGGTGCATCGCGTTCGTGGGTGCCAGACAACTTTCGCGAAAGGGGACGTTGGGCCAGTGCGTGATTTATTCTTCACAATCATGAAGTAGGTCCCGCAATCGCGAACGAGACCCCTAGGCAGACTTAAATATTTCATTTCGAGGGTTTGAGTTATTTTATCATATTTTGAGATTGAGAGCTCGATTTTGGGCTATGTTTTAGGAAAATTTTACGATTTGGATTGGGGTACGTATTTTTACTCGGATTTAATTATTATTCATGATTTTATTATTGATTTAAGCATTTGAATGATGAATCTAAGTGAAAAGAATTAGGGATTTTGGCAAAACTTTTCTAAAATAAAAAATGGGGATTTGAACCCCGATTAGGAGTCGGATTTGGATGAAACTTGTATGGTTGGACTCGTATTCGATGTATGTTCGAAATTTATGAATTTTATCGGGTTCCGAGAGGCGGGCCCAGGTTGACTTTTTGGTTTTTGATAAAGATTGGAGCTTTATTAATTGAAATCTATTTCTATAGCCGTGTTTGATATTATTAAGTTATTTTTGGCTAGATTTGATCCATTCGGAGGCCGATTCGAGAGGCAAGGGCTTTTTAGAGTATTGATTTGACTTATTTGAGGTAAGTATCTTGCATAACCTTGTTGGGGAATATCCCTTAATATTTAGCCTTAATTGCTTATTTGTGTTATGTGAAAAGCAACGTGTGCATGAGGTGACGAGTGTGTACATGAGTGCTATGCGTGGATTATGACTGGATTAGACCATAGACTATTAATATGTCTTAATTTGATAATGAACTTTGCATGAAACATGTTTGAACCACTTTGTGACTACATTATCATGATCACTCATTGACTTAGCCATAGCCATGCTTTATTTGTGGAATACCCCTCTACACTTTTATGTTATTGTTATGTCCTTGTGCATTTTATTGTTAAGTTGTGAGTTTGTTTCTTGATAAAACTTTGGGTATTGTTATTTTGTGATATTGTGGCACATGTGGACATATTGTGCGGGTTGTTTGATGTTGTGTGGAATATAAGGGTGGCGGTATGCGCATACGATGACATAAGGGAGGCATTTCATTGATTATGTGCATGCGTCGATATAAGGGTGGCGATATACGCATGCGGCGAGATAAGGGAGGTATTTCATTGTGATGTGCATACGGCGAAATAAGGGTGGTATTGTTGATGATATTATGTGATTGATTCGGGGGTGTCTTTATTTGAAACGAGATTGATATTTTGATCACATACTTGTTTCTTAAAAGTTTTCGTCTTGTATTTCTATGAGTTATTAGTTGACTTTGACATACTATCACATGCTCCACTCCTAATTGATATTTTGTTGACAAAGACAAGTTTTACTATATTGAGTTGTTATCACATGTTCTACGAGGTTATTGATATTGTCTCCGTTATATATTATGTTATTAGTTTCTTTTAATATATATTGTACAAGTTATTTGACTAGTGAGTATCGCATGACTTGAACCTCGTCACTACTTCACCGAGGTTAATCTTGATACTTACTAAGTACCGACTGTGGTGTACGCATACTATACTTCTGCATATTCTTGTGCAGATCCAGGTACTTCTAATCGAGCGGGTCGCTAGAGAGGCATGCTTGAGCTTATTAGATACTTCAAGTTATCTCTGTTATTCCGTTCACAAGCCTTGGAGTCAACCCCTTTACTTTATTTATGTTGTTTATGTAATCCAAACAGTATTGTACTCTTCGAGACTTGATATTTATTCCATGTAGATATTATGACTCAGTACTACCAGGTTTTGGAAAGTTGATTAGTGTATCCATGTTTGGTTGCATTATCATATTTCACAACTTTTGTTAAATTTGAAATTATTATATTTTGATTGATATCGTTATGTGATAGGCTTACCTAATCTTAGAGACTAGGTGTCATCACGAACCCTATGGTAAAATTTGGATTGTGACACTGTGTTCCGAGACCTCTCATAGCTTTACTTGATGATTTATGACTTGTGTACATGATTCATGTCGATTTTTAAAAAGTTTATATGTGAAATTTTAAAGAAAGTGTGATTTTTGACTTTAAAATGGCTAGAGTTGACCACGGTCAACATTTTTTGTAAACGATCCTAGATCGGTATTTTGGCGATTCTGATAGGTTTGTATCATAATTTTGGACTTGTACGCATGTTTGGTTGGGTCCCTTGTAACCCGAGGTCATTTCGACGCGTTATGTGAAAAGTAGGAAAAATGAGTTTTGAACTTGAAAATCTTGAGTTTTAATGATCTATTTTTTATTTTTGATGTTATTTTGATTATTTGAGTTTGCGAGCAAGTTTGTATGATGTTATTACACTTATGTGAATGTTCGAATTGGAGTCCGAGGGGCTCAGGTGAGTTTCGGATAGATTGTGGATGGTTTTGGCATGGCTGAGAATTTGCTGGTGTTGTTAATATGCAGGTCTCGCATTTGCGATGACCTGTTCGCAAATGCGAGCTTTGCTTTTGCGAAGTCAGGCTCGCATTTACGATGTTGGGCAGCGGCAGGTATGCTTCTCAATTGCGAAGCAGTGGTCGCCTTTTGAGATGGAGGGCATCTCATTTGCGATATATACATTGCATTTGGGACACTGGGCTCGGCTGGACAGCTTCGCATATGTGAAGTTTTGTTCACTTTTGCGAGGGATGGAACCTTCACAAATGCGAAGTCTATGTCGTATTTGTGATATTAGAAGCGCTTAGGCACTGATCATATTTGCGATCAGCGGTTCACATTTGCGATAGAGTTCGCAATTTCGATACCTGCAATTGGGTAAAATGTGGGAATTTCGGGATTTAGCTCATTTTATATCATTTTTGAAGTCTAGACTTCATAGAGGCAATTTTCGGGGAGCAATTTTTTCTCAACTTTATAGGTTAATAATCTTAACTTGTTTTCATTCAATTTCCATTATTTCTTCATGAATTTCGTCATCAAATATAGGATTTTTAGAGTAGAAATTGAGGTTTTTGGATAGAATTTAGGGATTTTATAAAATTAAGATTTAGACCTCAAATGGATTTCGAAACAAAGCACATACTCAGGCTTGGGGTGAATGAGTAATCGGGATTTGGTCTTAATTTCGGATTTTGACCACGTGGGTCCGAGTTGACTTTTTGTTAACGTTTTCAATTATGTTAAAGATTGAACCTTTATCATACATAGGTAGTTTCTAAACCTTGTTTTGACTTGTTTGAACAATAATTGACTAGATTCAGGTGGTTTGGATGCCTTTTCCAAAGGAAAAGTCGTGTTGGATTGTTGATTATATTCTAGAAAGAGATAAGTATCGTGGTTAACCTTGATTTGAGGAATTAGAACTTGATTTGTCTATTTGCTACATGATTTATGTGTGGTGATGTCGTATATTCAAGGTGACTAGTGTGTTCATGGATTCAAGCATGCAGAGTGTGCTACTTAATTGCATGTCTTCAATTATACCATGTCTTCATTTATTCCATATTTTTACTTGTTATGTGATTTACTTGCTACTTCTTCTTACTTGTTAAAAATATGCCTTCACTTGTTACATGTATTTATTTGTTACATGCTTCCACTTATTCATGCCTTTATTTATTGTCCGCCTTTACTTGTCATATGATCTTACATGTTATTAGATAGATGCTTTTGTTGTCTCATGCCTTTACTTGCTTTTTTTCCTTACTTGCTTCCTATTTCACCCTACTATGTTACATTGGATTGCCTTAGAGGATTTATGTATTTTAGTTCCCTTTTTAAGTTACCTTATGAGATTCATCGTAGTTGGTCGTTAATATATATATATATATATATATATATATATATATATATGTATGTGTGTGTGTGTGTGTGTGTGGGGGGGGAGGGGTCAGGTTGTACGCGGCAACATTATTATTATATATGTGGATCGGGTTGCACGCAGCAATAATATTATTATATATGTGGATCGGGTTGCACGCCGCGATAGTATTATTATAAATGCGGATTAGGCTGCACGCTGCAATAGTGTGTGTGTGTGTGTGTGTGTGTATATATATATATGTGTGTGTGTGTGTGTGTGTGTGTGTGGATCGGATTGCACACCGCAACTATATTGGTATTGGTATGTGGATCGAGTTGCACGCCGCAACAAAAAAGTATGAATTGTGATTATTCTTGGTTGTTATATCCTGCTACCATGTTGTGTTATAAGACGGTGATGTGATGATATTCTGGGGTCTTATTCTATTTATCATGTGGTTACTTGTTTCTCTAACTCGTTATTGCTTTTCTATTTAATACTCGCATAGGTTTATAGTGAGTATCTTGTCGTAGCCTCGTCACTACTTCGTCGAGGTAAAGCTCGATACTTAAGAAGTACATGAGGTCGGTTGTACTCATAATACACTTCTGCACTTCTTGTATAGATCCTAGTATTGGTCCTAGTGGCATTCAGCGGTGTTTGCTCTCCTTCCAGGAGACTTGAGGTAGTGTTGCGCCACATTCGCAGACCCTAAAGTCCCCTTCCTATATTTGTTGTTGTTTACATTGTATCAAACAGTCTTGTATTCTATTTCAAACTTTATAAGTAGTATTCTAGTTGCTCATGTACTAGTGACACCAAATCATGAGAAATAGTTTTTAGACAACGATAGTTGTACATTTATATTGGTTTATGCTATTTCACACTGTTGTTATTATTAAATTATCTTTTATTGTTAAACTGCTTTAATTATTGTGCTAATATTAGCTTTCCTAGCAAGTAGATGTTAGGCGCCATCACTGTCCGTGGTTGGGATTTCGGGTTATGACAAGTTGGTATCAGAGCCCTAGGTTGCATAGGTCACATGAGTCATGAGAAAGCTTAGTAGAGTCTTAAGGATCGGTACGAAGACATATGTACTTATCTTCTAGAGGCTATAAGGTTTTAGGAAATATTACTATCTTTCTTTCTCTATCGTGCGACTTCTTCTATCATAAGTCTAAATCATTCTTCTCTTATTCTCTCACAGATGGTGAGGACGCGTACGTCATCCGCAGCAGATCAAGAGTCGAAGCCCCAGATTGGAGCCACTACTAGGGGTAGGGTTCGGGGCCTGGGCAGAGCCAGAGGTAGAGGCAGAGATCAGCCTAGAGCACGCATAGCGACACCCGTTGTCGAGCCTCAGATAGAGCAGGATGAGGAGATGCCAGTTCCGACAGAGCCAGTAGGACCAGCTCATGTCCTTGAGGGGTTTATTGCTACCCCAGTACTTTAGGATGCCTTAGTCTGCATGGTTGGACTCATAGAGAGTATGGCTCAGGCCGGTGTGTTTCATGTGGCACTGGTCATTTCTCAGGTCAGGCGAGGAGCTCAAAGTCCCGCTACTTATACTCCGGAGCAGATGGCTCCTAGTTATCAGACCCTAGCAGTGCTACTAGTTGGGGCGGTTCGACCTATTATTGCTATACAGCCCGGAGAGAGACCCGCAATGTCAGCTGATGAGTTGAACATGTTGGATAGGTTCACCAAGTTGTTTCTCCCTCACTTTAGCGGTGCACCTTCAGAGAACCCCCAAGATTTCTTGGACCGTTGCCATGAGATTTTGCGCAACATGGGGATAGTAGAGTCCAACTGAGTTGATTTCACCGTATTTCAGATGCAGGGTTCCGCCAAGAGGTGGTGGCAGGTGTATGAGCAGGGCAGGAAAGTAGGATCACCTCCTCTCACATGGGCTCAATTCTCGCAGTTATTCTTAGAGAAGTTTATTCCCTTCACTCAGATAGAGGAGTTGTAGTAAGTTCGAGCATCTACGATAGAATAGCATGAACGTTACTCAGTATGAGACCAGACTTTTGGATTTGTCTCGCCATCCAACTATCATGATCCCTACTAAGAGGGAGAAGGTGCAAAGGTTCATCGAGGGTCTTACATATGGCATAGGACTGTAGATGGAAAGAGAGACCAAGTCTGAGATTTCTTTCATTCAGGTAGTGGAGATCTCCAAGAGGATTGAACGAATTATAGGCCAGGCGACATAGACAACCTTTGACAAGAGGCCCTGCCATTTTGGGGGATTCAGTGGTGCCTTGTTTGGAGGCAGAGGTTCCTTTGGTAGAGGCTCTTATCAGGATAGTACAGTCAGCCCTACAAGCTACACATGGTACTTCAGGCAGTCGTAGTGCTTATGGACCTCTATCTTCGCAGCTAGAATTCAGTGCACCTTCAGCTCCCACTAGTGCACCACTGATTCAGAGATGTTATAGTGGTTATTCATGTCATTAAGGTCAAGTATCAGAATCAGTAGCAGAGATGATGCATTGAGTGCGGGGATGTGGGTCATATAAGGAAGCATTGTCCCAGGTTTCAGGTCAGCGTGCCACACCAAAGTACACGTGCCATGATTTCGGCATCGATAGCTTCACCACCCGCTCGTCCAGCTAGAGGTGGGGGTCAGGTAGCCCAAGGTAGAGGCCAGTCAGTTAGATGTGGAGGCCAGTCAGTGAGACGTCTTCCTATGGGTAGAGAACAGGTTGGTGGGGCTCAACCTCACTGTTATGCATTCCCGGCTAGACCTAAGGCAGAGTCATATGATATAGTTATCATAGGTATTATCTCAGTCTATCATAGAGATGCTTCTGTGCTGTTTGATCCGGGTTCTACATATTCTTATATGTCTTCATATTTGGCTTCGCATTTGAGTATGCCTCGTACTGCTCTTGATGTTCCTGTTTTGATGTCTACACTAGTTGGAGATTCCATAGTAGTTGATCAGGTATACCGGTCTTGTATTAACACTATTAATGGTTTTGATACTGTAGTTGATCTTCTGTTACTGAATATGGTAGACTTTGAGGTCATTCTTGGTATGGATTGGTTGTCCCCATATCATGCTATCTTGGATTGTCATGACAAGACTGTGACTTTAGCCATGACGAGGTTGCCTAGATGAGAGTGGAGAGGGACCCTGGATCACTCCACTAGTAAGGTAGTTTCTTATATGAAGGCTCGGCGCATGGTCGAGATGGTTGTTTGGAATATTTAACTTATATCCGTGATTCTAGTTTGTATGTTCCTTCTATGGATTCGGTACCGGTTTTGAGTGAGTTTCAAGAGTGTTTCCTAAAGATTTGCTAGGTATTCCACCTAATAGGTATATTGACTATTGTATTGATTTGGTTCCGGGCACCTAACCTATTTCTATTCCACAGTACTGTATGCCTCCAGCTCAGTTGAAGGAATTGAAGGATAAGTTGAAGGATTTGTTTAACAAAGGGTTCATTAGACCGAGTGTTTCGCCTTGGTTGTGCGCCGATGTTGTTTGTTAAGAAGAAGGACGGATCGATGAGGATGTATATTGATTATCGGCAGTTGAACATGGTCGCTATCAAGAACAATTATCCATTACCCAAGATTTATGATTTATTTGACCAGCTTCAGGATGCCAAGATATTTCCAAGATTGATTTGAGATCTGGCTACCATCATGTGAAGATTAGGACATCAGATGTGCCTAAGAAAATGTTTAGGACTCGATATGGTCATTAAGAGTTCTTGGTGATGTCATTTGGCTTGACTAATTCCCCAAAAACCTTCAGGAATTTGATGAACCGAGTGTTCAAGCCTTACTTGGATTCCTTCGTGATCGTCTTCATTGATTATATTCTGGTTTACTCCCACAGTAGGGAGGAGCATGAGCACCACCTACGGATTGTACTTCAGACTTTGATGGATCGTCAGCTATATGCCATGTTTTTGAAGTGCGAGTTGTGGTTGGACTTAGTTTCCTTTTTGGGTCATGTTGTGTCTTTGGAGGGTATCAAAGTGGATCCTAAGAAGATATAGGCAGTTAAAAATGGGCCTAGACCTACTTCAACTACTGAAATTCGGAGCTTCTTGGGTTTGGCAGGCTACTATCACCGGTTCATGGAGGGGTTTTCATCTATCTCAACCCCATTGACCAAGTTGACTTAGAAGGGCACTCTTTTAAGATGGTCTGACGAGTGTGACCAGAGATTTCAGAAGCTTAAGACTGCCTTGACTACAACCCAGTATTGGTATTGCCCACAGGTTCGGGATCTTACACTGTGTATTGTGATGTATCGTGTATTGGACTTGGTGTAGTATTGATGTAGGATGGTAGGGTAATTACCTATGCGTATCGTCAGTTGGATGTCCATGAGAAGAATTACCATGTGCATGATTTAGAGTTAGCTGCTACTATTCATGCGCTCAAGATTTGGAGTCACTATCTATATGGAAAGCCATGTAAGGTCCATATCGATCATCAGAGTCTCCAGCATCTGTTCAAGAAGAAGGATCTTAATTTTAGGAAGCAAAGATTGTTAGAGTTATTGAAAGACTATGATATCACCATATTATATCATCCGGAGAAGGCCAATGTGGTGGCCGATGCCTTGAGTAGGAAGGCGGAGAGCATGGGCAGTTTTGCATTTTTACCGGCTTTGGAGAGGCTATTAGCCATGGATGTTCAAGCTTTGGCTAACCGGTTCGTGAGGTTAGAAATTTTGGAGCCTAGTAGGGTTCTTGCTTGTGTTGTGGCATATCAACTTTATATGAGAGCATCAAGGCTCTCCAATTTGATGATCCTCACTTATTGGTGTTAAAAGACACGGTGAAGCGGAGCAGTGCTAAAAAGATTGTGATTGGGTATGATGGTATTATGCGGCTTTAGGGCCGGATTTATGTTCCGACTGTTGATGGGTTGAGAGAGTTGATCCTTGAGGAGGCTCATAGTTCACGATATTCCATTCACCCAGGTGTCACAAAGATGTATCGTGACTTGAAGCAGCAATATTGGTGGCTGAATATGAAAAAACGCATTGTTGGAATGTCTCTCGGTGCTTGAATTGTTAACAAGTGAAGTATGAACATCAAAAACGGGGTGGGTTGACTAAGAAATTGGTGATACCATAGTAGAAGTGTGAGTGCATTACTATGGACTTTGCAATAAGCTTACCACAAACCTTAAGGAAGTATGATGTTGTTTGGGTCATTGTGGACCGGTTGACTAAGTCCGCACATTTTATTCCGGTATAAACTTCTGATTCTTCAAAGCGATTGGCTCAGATTTACATCCGGGAGATTATCCGCCTGCACTATGTGCCTATTTTTATTATTTCAGATCATGGCACGCAGTTCACTTCACACTTTTGGAGAGTTGTGCAGCGTGAGTTGGGCACACGGGTTAAGCTGAGTACCGCATTTCACCCTCAGATGGACGGGTAATCCGAGTGGACCATTCAGATTTTGGAGGACATGTTGAGGGCATTCTCTATTGATTTCGGGGGTTAGTGGGACCAGTTTCTACCTCTAGTGGAGTTTGCCTACAACAACAGCTACCAGCCGAGCATCCAGATGGCTCAGTACAAGGCCTTATACGGGAGGCGATGTTATTCTCTGTTTGGTTGGTTTGAGCCTGGTAAAGCTAGATTGTTGGGCATAGATTTGGTTCGTGATGCTTTGAAGAAGGTGAAAGTGATTCAGGAGCAGCTTCGTACAGCTCAGTCCAGGCAAAAGAGTTATGCAGAACAAAAGGTTCGAGATGTGGCTTACATGGAAGGTGAGAAGGTTCTTCTCCAAGTTTCGCCTATGAAGGGCGTGATGCAATTTGGGAAGAAGGGTGAGTTGAGCCCGAGGTTTATTGGCCCATTTGAGATCGTGGAGAGAGTTTGGGAGGTTGCCTATAGGCTTGCATTGCCTCCTAGCCTAGCGAGGGTACATCCGGTATTTCACATGTTTTAGACTTTAGCACGGTGCAGCTTGATGAGAATCTGACTTATGAGGAAGCGTCAGAGGCTATTCTAGACCGTGCAAGTTTGAAGATTGAGATCTAATGATATTTCTTCTGTAAAAGTGCGTTGGTGAAGTCAGCCGATTAAGGAGGCTACTTGGGAGTCCGAGTCCGATATGAAGAGTAGATACTCGCACCTTTTTGCCAGTCTAGGTACGTTTTTATGTTGGTTCGAGGACGAACGTTTCTTTTAGAGGTGAAGAATATGACGACCTGATAGGTCGTTTTGAGTATTAGCTTTCCTTCCTGTGTTTCATGACCTCTCATAGCTTTACTTGATGATTTATGACTTGCATGCATGGTCCGTGTTGATTTCCGGAAAGTTTATATGTGAAATTTTAAAGAAAGTGTGATTTTTTACTTTAAAAATGGCTAGAGTTAACCATGGTCAACGTTTTTGGTAAACGACCCCGAATTGGTATTTTGACGATTTCGCTAGGTTCGTATGGTGATTTTGGACTTGTACACAAGTTTGATTGGGGTCCCGGGACCCGAGGCCATTTCGGCACGTTATGTACAAAGTTAAGAAATGAGGTTGAACTTGAAAATCTTGAGTTTTAATGATCGATTCTTAATTTTTGATGTTATTTTTGTGATTTAAGCTTGTGAGCAAGTTTGTATGATGTTATTACACTTGTGTAAATGTTCGTATTGGAGCCTGGGGAGCTCGGGTGAGTTTCAGATGGATTAAGGATGGTTTTGGCATGGCTGAGAATTTGTTGGTATTGTTAATCTGCAGGCCTCGCATTTGCAATGACTTGTTCACAAATGCGAGCTTCGCTTTAGTGAAGTCAGGCTCGCATTTGCGATATTGGCAGGGGCATGTATGCTTCACAATTGCGAAGCAGTGGTCGCTTTTGCGAGCTGGAAGGTATCGCATTTGCGATCTATACGTCGCATTTGCGACACTGGGTTGGGCTGGACAACTTCGCATATGCGAAGGGTATGTCGCATTTGCGATATTAGAAGGGCTCAGGCACTGGCTGTGTTTGCGATCAACGGTTCGCATTCGCGATCAGCGGTTCGCATTTGTGATCATTGCAATTGCAAATAAGAGTTCGTAATTGTGATACCTACAATTGGGTAAACTGTAGAAATTTGAGGACTTAGCTCATTTTACACTATTTTTGAAACCTAGACACCATAGAGGCGATTTTTAGGGAGCTATTTCTTCACAACTTTATAGGCTAGTAATCTTAACTTGTTTTCATTCAATTTCCATTACTTCTTCAAGAATTTCATCATCAAACCTAGGGTTTTTAGAGTAGAAATTGGGGGTTGTGGGTAGAATTTAGAAATTTTATAAAATTGAGATTTAGACCTCAAATTGATATTGGATTTTGAAACAAATCACATATTCGGGCTAGGAGATGAATGGGTAATCATGATTTGGTCTTAATTTCAGATTTCGATCATGTGGGCCCGGATTAACTTTTTATTGACTTTTTCAATTATGTTAAATATTGAACCTTTATCATATGGGGGCAGTTTCTAAAGCTTGTTTTAACTTGTTTGAATAATAATTGACTAGATTCGGGTAGTTTAGAGGCTTGTTCCAAAGGGAAAGTGATGTTAGATTATTGATTGGGTTCCGAAAAGAGATAAGTGTGGTCGTTAACCTTGATTTGAGGGAATTAGGACTTGATTGGTCTATTTGCTATGTGATTTATGTGTGTTGACAGTCTATATGCAAGTGACGAGTGTGTATACGTTGTCATAGATTCAAGCATGCAGGGTGTACTACTTAATTGCATGTCTTCAATTATATCATGTCTTCATTTATTCCATATTTTTACTTGTTATGTGCTTTACTTGCTACTTGTTCTTACTTGTTAAATATATGCCTTCACTTGTTATGTGTCTTTATTTGTTACATGCTTTCACTTATTCATGCCTTTGTTTATTGTTCGCCTTTACTTTTCATATGCTCTTACATGTTATTAGATAGATGCTTTTACTGTCTCATGCCTTTACTTGATTATGCCTTACTTGCTTCCTGTTTCACCCTACTATGTTATTAGGGGGTGGCAAACGAGCGGGTCGGATCGGATCGGATATGGGAATAGTAAAAAATAGGTAATGAAAAAATGGATAAATTATCCGACCTGATCCATATTTAATACAGATAAAAAATGGGTTAACCTACGGATAATATGGGTAATCATATTATCCATGACTTCTTGAATATGATAACTTTTGGTAGAATTCCTATTCTCCCAAATTTGAGGAACCCCCAATTTGAGTTTTTACAAATGTAAAACTTAAACCCAATAGTTATCCATTTTTAAATGGATAAGACAATTCTTATCCATATTTGATCCGTTTTTAAAAAGCTCATTATCCATCACATTTTTTAGTGGATAATATAGGTGATTAGCTATTTTCTTTTAATTATTTTGCCACCACTATATGTTATGGATTGCCTTTAGAGAATTTATGCGTCTTAGTTCCCTTTTTATGTAACCTTGTGAGATTCACCGTAGTTGGTCGTTAATATATATACATGTGTGTGTATGTGGGGATCAAGTTGCACGCCGCATTATTATTATTATTATTATTATTATTATTATTATTATTATTATTATTATTATTATTATTATTATTATTATAATAATAATATATGGATCGGATTACACGCCGCAACGATATTGGTATATAGATCAGGTTGCACCCCGCAACGGAAAGTATGAATTGTGGTTATTCTTGATTGTTATATCCTGCTACCGTATTGTGTTGTAAGACAGTGATGTGATAATATTCTGGTGCCCTCTGTCATTTATTTCTTATTCCGTTTATCATGTAGTTACTCGTTTCTCTATCTCGTTATTGCTTTTTCTATTGAATACTCACACAGGTTTATAGTGAGTATATTGTCATAGCCTCGTCACTACTTTGGTAGATTTCGGTGTTGGTCCCAGAGGCATTCAGCAATAATTGCTCGGACCCTTCCTTCTAGGAGACTTGAGGTAGTGTTACACGACGTTCGCAGACCCTGAAGTTTTCTTCCCATCTTTATTGTTGTTTACTTTGTATCAGACAATATTATATTTCATTTCAGACTTTATATGTAGTATTCTAGTCGCTCACTTACTTGTGACATCAAATTCTAAAAAATAGTTTAGACGGCAATAGTTGTACATTTATTATCTATTTATGCTATTTAATAAATTTCTCTTTTATTGTTAAACTGATTTAATTATTGTGCTAATATTGCGGATGTTAGGTGTCACCGTAACCTAGCGATTGAAATTTTGGGTCGTGATAGATTTACATTCTTAGATAAAATGAAGCTCAAAAGTCAAAAGAATTCAGACTCGAACAACGCGAGATTCGTTCAGGCTGGTGGTGGGTTCACTCCGACGTGGAGCGTCTTGAAGTCATCGTCAAGCTGCTTAATTTAACTAATCATTGTTGTTAGCAGTTAATCACAGCCGCTTAACCGAGTTTACAGGAAGCTGCTTAAAGTCTGCAAAGTATTCCAAAAGGCAGAAACCCACTTAAATTCTTTTTAGTTTGTTTTCGTTTGGTTTTCCTTAGTTTTTGTAATTTGAATACGGCGTTAGTGATAATTAATAAAGCACTTAGCTTAGGCTTTACTGTCATGCTTTAAACGCTCCTAATTAGGGGCGGAGGAGTGTAGAAGATACAGGTCGGCTAAAATCCAATAAATTTGGTCCAAATTATGTATTTGTCTTAAGAAATTTATTGAACACGTACAAATTATTAATTTAAAAGAGGAGTGTAGAAGATACAGGTCGGCTAAAATCCAATAAATTTGGTCCAAATTATGTATTTGTCTTAAGAAATTTATTGAACACGTACAAATTATTAATTTAAAATTTAGTAACTTAAAAAGTTCTTAAACCCATAAGATTCTAATTCTAACTCCACATTTGCTCCTAATTTACAAACAAAATGACTGCCTAGCTAGTACGAGAATGATTGGTACTCACCACTGGTTTTAATTATATATATATATATATATATATATATATATATATATATATATATATATATATATATATATGAAGTTCTTAAACCCATAAGATTCTAATTCTAACTCCACAATTGCTCCTAATTTACAAACAAAATGACTGCCTAGCTAGTACGAGAATGATTGGTACTCACCACTGGTTTTATATATATATATATATATATATGGTCACCGAATTTACAGTACAATTACAGATAAATTTAAAATTAATTTTATAATTGTAAAATTATTAAGCTCTCACTATATTTCCTAGGAGCAGTTGCAAGTTATGGCAGGATATATAATTTTTTTTATATATATTATAATATAAACTTATTTACTCATTTTAATTAAAATTTGCTATTTATTAGAACTAATTGGGTTTTCTTTACAAATTTTATACATTATCATTAAAAGACTCCCAAACCATGATATTATTATCTCCAATTGAAGGATTCAGTTATATCATTTTTTTTCTCTCCTATCATCTCCTCTAGCCTCCCTCCCTTTTCTTTTGTCGTCATCTCTCCTCTCCTTCCAACTGGCACACTCATAATGGATGGTAAATAATATTCCATTAGGCTTATTATAAAGTAGTGGAATTGGGATAGATGAAAAATCCGCAAACATTGAAAAGTATGATGGTGCTATGTTTAAGGTTTAGCCATGGATGAAAAATGTATCCACCATCAGATTATATATATTCTTTACGCTACATTTTGATGCTCATAATATATCAAATTATAATTACGTTAAATTTTTTTAATAAAAGTAAATATATTTCTAATATAATATAACTAGATAAAAATTCTTATTATATACGAAAAAACTAAGAATTTGGGAAAAAAATAATACCAAATGACATCTCACCATTAACAAGTCTTTTTGGACTAAATATGCAACCCATTTTAGTTCAAACACGCACTCCATTTCGTTTTAATATGACAAAATACTTTTGCGATTTTATTATTATTGTATACGGTTAAAATCGATCCTCGGTCATGAAGATCGATCGAGGATGGTATTTCAATCGAGGGGTACCTTCATGGAGACCCCGAACGAATTCCGAGATGGGGGCGTTGAGCCCGGGCGTTCGAATCGACCGAGGTAACATCGGTCGATACAGGTCCCGAACATCGATGCCTGAAAGTGATCACCTAGCTCGAAATCAAGGCCGAGGTTCCGATCCGATACCGAGCTCGAGTCGGTATCGAGTTCACAGACAAAAGCAGTTACAACCGCACCAAAAGAGAGAATCTCTGCGGGAATTAAGGAGGAGACACACCATCATGGGTCCTCCACTAGTAATATTTATTTCCATCATGTTACTATAGGTAGAGTAGTGATCCTTGGCTATAAAGGCAAGGAGAGTTTGTAATAGAAGACACTTTTGGCTGGGATTAAGAATTCATTGTGTTTATCTTTCTAAAGCTCACTAAATATCTTTGTTCATCATCTTTCATTTTTTGCACCATAAATACGTGTATTGTTATTTTCAAATCAAAGGAATCTACTTGCCCTTAGAACCATACATAAATTCAACGTTATCCGATTTTTCGGGTAAACAGTTTGGCGCCCACCGTGGGGCTAAGGATAACAAGTGATTATTTGATACAAATATACAGCACGCTCCAGCTTACAACTTCATATCAACAATGGCTCTGCCAATCGACCTCGAAGCCGGCCTTCAGGATGAAACCAACAACTTGGTGCCCGTGGCCGAAAGGCTACCCAACAACGGCAACGAGGCTCGAATCGAGGAACCCGAAATTCGAGCCGAAGTACCAGTAGATATCAATTCACGAATAGCTCTAGAAGCGAATCAACGTTCCGAGCAGGAAGGAAGCGTTCAGGGTGGCGATCGACCCAGAGCCCGAGACACCCACAGCACGGGGGAAATCGGGGTTAGCTTGCGCATGATTTTCGAAATGCTACAAGCCCAACAAATAGCGATAGCTCAGTTGCAGAGCCAAACTCATATGCGAAGTAATCCAAACTCCAATCCACTTCTTCGAGAAGTAACCCCCAGAACGGAGCCCGACACAGTGAAACCGAACGAGCGAAAATCGAGAACCGCTCCTGAAATTGCTAAACTGCTCGAGGAACTCACAAAGCGAGTCGAAGCCAATGACAAAAAATTCGAAACATATGATGGTAGGATCGATCAGATCCCGTGGGCTTCGCCCATGATGAAAGGGCTGGATTCGAAGAAATTCATACAAAAGCCTTTTCCATCGAGCGCGGCCCCGAAACCGATCCCAAAAAAGTTCCGTATGCCCGTAATTCCCAAATATAACGGTACGACCGATCCCAACGAACATCTCACCTCCTATACATGTGCCATCAAAGGCAACGATTTGGAAGACGACGAGATCGAGTCCGTATTATTGAAAAAGTTCGGAGAGACCCTCGCAAAAGGAGCAATGATCTGGTATCACAACTTGCCACCGAATTCTATCGATTCTTTTGCCATGTTGGTAGATTCGTTCGTAAAAGCACATGCTGGTGCCGTAAAGGTCGCAACAAGGAAATCGGATCTATTCAAAGTAAAACAAAGGGGTGACGAAATACTGAGGGAATTCGTATCCCGGTTTTAAATGGAATGCATGGATTTGCCAGTAGTCACAGACGACTGGGCCGTACAAGCTTTCACCCAAGGGTTGAACGGACTGAGTTCGACAGCATCACGTTGGCTGAAACAAAGCTTGATCGAATACCTTGCAATAACTTGGGCGGATATACACAATCGGTATCAATCAAAAATCAGGGTCGAAGATGATCAATTGGGATTTCCGTATGAACCCACGCGTCAGAACCGCGCAACCACTAAAATTCTGAAGGAAACCAACAGAGAACAAAGGTCAAACAGAGACTGATACCAACCGTACGTCACAGATCGGGTGAACCACGGTTCAGCGCATGAGATAATTAGGAATAACCACAGATATGATCGGGGGCAAAATTCTCGGGGACTTATGAGCAAGAGAGGTTTTGATAAACATGCCGATCCTATAGAAGTTCCTCGAATATCGGAATATAACTTCAACATCGATGCATCCGCCATCGTATCGGCTATCGGACGCATCAAAGATACCCGATAGCCTCGACCCATGCAGACCGATCCGGCCCAAAGGAATCCCAATCAAATATGCGAGTATCATGGCACCCATGGTCACAAAACGGAAGAATGTAAACAATTAAGAGAGGAAGTAGCCCGCTTGTTTAACAAAGGGCACCTCAGGGAATTTTTGAGTGATAGAGCGAAGAACCATTTTAAAAACAAGGACTTCGGCAAACAAAACGAAGAAGAAGAGCCACAGCACATCATTCACATGATCATCGGCGGCGTCGATACCCCTCAGGGACCTCTGCTCAAACGCGCTAAAACATCGATTGAGGGGGAAACGCGATCTCGAAATCAAGATTACACTCCCTCAGGGACTTTATCGTTCAATGATGAAGATGCAGAGGGAATCATCCAACCCCATAACGATGCACTGGTAATATCCGTACTTATGAATAAAATTAAAATTAAGCGTGTGTTAATTGATCCTGGTAGCTCGGCCAATATCATCAGATCGAAGGTCGTAAAACAGCTCGGCCTACAAAACCGGGTCGTATCCGCAACTTTGGTTTTGAACGGATTCAATATGGCATGCGAAACCACCAAAGGCGAGATAACCCTACCGATAAACGTTGCCGGAACAATTCAGGAAATAAAGTTTCACATGATCGAAGGCGATATGAGATATAACGCCCTTTTCGGAAGGCCGTGGATCCACAACATGAGAGCTGTACCTTCGACCCTACACCAGGTCCTCAAATTCCCGACACCGACAGGTGTCAAAATAGTGTACGGAGAACAACCAGCCACAAAGGAAATGTTCTCCATCGAGGAAGCAAAACCAACATCTTCATCTTCGCCAGTGAATGGATCGGGTTCAAAAGGAGGCACAGTCGAAGACCGGAACGCCAAATAGCAACCAAAGATATCGGCCCCGACTCAGCCAGATAAGCAGAGCATTGAAGAAGATAATGATCAGTGGATCCCTCAATCCTTCGTGACCCCCGATGACTCCGATGCCGCCGAATCAACTATTGAGGAATTGGAGCAAATCATTTTGATCGATCACTGGCCCGAACAAAAGGTATACCTGGGAAGGGGTTTAAGACCCGAACTCAGGAAGAAAATCATTCAATTTCTTATCGATAACATCGATTGCTTTGCTTGGTCCCATTTAGATATAATAGGAATCCCGCCGGACATAACGACACATCGACTAAGTGTGTCCCCTAGATTCAGACCGGTGAAGCAAAAAAGAAGACCCCAATTGGAGGTGAAGCACGCATTCATAAAAGATGAGGTAACTAAACTGCTCAAAATAGGATCCATTAGGGAGGTAAAATACCCCGAATGGTTGTCCAATGTGGTCGTAGTGCCTAAAAAGGGAAACAAACTTAGAATGTGTATAGACTACAAGGACTTGATCAAAGCGTGCCCTAAAGATTCTTATCCACTGCCCAACATCGATCACTTGATCGATGCCACGGCCGGCCACGAGATCCTTACTTTTCTCGACGCCTATTCCGGGTATAATCAAATCCAGATGAACCCGGAAGACCAGGAAAAGACTTCGTTTGTGACCAGATATGGAACATATTGTTATAACGTAATGCCCTTCGGGCTAAAAAATGCAGGAGCTACTTATCAACGCCTAGTAAATAGAATGTTCGAAGAACAAATAGGTAAATCAATGGAAGTCTATATTGATGACATGCTAGTCAAGTCCCTACGCGCAGAGGACCATTTGACCCATTTGCAGGAAACATTCGATATTCTAAGGAAATACAACATGAGGCTCAACCCCGAAAAATGTGCTTTCGGAGTTGGCTCGGAAAAGTTCCTCGGCTTCATGGTGTCAAATCGGGGAATCGAGATTAACCCAGACAAAATCAAGGCCATTGAAGACATCACCATCGTGAACAGCGTAAAAGCTGTACAAAGGTAAATAGGAAGAATAGCAGCCCTAGGCTGATTCATTTCGAGATCATCAGATCGAAGCCACAAATTTTTTTCCCTACTCAAAAAGAAGAACGACTTCGCTTGGACACTGGAATGCCAACTAGCGTTACAAGAACTGAAACGATATCTATCGAACCCACCACTGCTGCACACTCCAAAAACCGACGAAAAACTTTACCTGTACTTGGCAATATCGGAAGTCGCCATAAGCAGTATCCTGGTTCGAGAAGAGGAAGGTACGTAATTTCCTGTTTACTATGTAAGTCAGACCTTAGGGGAAGCGGAAACTAGATACCCGCACTTGGAAAAATTGGCGCTTGCGCTGGTTAGCGCCACTAGGAAATTACGACCGTACTTCCAATGCCACCCCATAAGCGTATTTACCACCTGCCCACTTCGTAATATTTTGCATAGGCCTAAACTATCGAGCCGATTGGCCAAATGGGACATCGAACTCAGCGGGTACGATATCGAATATCGACCTCGAAAAGCCATCAAGTCTCAAATTTTAGCAGACTTCGTGGTCGATTTCACGCCGACCCTCGTACCCGAAGTCGAAAAAGAACTACTGTTAAAATCAAATTTATCAACGAGGGCATGGATCCTCTTTACGGACGGAGCTTCAAACGTAAAGGGGTCCGGGCTAGGCATAGTTTTAAAATCTCCCGCGGGTAACATTATTAGGCAAGCTATTAAAACTATCAGGTTAACTAACAACGAGGACGAGTATGAAACCATAATTGCAGGTCTCGAGCTAGCTAGAAATCTGGGAGCGGAGTTCGTTGAGGCCAATTGCGACTCTTTGCTAGTGGTGAGTCAAGTAAACAAAACTTTCGAAGTCCGAGAAGGCAGAATGCAAAGATATTTGGACAAACTGCTTGTCACTTTGAACCATTTCAAACAATGGAGTCTACGACATGTTCCACGAGAACAGAATAACGAGGCTGATGCGCTTGCTAATTTGGGATCATCGGTCGAGGCGAATGATTTGAACTCGGAAACTGTCGTTCAACTTTCAAGATCTGTAATCGAAGAAGGGCACGCCGAAATAAATTCTACTAGCTTAACCTGGGATTGGAGAAACAAGTATATTGAATACTTAAAAAACGGAAAGCTCCCTTCAGACCACAAGGAGTCCAGGACCCTTCGAACTAAAGCTGCTCGGTTCACTTTGACTGCGGATGGAACGTTATATCGAAGAACATTCGATGGACCGATGGCGGTATGCATAGGTCCGGGAGATACCAATTACATCCTCCGGGAAGTACACGAGGGCATTTGTGGCAATCACTCCGGTGCCGACATGTTAGTTCAAAAAGTGATCAGAGCAGGGTATTATTGGATCGATATGGGCAAAGACGCAAAAGAATTTGTTCGTAAATGCGATAAATGTCAAAGGTTTGCTCCAATAATCCATCAGTCCGGAGAATAACTTCACTCGGTCCTATCGCCATGGCCATTCATGAAATGGGGAATAGACATCGTCGGCCCCTACCATCGACCCCAGGTAAAGCCAGATTTATTTTGTTTATGACTGACTATTTTTCTAAATGAGTTGAAGCGCAAGCGTTCGAGAAAGTGAGAGAAAAAGAGGTTATCGACTTTTTGTGGGATCATATCATATGCCGATTCGAGATACCAGCCGAAATAGTATGTGATAATGGGAAGCAATTCATTGGCAACAAAATCACAAAATTCTTCGAAGACCACAAAATAAAAAGGATACTAGCAACCCCATACCACCCCAGTGGAAACGGACAAGCCGAATCAATAAACAAAACTATTCTTCAAAACCTGAAAAAGAGATTGAACAACGCTAAGGGAAAATGGAGAGAAATCCTGCCCGAAGTCCTTTGGGCATACCGAACAACATCGAAATCCAGTACATAGGCGACCCCATTCTCCTTAGTATGTGGCTCCGAAGCATTGATACCAGTCGAAGTCGGAGAGCCTAGTCCCAGATTTCGATTCATGACGGAAGAATCAAATAACGAAGCTATGAACACCAGCCTTGAATTATCGGACGAAGGACGAGAAGCTGCCCTCATCCGGTTGGCCGCACAAAAGCAACGAATCGAAAGGTATTACAATCGAAGAACTAAACTTCGCCACTTCAAGGCAGGGGACTTGGTGTTAAGGAAAGTCACCATCAATACTCGGAATCCAAACGAAGGAAAACTAGAACCAAATTGGGAAGGACCGTACCAGGTGCTCGAGCACTTTGAGAAAGGATCGTACAGGCTCGGCATCATAAACGGCAAACAGCTATCAAGCAGTTGGAATGTATCACATCTAAAATGGTACTACTGCTAAGGTCTGACCTTTCCCATATTTATTCAATTGTCCCGTACAGAAGTTCGAATAAAGAACAAAAGTATTATTTTACTCAAAAGCACGTGTTGCACTCTTTTTTTCTTAGACCGATTTTTTCCCAAATGAGTTTTTGCGGCAAGGTTTTTAATGAGGCAACCATCGATCGTGCTGCGCTTTTAAAACAGTATCCGAGGCTTTCGACCCTTAGCCCGAACAACCTCGAATACCGGGGGGGGGGGGGTACCAGGGCCTCAAATACATCGAGTTCAGATGCAACAAAGTCTTCTCACAATAATAGAGGAAAAATTGTAAGAGCCAAAATGGTCAAAATAAACCATGCTCATATTAGATTCCCCCAAAACATATGTACAATGACTTGAGATTTATTATGCAACCGGAATTAACAATCACTCGAATATTAAGCCTACGGGCTTCCACATTATCTTGAGTTCGAAATTATCATTCGAATATTAAGCCTATGGGCTACCACATTATCTCGAGTTCGAAATAAACACTCGAATATTAAGCCTACGGGCTACTTCTATATCAAGTTCGAAATACTCAGTCGACCGTTGAACCTACGGGTTAATTCAACATCGAGTTCGAAATAATCATTCGAATATTAAGCCTACGGGCTTCCACATTACCTCGAGTTCGAAATAATCATTCGAATATTAAGCCTACGGGCTACCACATTATCTCAAGTTCGAAATAAACACTCGAATATTAAGCCTACGGGCTACTCCTATATCAAGTTCGAAATACTCAGTCATCCGTCGAGCCTACGGGCCGCCGAGTTCGAACAAGGACCCAATCGAATTTGAAACATTGAAAAAGCTACGTTTACTCTAAGCTACAATAAGCAAAATCGACCTTGTTATATATATACAAAATTGCCTACGTAATTAATTTACAGGTAATGAGAATTAGACTCTAAGCTTCTGGGTCGGGGTCTTCCCCACCCTCGGACCCGCTTTTGCTACCATCATCATTATCATCGTCATCATCGTCAGAAGCCAAGGCTTCAGCTTCCGCTTCAAGCTTTTTTGCCTTTCTTACCTCTTCGGTAAGATCGAAACCTCGAGCATGAATCTCCTCGAGGGTCTCCCTCCGAGATCTACACTTAACAAGTTCGGCAACCCAATGAGCTCGAGCATCGGCAATCTTCACCGCTTCCCGGGCCTCCACCTGAGCGGCCTCAGCATCAGCTCGATATGCAGCAATAGACTTATCCTCCAAAACTTTCGATGACTCAACCTCCGCCTTAGCCTCAGCAAGTCGTATCTCAAGCTCATCGATTTTCTTAGCCTGAACCGACACCTTTTGCTTGACGTTTCGAAGCTGAACGTCGGCTGATAATAACTTTGTTAAAATGGTTTCTTTCTCCGCTGCCAGGCGGTCAATAGTCTCCTTCCACTGGTTGCATTCGGCCCGGATTTGATCGACCTCCCCTCGAAGTAGCCCGATCCTCTTGATCTTTTGCTGCAACTGAGACAACGGATGGTTAACTTCCACAGTCGAGTCGAATCCATACTTTAACAAAACAAGGCTCACCTGCTGATCGAGCTCGACCCTTTCTTCACGAACCTTAGCCAAATCCGCTTGAAGATCCTTTATAGCCTCCTCCTTTTTGCTACAAAGAAGCCGAAGGTCATCTCTTTCACCTAGGACCTTCCGGAGTTCGGCCTCACACTGGCTAAGATCAACTCGAAACCTACCGATGGTCTGCATAGTTAGAAACTGTCATCAACAACAATAAAGCAAAAAAGGATCACCGATATCGGAACCGTCAAGTATGGAAAAGAACAAAGAAGCCAAGTACGGAAGAATCATTACTCGAGTAATAAAACACTGAGCTTCCTCTAACAAAAGAGAAGCATCACCGATATCGAAACTGTCATCAACACCGGTAAAACAATCCTTAAAAGGATCCGCTGCACTTGAGCCAGCACCAATATCAGGAGTCTTCAGCTCTCGAGCTTCCTTCAATGCCTCCTCATAAAAAGACGGAAGGGAAGGTGAATGACCCATTGCCATTGCCCCGAGCAAATCACTCGGAGTACTCCGATCGAGACTTAGGTCTCCGGAACCAACCCCGATGGGCACGGCTGCCATCGGCTCAGCAGCTCTAGCAACCTCGACTGCCTCCGTAGGTCGGACTACCAAAGCCGAGGAACTATCTTCTTCTTCTTCTTCTTCTTCCTCCCTCAGTCGATGGACCGAGTCGATCGAAAGGGCAATGATTTTTCTCCTCACCGTCCGAGTTTTGGGCTTAGGGTCCTCCGGCCGAGAGGAAGCCCTTCGTTTTTTTTCTTTTTCCTGTTCCAGGACCGGGGTCTCATTGCCTTCATCACCGCTCGAAGGCCGCAAAATGGCAGCCCTAGTTACACCTATATACAAGGGAAAAATCGATAACGAAATGAACGCAGAATATACCTCGAGGGAAACAGGAACCAAATCTCACCATGATTCTTGGCCTCCCATCTACCCTTAGCCAAATCACGCCAAGCGCGCTCGGCATAGGATGAAGTCGAGGCTAACTTTCGAACCCAATTCTCGAGATCAGGCACAACTTAGCATCCAAGGTGCAGCTGAACATCAGAAAATAATATTAACAAACACGGAAAAAGACACGAAGAGCAAACACGGATCACTTACGGTCGAAGTTCCATTTTTCAGGAAACGACATTTTTTCCTCGGGGATAAGATCACGAGTCCTCACTCGAATATATCGACCTATCCAGCCTCGATCCTTATCTTCATCGATGCTCGACATCAAAGCCTTTGATGCCCGACGATATAGCCTAATAAGTCCACAATAAATCTGAGGCCGATACAGTCGTATAAGGTGGCTCAGAGAAAAATCCAACCCTCCGGCTTTGGTAGAGAAGAAACGCAATAAGATGACTATACGCCATAAGGAAGGATGAATTTGGCCGAGGGTGACCTGGTATCTCCTGCAGAAATCAAAAATCACGGGATCGACAGCTCCCAATGTAAAGGAATAGGTGCAAACATTTAGAAATCCCTCCACATAGGTAGTGACGCTCTCATCAGAGGAGGGGACTTTTAACACAACTTCAGAACCCCAGCCGCAGTCTTTCCTGACGGCCTCGAGGTGAACCTCCGCTATAGAGCACATATACATCGATACGTGCTCACACCGACCCGGAACGGACGAAGGATTCTCCATTTTAAAATCAGCTTTTAAAATACACGGGTCGGGAATATAATCTTGAACGGACGGCTCGGTCGGCGCCTTATCGTCACACGGCCGTGAGGAAGAAGCTTTCTCCTTGTGAGGTACGATTTTTGAAGTTTTTGCCATTAATACGAGAAGAAAAAGTTGCAAAGAAAGGTGAAAGAGGGGACAACACCAAAACTCTGGTACAAGCGGCACTAAAGCAACGAAATAAGAGAAACTAATCAAAGAGAATTTGGGAAAAGAGGAAGCACAAAAGTGGAAAACATTGTATGCGAAAACCATTTATAAGGCACGATGATTCATCTAGCGGTGGTCGACCACCGACTGATACGCATTAAATGCCTCGATAAAACTAAATCGATGGGACAACTATCACGTACGTCATAGTCAAAGCCGATAGAAACGTCATTATCGATTCGGTCGAACCTTAGGGAAATCACATCGTTCCTCGTCATCTCCTTTCCGAGAAATGAGGGGGCTATCTGTATACGGTTAAAACCGATCCTCGGTCATGAAGATCGATCGAGGATGGCATTTCAATCGAGGGGTACCTTCATGGAGACCCCGAACGAATTCCGAGATGGAGGCGTTGAGCCCGGGCGTTCGAATCAACCGAGGTAACATCGGTCAATACAGGTCCCGAACATCGATGCCCGAAAGTGATCACCTAGCTCAAAATCAAGGCCGAGGTTCCGATCCGATACCGAGCTCGAGTCGGTATCGAGTTCACAGACAAAAGCAGTTACAACCGCACCAAAGGAGAGAATCTCTGCGGGAATTAAGGAGGAGACACACCATCATGGGTCCTCCACTAGTAATATTTATTTCCATCATGTTACTATAGGTAGAGTAGTGATCCTTGGCTATAAAGGCAAGGAGAGTTTGTAATAGAAGACACTTTTGGCTGGGATTAAGAATTCATTGTGTTTATCTTTCTAAAGCTCACTAAATATTTTTGTTCATCATCTTCCATTTTTGCACCATAAATACGTGTATTGTTATTTTCAAATCAAAGGTATCTACTTGCCCTTAGAACCATACATAAATTCAACGTTATTCGATTTTTCGGGTAAACAATTATATTGAGTAAAGTTAGTGACGATACATGAACTTAACCCTGCAATTCTGGTGTGTTTAACTATTCGAATCAAAACCAATTCTTTTACACGGCTAGAAATGCGGCAAGTCATTCTTTTTGTTCTAAAAATTAATTTTGTTCATATAAGAATTACTCCCTTACTGTTCTTTATTATTATGATATCATGGTTACAAGGGAGTTGAACAGAAGATCTTCATGCCTAAGTAACAAGAAAATGATCAAGTGATTATACAAAGACTTAATGTTTACTTTGTTTAACCCAAAAATAATTTTTATGGTCAAAACTAATATTAAAGAAAATCGGATTATTGATAACCAATTTTGTTTCACTTTCTTGAAAATATAGAAATAAAACGAATAATTGAAAATAATAAGTAAAGGAAAAAAAGCTTATTGTTGATTGCTAATCTCTCCCATAATTGCGGATTGAAATCTTGAATCAAGTAAAATAAAAGGTTGATTGCATATATTTAGCAATATTCAGATGATCGTACAAAATGAGTATGGGTCCTTATATAAGGATACATAATTGTAACGATTTTTCTACTTAATTCTGACCCGTTATTGGAATTAATTGCCTTAATTGCCCGTTACCAAATTTACTTGTAATGGTTATAGTAATAATAGATGATCGCACATAATCAAAGCTAATGGTGATTCCCTTTCCATATTTGCAACCAATTCATGAATCTTCCCCTTTTATGGTCTTCATGCATCTCGTGCCTATTTTTTTTTTCAACTGTCAGATCCAATACCTTCTCAGATAAAACACCGTGGGTATTTTAACTGTGCCTTTCTATCTTTATTTATTGACCTAATTATAGGTGTCCCTTGTCTTCTCGTTGTTGGTCCACGTGCCATGCCTTTTTTTACCAATATAGATAGTCCCCCCACTTTCTGAATATTCTCAACCGAATATTTGAGAAGTGGTAAGTTCATTTATGGCGGGAATGTCTTGCCGCCTCTTCCCGAATATCATAATTCTTTCTTCAAAAACGATGAGACGTACGTCATGTCTATTTAATGTCCAGGACACGTGTCTTGTTGTAATTAGTTCTGCATTTTTCAGCACCTTTTTAGGGTTTTCTGCAGCTGCATCAGTTGCGAAAAATGACGGTTCCATGATGATAGTTCATAATGACGGTTTCTAATGATGGTCTTTTCCCTATAAATACCATACTATGCACAACTTTGAAAACCTCTTATCTTTTGCATTCATATTCTAACTCTCCTTGTTGTTCCTCTTCTTTCTCTGTGTTTTTACCATTAGATATGACTTTCCGTTCTTCAAATCCTTCTTCTTCATCGGACCCCTGTAAAGCAGTGATTGTTGATGAATTTTCCCCTTTTCTGCCCCAACTAGAAGTAGAAGAAGTGGCAGACTTTGTAGCTTAGGCTCTTTATCCAACCGTAGCTCTACCCCTTCTCAGAGGGATATTGCCAAACCTTCCTCCTCTAGAGCTAGAACTTCCATAACCCCTAGATATTCCTCTAGAAGGAAAGATCACAATGAACCTATGCAAGAGACCATTGTGTATGGGATTGTTCCTCAGGAATTTTTTTTCATATCAAATTGTGAAGCTATGAGAAAACAGGTTTCTTCCATAGCATTACTTAACCCTGCTGACCATTACCCTAGTTTGATCACTTCTGGTCTCCTTCCCTTGGTTCGTCGTGAATGCAACTGGAAACCAAATTTCCTAATGGTGACCCCTAGTGCTGATGATAGAATTACCTCTTATGGTGAAGGTTATTCTTTTGTTTACACCTAACCTTTTACTTTAGGGTTCAACCCTCATATTGACCCAATAATCATTGAATTTTGCCGTTACTTCAATGTCTCCCTTGGCCAAATAGGTCTGATCATGTGGAGGGCGGTAGCTTGCCTTCGTTATTTGTCAAATTTTATTTTCTCTCTTTTTACTTTTTGTCACTTACTCCATCTGTACTCCCCGAAGATCTTTCGCGAGGGTGTTTTCTCTCTTATGGCAAGAAGTAAGAGAGTTTTAGTCAGCCCCGAGGATAACTGTGACCATAGTTGGTATGCCTGATTTATAGCTATTCCCACTCGTGACTTAGTGGGTGATGAGAATATGTCATTCCTTGAGAAGTAGAACTTTGCACGTGAGTATTTTTCTCTATTCCTTTGTTTCTCTCAATGTTTCAATTTTTCTCACATATGTTTATGTTATTTTTTTAGCAATCATGGAAGTGTTCAGAAAAATCCCTGACTTTTATGACTGGATAGAAAAAATATTGACTGCAGCTCCCATGGACCAGAGATCGTGGAAATTTCTTTCTCAGATTTTCGAATGGAAAGCGAAGACTCACGGTATTTTTTATTACCATGGTTTTCTTTCCCTTTATTCGTTTTTCCTTCCTTTGATCCCTTTTGTTTTTTGCCGTTTCTAGGGTTTGCCGTTCGTGGTATCAACCCCGCTTCTGTTTCTTCTGCTAGGTTTTTTGTTAGCTCTGAATAGGAATAAATTCTGAGTGTTTCTTCTTCTGAAAGGAAGAATGCTGAACCCCGTGACTCCAAAGAAGAAGAAGACAATGAAGATGGTTCCTTAGTGAGGAAGCTACGAGTCATAAGACGCGTGATTTTAGATGATGAAGCCACTATTTCTCAAGATCCACCTTCAGGCTCCGTGCCTTTTAGTCTTATTGACAAACCAAAGAATGTCTATTTGGACATCTCTGATGAAGATATTGACCATTCTGGTAATCCCCCCTCAAGTCCTGTTGATAGACTTTTCGCCCAAGGATTTGAGGGTGAAGAAGATTTTGGCCCTGTTTCTGAAGAGCCACCACTTGCCACCCTTCTAATGACCCCAATTACTACTATTGTTAATCCTCATATTTCTTCTGCTACCGTACCTACAGCCACCCCTGTTGCCGTTCCTGCTGCTACTTCTCGTGAAGAATGTGGACCTTCTAGTGGTAGACAATGTATGCAGAAAGTTTTTATTGAAGTCCCCTATGGTTGCTAAAGAAATCAAGCCGAGCTGTTGTATGATTGAAACCATTGATAGGACCCGTAGAAAGGGAGAAACTTTAATCCTATAGCTCATTGACCTTAATGAACGATGTTATTCATTCTACCCTCAAGGTATATCCCCATTCTCTTATATTTCTTCCTTTTCTTCTAGGTTTATAACTCTTCTCCTTTGTCTTTCTACAGATCAATTTAAAAGGTACAAAGCTCATGAGAAGGATATCTTGAACTGATCAGCAAGTGATTGAGCTACGCACCAAAGCTGATAACTGGTGGTCTGCCTTGGGAACTCCACTGTTATCTAATCGTTGCCTCATTTTGATTGTGGCTCTACCGTAGACGATTCCGGCTTCTCCGCTGATTCCAAAGATCGTCTGGTCGGGCATTTTCCGGTTGTGTGGCCAATCCTCCCACACCCCTTACATATGACGTCCTGAGTGGTATGTCTATGGGAACTTGGATGAAAATCCTTGCATATCTGCCTCTGAGGTTAGCAGATGTGCAGGAATCAATCTTTAACAGCTTCCCCACTTTTCTCTCCACTCATTCTAGAATTTCTGTGTCGTAGAACTCGATGGGTAATTGGGGTAGCCGAATCCATATAGAGGTTGATTGGATCTTTGACTTTTTCGGAACAAAATTGGGTTCCCAATTCCGAACTGAGAGGAAATGGCCCATAACGAACCATGGGCCTCCGTGCAGGGCCTTTTCTATGTTCACTTCTTCTAGGAACTTCATTATGAAGTAATCCCAGCCTAAGTCTATGATCGTTAAGTGCTCACTGGGGCACCATAATTGTTGTAGTTTGGGTTTGAGTATGTGGTGGGATTTTTTTTTCCCAAATAACTTAATGATCACTGAGAACCTCCAAGGGTGGTAGATTCTCATTTTTGTGTCATGGGTAAGGAGCATTTCCTCAGTAGTTTCTTCTTTCATGGTGCCTTCAGTGTTGCTTCCTCTTAGTGATAGTTTGGGTGATAGACACTTGACTTTGTTAAGTGATTGTCCGCTAGGACTTCTTTGAAGGAGCTCTTTATTGGAGAAGATTCAATGTCCATTGGTGCTACCGTGGGATTCGGTTGGTCGGGCAGTTATCGTAGTGTTGAAAGGAGTGGGTCCTGTACAGGGGGTGGGGGTGGGGCCATGTTAAGGGGATATAATAATTGAAGAGAGAAGTGAGAACCCCTCTCTCTAGAGTTCAATTATATAGTGGGAGTTAAAGAATTTTTTTTCTAGTACTTCATTTCTTGAAAAAATATAAAAAGTTCTTTTGACAGATTAACCATTCAATTTTGAAGTTTCTTATTTTTAACAAACACTTACGACCTACTTCTATAAACTTTATCAGTGATGATTTCCAAGAGGAAAATGTATGAGTTAAACATCTAAATTTAAAATAATATCAAACAGAAAGTAAAAAAGAAAGTTAAGAAGCGGGAAGAGTAACTAAAGCAGGGTGACCAAGAAAGAAAAGGAAAATGTTTACCCGTAAAACGGTACAGTTAAATTTATACGTGATTTCTAGACAAGTGAACTAATTTGATCCTGAAAATAATAAAATAAGTAAAGAATTATGCAATACTTAGCCTTAGAATGTAGATGAAACAGTAGAGATGATAGTTGTGGAAACAAGGTTTTCGGGCATAGCAACGTTGAAATCAAAAAGCGAGAAAGTAAAATTGTATTAAATTTTGTATAGAATGTAGTGTAAGTTTGCCAGAAAATTCCTCCCTCTACAATGATAACTGAGCTCACTATTTATAGCTATGTCTAGGGAAGGCGGTCCTAGGATCGTGCCCTTCTTTAATGTCAATTATGAGGTCCATTGATAACGATGTAACGGTAAACATAAATGCCAAATTTCCTATAACGGGTCATTGCTCTTAATGCCACAGAATATTCTTTATTAAATACTACCGGGCGCAGAGCATTTAACACACTTTTATGAACATTATCCCTTCCGATGACAACAGAAATAGCTGCGTTCGGTTTCTGGCCATCCCCGTCTAGGGTTCCACGTGTGATTCCTTCGGATGACCACATGTCATAGCATATTTCTACAACCCTCAAACACGTAAGCCTACCTCGACACCACGAAACCTTAAATTCCTTGGCGAAATTTTTGGGGCCTTACACGTATCCTCATATCATTCCCCCTAGTGTTCGAATGCGAAGAATGCGAATTGGAACACTGAAAGTCTTGTACCTTCGAGAACTATATTAATGAATTACTAGACAATCTTATGCTCGGTAACAAACTTCGCTTCCCCTTAGGAATTTATGCTATAGCGTAAAAGACTATCTAATAATCCTTTAATGGTTTATATTTGTGAACGGTCGGATAACCTTTATCCTATAGCAAACCTAATTTTTTGGTGGGAATTTTGCTATAGAGCCAAAGACTATCCATCCGTCCCGCAGTAGATTTTCGCTTGAGTGCCTTGTTATTAAAGGTCTTACTGCTACTGTTGAAGTTTTCTTCGTAGTATGCTTTCTGTTGCTGCCTCGTTAAAAACTTTGCCAGAAAAACCCAATTGGGACAAAAATTGAACGAAGGGAAAAAGAGTGCAGCACATACTTTCTAATTGGATAATGTTCATCAACAATAATATCTTTTGAGGTGCGCCACGTTCCAGTTGCTGGACAACTTGTCTCCATTTTGGTTCTCCAACTCGTATGAACCTTTACCGGTGATAGCTGAAATCCAGTAGGGACCTTTCCGCATTGGACCTAGTTTTCCCGTGTTGAGCTCCCGGGTATTTTGAGTTACTTTTTTCTTAGAACCAAATCTCCTACTTTGAAATAACGGAGGTTGGCTCTTCGATTAAAATACCACTCTATTCTCTACTTTTGCGCTGCCATTCTTACATGCGCCAAGTCCATGCGTTCCTCGAGTAGCTCCAAATTGATTAACATTGCTTCGTTGTTCGATTCTTTATCTGCCTGGAAATATCTCAAGGTGGGTTTACCTACTTCCATCAGGATTAGAGCTTCTGCACCGTACACAAGGGAAAAAGGAGTTTCTCCTGTGCTTGACTTGGCCATTGTTCGGTAGGCCCATAGAATTCCGGGTAATTCTTCGGGCCAATTGCCTTTTGTCGCTTCCAACCTTTTCTTGAGGTTTTGTAAAATCACCTTGTTCGTTGATTCCGCTTGACCGTTTGCACTCGGATGATAGGATAAAGATGTGATCCTCTTTATTTTCAAATCTTCGACGAACTTTGTAACTTTTGCACCGATAATCTGTGGCCCATTGTCGCATGCAATCTCTTTTGGTATTCCGAACCTGCAAATTATATTTTCCCACAAAAAATCAACCACTTCGCGTTCCCCGGTCTTCTGATAAGGACCTACTTCCACCCACTTAGAAAAAATATTCAGTCAAAATTAAAAGAAATCTTACCTTTTCGGGAGCCAGTGGAAGCGGTCCGATGATGTCCATCCCCCATTTCATGAACGGCTACGTAGACAGAACCAAATGTAAAGGTTCTGCCGATTGATGCACTAGTGGCGCGTAGCGTTGGCACTTATCACATTTTCGTACGAAATCTTTGGTGTCCTGTTCCATGCGGGGCCAGTAATATCCTGCCCGCACCAAGGAATCTGTGCCCGGGTGGTTGCCGCATATCCCTTCGTGGACCTCTCTCATGACATAGTTAGCTTCGGATGCCCCTAAGCATCGGGCCAACGAGCCTTAGAAAGATTTTCTATATAATTGTCCTCTTTCGAAGCTATATCACACTGCTTTGGTGCGCAACACCCGAGATGCTTTAAGATCTTCGGGCAACTTTCCGTGCTCGAGATAGTCAATGATTTCATTTCTCCATTTCCAGACCAAATTAGTCGAATTTACCTCATAATAACCATCCACATCTAGGAATTTCATCAGTTGTACTACCGTCCCGTACTCCGATCCCTTCATTTTCGTCGATGATCCTAAGTTCGCTAATGCATCTGCTTCTGCGTTATCCTCCCTTGGGATATGAGTAATTGACCACTCCCGGAATCGTGCCAACAGAGCTTGGACTTTTATCACGTATTGCTGCATGCGTTCTTCTTTGGTGTCAAAGATCCCGTAGACCTGATTTACCACCAGCTGTGAGTCATATTTGATTTCGATAACCTCGGAGTAAAGTCCCCGGGCCAATTCGAGTCTTGCAATCAAAGCTTCACATTCTGCTTCATTGTTAGTTAAATGACCGTTCTGATGGCTTGCCTTAGGGTTTTCCCCGAAGGAGTGATTAAGACTATTCCAATTTCAGACCCTTTTACGTTGGAAGCTCCATCTGTAAATAAGGTACAAACCCCCGATGTCGATTCCGACACCATTTCTGCCTCCTTAGTTGCTAGAGTCAATAATCCCGGACTGAAATCGACCACAAAGTTGGCCAAGACTTGTGACTTAATTGCAGTCCTTGGTTTATATTCTATGCCGAATTCGCTCATTTCGACGGCCCATTTGGCCAACCTTCTCTAGAGCTCGGGTTTATGGAGAATGTTACGCAAAGGGAAAGTAGTCACCACGGCTATCGGGTGGCACTGGAAGTAGGGCCTCAGCTTCCGAGCGACAACTACGAGAGCTAAGGCCAGTTTCTCCAAATGTGGGTAGCGAGTTTCTGCTACGGTTAAAAAACATTTAACATAATAAATGGGAGATTGCGTGACTTCGTTCTCTCAGACCAAAATCGCACTTACCGCAACTTCAGAGACCGCGAGGTAAATTAGTAACGTTTCACCTTCTTTTGGTTTTAAGAGAAATGGAGGGATTGACAAGTACTTCTTCAAATCCCTCAAAGCCTGTTGGCACTCCGGTGTCCATTCAAAATTATTTTTCGTTTTGAGTAGTGCGAAGAAGCGATGACATTTTCCTGATGATCGGAAAATGAACCTTCTCAAAGCTACCAATCTTCCCGTGAGCCTTTGGACTTCCTTTACGTTCGAAAGTTGATCCGGGATATCTTCTATGGCCTTGATTTTATCGGGGTTTACCTCAATTCCCCTTTGTGATACCAGAAATCCTAGAAACTTACCAGAGCTAACCCCGGACGTACATTTCTCGGGATTAGGTTTCATATTATTCTTCATCAGGTTGTCGAAAGTTTCTTGCAGATGTTTGAGGTGATCACATGCATTCAAAGACTTAACGAGCATATCGTCTATATAAACTTCCATAGTTTTCCTATCTGATTTTCAAACATCCTGTTCACGAGTCGTTAATAAGTGGCTCCGGCATTTTTCAACCCGAAGGGCATCATATTATAACAATATGTATCAAAATTCATTATAAATGAAGTCTTTTCCTGATCTTCCGGGTTCATCTTGATTTGGTTTTACCCGGAATAAGCATCAAGGAAACTCATTAACTCGTGCCCGGTCGTGGCATCAATCATTTGATCGATATTTGGCAGTGGGAATGAGTTTTTCGAGCACGCCTTAATAAGATCCTTATAATCTACACACATGCGAAATTTATTATTTTTCCAAGGAACTACTACTACATTAGCTAGCCAGTCCGGATATCTTACCTCTCGGATCGAACCGATATTAAGCAAGCGGGTTACCTCTCCTTTGACTAATTTATTCCTGGATTCGGCAATAGTGCGCTTCTTTTGTCTTACTGGAGGTATGTTGGGATCCAAGCTTAACTTATGCATGACTACCTCCGTCGGGATACCTGTCATATCCTCGTGTGACCATGCAAAATAATCGACATTAAATTTAAGAAATTCGATAAAAGCAGACCTGAGTTCCGGGTGCAGTCCCATCCCTAAGTGGAATTACCTTTATAGGAATTCTTTGAACAATACAACTTGCTCCAATTCTTCCGCCGTGGACTTCATTGCATCCGTCTCTTCTGAAACTTGGAAACATCTCGACACCTGATAATGTTCCGACGCCTCTGTCCCCGAGCTCACTTCTTCTGGTTCAGGAGTAGGTGCCGATTCCTATATTTTCTATGCCGAGTGTTCCTTTACTTTGCTACTGGAGACCGAAATTGCATTCATCTCTCTTGTTACCGGTTGATCCCCCCTTACTGCTTGATTCCTTCGGGCATTGGAAACTTTAACAATTGGTGATATGTTAAGGGCACAACTTTCATCTCGTGTAACCATGGCCTTCCTATGATGATATTGTATCCCATGTTGCCATCTACTACCTCGAAAAAAGGTTGTTTTCATTACTTCTTCAGCATTCGTGAGCAATAAAATCTCTCCCCGAGTTGTCACGCTTGCGAGGTTGAATCCAACTAGGAGCTTTGTGGCCAGAATAATGCTTCCGGTGAGTTTAGCTTGCTCCAATACTCTCCATTTTATGATATTAGCCGAACTTCCTGGATCCACTAGAGCATGTTTAATCTTAAAATCTAACACATTTAAAGAAATTACCAGTGCATCGTTATGCGGTAGCAGCAATCCATCTGCGTCCTCTTCCATAAAAGTGATATCGTCTTCCCGGAGTCTTTTACTATGAGTCTTTTACTATGAGTTATCGTCTTCCCGGAGTCTTTTACTATGACGCCGTTAATCTTATTCCCTCAGAAGATCATATTAATCGTTTGGCGTGGGGGTTCTTCTCCTGCTTTTAAGTGTTCTGCTTTGTCTCTGTTATGACCATAATTGTTCTTATCTCGGTTGCATAAGAACTCTCTGAGGTGACCATTCTTCAATAGTGTTGCCACTTCTTCCCAAAGGTGTCGGCAGTCCCCCGTCCGGTGGCCATTCATCCCATGGTATTCATACCATAAGTTGGGAGCCCTCTAGCTAGGATCAGATCTCATCGGTCTCGTGAACCGTGCCTCTTTGATGTTTCTCATGGACGACACCAATTCCACTACACTAACGTTGAAGTTGTATTCTGATAACTTGGGGTAAGAAGGTTCCCGTGACCCCGATATTTCTTTATCATGTAGTGATCTGTTGTTCCGACCGCGATCTGTCCTTCTGTCAACGGTGAACTTGTCTGTTGTCCGGAAGCCTCTGCCATGGCCTTCATTCGGCTCTTAGGGCAAAAACCGGTCCCTCAAAATCCGCCTGTCCGCGTCGTAATCAACTTTTGATTTTTCTCTATTCTTATCCCGTCCTTTGGTCGACAATGGAAAACTAACCTGATCATATTCGATCCTTATTTTTGACTCGTACCGATTGTGGAGATCCGCCCAAATCGTTGCTTGAAACTCAAGGAGGCTTTCCTTCAACTTTCGGGAGGCGTATGAACTTCTCGGATTTAGTCCTTTGGTGAATGCTTTAGCTGCCCGTTCATCCGGGACAGCCGGGAGCAACATTCTTTCCTTCTGGAATCGGGTAACGAACTCTCGTAATAACTCGGACTCTCCCTGCGCAATCCTGAATATATCAGCCTTCCGGGCTTGTACTTTTCTGGCCCCGGCATGGGCCTTGATGAAAAAGTCTGTGAGTATTTCAAAGGAATCTATGGAATGCTCGGGTAACAGTGAATACCACGTCAAAGCTCCCCTCGTGAGAGTTTCTCCAAATTTCTTTAACAACACAGATTCAATTTCATGAGGAGCTAGATCATTTCCTTTTATGAGGAGCTAGATCATCTCCCTGCGCAATCCTGAATATATCAGCCTTCCGGGCTTGTACTTTTCTGGCCCCGGCATGGGCCTTGATGAAAAAGTCTGTGAGTATTTCAAAGGAATCTATGGAATGCTCGGGTAACAGTGAATACCACGTCAAAGCTCCCCTCGTGAGAGTTTCTCCAAATTTCTTTAACAACACAGATTCAATTTCATGAGGAGCTAGATCATTTCCTTTTACCGCCGTTGTGTAGGTAGTAATATGCTCCTGAGGGTATGAAGTTCCGAGGTAGTAATATGCTCCTGAGGGTATGAAGTTCCGTCATACTTTGGCACTTCAGGCATTTTAAACCGCTTCGGGATTAATTCTAGTGCAGCACCCGGCTTGTACAGGGCCCGACTCAACGCCAGAACTACTGGAACCCTCGGAGCCCTCAAAGCCCTCGAAACCTCCAGAACCTTCAGGACACTCAGGCTCGTAAAGTTCCTTTGCCTCGGCCTCGAGCCTCATAGCTTCTTCAATCTCGGCCAATAGGTAAAAACCTCAAGCGTGAATCTCTTCAAGGGTCTCTCTCTGGGATAACCGCTTTATGTATTCAGTCTTCGTCCTTAAGCGGGTCTCGACTGCCTCCACATCAGCCTTATACTGGGCCACCATTTCCTCGGCATCAATAGAGGTCGTATCCAATTTGGACCTCAGTGCCGTATATTCTCTTCCGAGAGCATCCCGTTCCATGACGGCCGAGCTCAGCTATCCTCGAAGATCATCATTCAATCGAGACCACTTATCGGCTTTGTCCTTCGCCACCCGAGGTTGGTTCATGAACGATACCAGCTCTGCCTTTGCCGCTTCCTTCTCCGAAGCCAGCAGTTCCATCCTTCCCTTTCACACTTCGGTTGTGGCCTTGACCTCATCCATCTTAGCCCGCAGCTGGTCGATCAGGTCTATCTTCTATTGGACCTGCGAAGTTGTATTATTAGTCTCCATGACTAACTACTCATTTTTAGCTTCAAAGACCTTTACCTTCTCAACATATTGCCGTGTTCCCGTTTCAGGGTTGAGGCCTTCTTCTAAGCTTTCTCCAGCTCGTCCTGGAGAATCGAGAGGTCTTTAAGAGCCTCGTCCTATTGCTCACTAAGAGCCTTGTACATGTCTTTTTTTCGGACCTGCTCTTTGAGCTTGAACTCGAGCTGACTAATCTCCAAGTGATACCGGAGGAAGATTTAATGGTGAAGCACTGAAGCCTGTAAAACAATAAAGTTAGTAGGAAACATCAAAAACCTTAGAGGGATTCATGAAGGAGTACAAAAGGGCTAACACCTTACTCGGTTTAGCGCCTGCTGTGCCTCGTTGAAGAGACTTGACGTGCCCACCTCGTTCATCTTTGCATGTTCCTCCTCACTCTCCGGGCATCGAAGGTAGCTGGCTACGCCCACCGGAGCAGACAAGACCCGGGCATCCTCCGAGATTATAAGAACAACCGTTCTCTTGCGCTCGGGGTCCACACTCGGTGCGGGAAACTGCTTCACTAATCTTAGGCTTGAACTTGGCCCGCCAACTCCCGAGGGCACATCCTTCTTCTGGACCTCCAGGTGACCAAACTGGGAAAAATCCTCCAATGCGGCCATGTCCAAGCCGTCGAAAAATGAGTTGGGGGATCATCTGGCCTTGCGCTCCCTCACTAGACTTTTCTTTGCCCAGTTGGGCCTCTTCGACCATATACTCGGTGTAGGAGGGCATCTCCACGATGTCAATGATACCGGTTGCCTTCTTCGGGACAGGAGCAACTTCTTGGGAGGCCGCAACCTCCATCTCCCCCTCAGGTTCCCTAGTCAGAAGGGGATCGACCTCGAGGTCCTCTTTCTCTGTTGTCGCCTGCTCCCCAGTAGGGGTCGACCCATGAGCGATTAAGATGTCGTCTTCTTCGGGATCATCCCTGAGTCAGTAGAGAAAGTCAGGGTCCGGTACCCTGGACTTGGTGTTTTTCATGGGCTTCCGGACTTGGGTGATCGCTCTCTTCTTCCTCTTCACCTTGGGATCCTGGAAACCCGAGGACTCTCTCTTCCTCTTCTTCTCCTCCTTCGCGGCAGCCCTAGGCTGTCCCGAAATGGAGGGCTCGGCGGGTAAGGACGTATACTCATCCTCATCCAGCGGCCTAAGTTAGGTGGTCTTAGGCAGACTTATAAGAGAGGAGAAAAGGTTAGCGTTGTGTAAATTGGGGGCGTAGTGGTAACTATTCAGGGAAGAACCTCACCATGAGAATGGGCCTCCCATTTTCCCTTCGAAAGTTTGCACTATGTGCGCTCGAAGTACGATATCTACTTACAGATCCCTTCGATCCACTCCTTGAACCGGGGGATTGCATCAGCAACTTGGGCAACAGCTGCACGGCCGTAAATACATGCATTGAGAGAAGGAATAAAAAGAAGTTAATACTTAAGGAAGACAACACTTACGAGATGTGTAACACTTCTCGGGGAATGGCAGAAACTCGGGAGGGATCAAGTTTTCAATTTTCACTGGAACAAACCTCCTCTGCCAGCCTCGGTCTCGATCCTCGTCAATGCTCGAGAAAGGTGCCTTACTTGCTCGATGGACAAATTTGATCAGGCCCCCTCAAAACATTTGGAGGCTATATAGGCGGAGTAGATGGTCGAGGGTGAACCGTGGGTTGTCAGTATTGTTCAAAAAATAACGTAGGAGGATCACGGTCCTCCAAAATGATGAGTGGATTTGCCCGAGGCACACCTCGTACCTCTTGAAAAAAGCCAGGATTAAGGGATCTACCGATCCTAACGTGAATGGTTAAGTATAAATAGTTAAATACCCCTCAACGTGGGTAGTAATATCATCATTAGGCCCGGGGAGGACCACGTCTTTACCTTCCCATTTACAGTCCTCTTGGAATATGGGAAGGGTATCTTCAGTGACAGAGCATATGTATCTCCATGCTCCCTCGCCTCGGTCTTGTTGACTAGAGGCCTTCTCGACCTTGAAATCATCCCCGATATAGCAACCCCGGGGTATAAAGCTCTTCATGGGATTTGCCCGAGGAGCTGCTTGTTACGGTACGGACTTGGATATTTTAGCCATCGTGATGTGGGAAAATATGAAGATTTGAAGGGAAATATGAAGACTTGAAGGAAAATATAAAGATTCAAAGGAAAAATATGAAGATTTGAAGAAAGAGTATGAAGGTTTGAAGATGGGATGAAGATATGAAGATCTGGGTTGGAAATCCAAGAAAATATATGAAGGTTTGAAGGTCATAGATGAAGATATGAAGGTTTAAGAAGCAGGGTATGGGGATTTGAAAAACGTTAAAAGCCGTTAGAAAATTCAAAGGTAAAATCTAGGATTGGAAAGTGAAAGAAGTGTAAAAGATCGAAGCTTTTATAGGGGAAAAATAGTCAATGCGCGATGTTTCACATTCGAACTTGGCCAGCCGGTGATTGACACGTGTTCAAAGTTAGAACGACGTGACTGACGAGACGTTTTAGCTTATCCGTCACCTCAATTGTAACATACAAAGGAAGGAACCAGGGTTCATCTATCGCTTTCCATCGTTTCGACAAACCTACTCTCCGAAAAATGAGGGGACTATCTGTATACGGGTGAAATCGAAGATAAAGCGCACCCCGATTTCCCAATGAATCAAACGGAGTAAGGGCATGAACATACGAGAAGCTGGGAACTCTTTGTATCGAGGCCCGTGAAAAGTGAACAAAGTGCTCGCAATCGAGCCTAATAAAACAACGCGCCCCGGACCTGGGACAAGTTATAAGACCTCAGAAAGCACGACAAACGGTTATACACGACGGCTAGAGGGCCGTGATGTTTACAACCAACCGGATGTCATGGTGTGGATCTCGCTCGATGTCAGTTACATATTAGTAATTAATGAGAAAGGAAGATTTTACCTTTTTTAGATTTGTACTAGGGATGAAACTTTCCTACTATATAAGGGGGACGCTTTTCTTTGATAAGACACATTATAACACGCAAATCAAGATAATACAAATATATTTTCTGCTTTCTAGCTACTGCAAAAGTTCTTACTTAACTGTTTGTTCTTCATTCATAATTGGGTTCGAACCAAGTGTCTGTTCGAGGGAAAAACCACCGTTCAAACTGGGTTCAGGCTAGGCTGTAACATTACGAGTGGTTTGATCATTCATTTTGTCTTTAACTCATTTGTCTGATATTCCTGATTATTTGTATTGAACCAATCCACATATCCTTAAAACCGCATATAAATTAAATTGTTATCCGATTTTAGGGTAAACACTTATAACAATACTAGATAGAACGAATATATAATTCAAAGTCTAATGTTCAGAAGGTCCCTTAAAGGTATCCATTGAAAGTGGTCGTTACATGGGGTCCTAAAGAAGTACTTAACTGTTAAACCAAGCTTTTTAGCAACATGGTGGCTAAATAAAATAAGCTGTGTCGAATAAGGAGTAGCGCACGTTCAAAATATGGAAACATCCTTTCTTTCTGCCAAATTTCTATATTCATCAACTTGCAAGTTGGAACCACCCTTCGAAGATCACTTTGTTTCACCAATTTTAAAAACACAAAAAACATGCTACAAATTTTTGGAGCCCGGAACCAAAGTGTGGTCGTTTTGGACTCAAATAATAATAATAGGTAGAAAAAAACTGACTACCATTTTATATATAACGCGGTTATTCACCGCGCTTTACTTTAACGGCATGTTTGTCCGTTAAGGTATAGCGCGGTGAATAACCGTGCTATATTTGAACTTTTATGTACCACCAATAATTCATTTACACTTTACTGACCCACCAATAATTCATATGGGTATAATGCATGTTGTATACGCGCTACATATAAGCGCTATACCTCAATTATTGTAACCCCCAGACTGGTTTTTTCTTATTTAAGGAGTTTCATAATTTGGTAAAAATCCATTCAGGATCCTTCAGGTCTTCCGAAATATTTATTAGTTAAGTTATTTCGCATTTTGTCATAATGTCCAAAGAGCAAAAAATTAGGGTTTCATTATATTGGGGAGGGGGGAGAAGGGGTGAGGTTGTGGTGGAGAATAACTCAGTACGCTATAGTTGTTCTCCATAGTGTCATGTTAAGTTGCCACTTACAATGGAGTACGATAGATTGATATCATTGTTATATAAAAAAATGAGAGTGAGCAAACGTTCGGTTAATATTAAAGTAACCAGAAGATATCTGTATTCTGTTACTCCGTAAGGGGTTGCTTGTTATGCTGAATTTAACATCGAAGATGATGAAACTCTGACGGATTTTTTGAGGACTCTGGATGAACACTGAGAGCTTCTTGTGATAAAAATATTGGAAATATACGTCAAGGCTGAAGACGTTCGCAATATTGAGGTTTCGCAAAATAGGGATATCCCTCAATCATTGGGAGGTTTTTTTGGAGCATTTTTATCCGAACAGGTTCCGGGTGAAAGAGTTTAGCCAGATATAAACTTATCTCCACGGGCGAATGAGGAGCGAAGATATAATTTCTCCCCAAGTTTAAATAATCCACAAGCCGAGTGGTAAATTTTAATTTTCTTTGTGTTACAATATTTATTTTAATGTATTATATTTGTATTAATACTCATATATTTCACAGGGGGTACCAGCCAGATATAAATTTTATAAGTTATGAACCAACATACAGTTGGGATATGCCTAGTTTTGGTGTGTTGGATCATGGGATATCAACACATTATGATTTGTAATTTAAGTGATAAAGTTTATATGTAATGTTTTGATGAATTTGAGAAACTCATTATTTTATTGGTTGTGCAGTGAAAACGAGCAACTTGAAGGTCACGTCCTTACTCAATTGCCCGAAGACGACATATTTAATGAGCTGGTAGATGCGCAAAGTAAGGAAGATGATAGTGATTATGACAACAATGCTAATGAGTCTAGAGATGATACACCCTTCAGCGATGAGAGTGATGATGATGATGAGGACGAGAATGATGAACCTAATTTGATGAGGGAGCATGCTCCACCTCCCGTTAGACCAAAAGTGTACGAGTCTCATGTGTCATTTCATTCAAGGGAGATTCCCTACCTAGATCAGTTGCCAAGTATTCCGTATGTGGATACCCTTACAAGGGATCTTGACGAATTTTGAACAGCAATGTGGGATGAATCTAGAGCAACAGTGCTGTCAAAGAATATGTTTTTTGCTGATAAAGCGCGCCTAAGTAGGGCAGTGTTAATGTACAGCATAAAAGAGTGTCGTGAGATCGTGGTTCATGAGTAATCTCCGGAAGTATACAAGGTTATTTATCGTAGATGGTTTCAAGGTTGTAATTGGATGTTGCGTGCGAGAAAGTTGAAAACAAATATGTAGATTGTGGGAAAATACATTGGCACCCACACGTGTGAAATGGACACATTCAGTGGTAATTATTTTAACTTGAATGTTGACTTGATTTCTCTTGTCTTGATTCCAGACATTGAAGCGTACATAAAGTACAAGATCAAAAAGTGTATAACATCTGTCCACCAGGTATGTGGATGTACCATTACCAAAAGAAAGGCATTTCTGGGGCATAAACGTGCGTTTGAAATTATTTATGGTAACTGGGATAAGTCCTTTGCCGCTCTACCCAGGTACATGGCTGCATTACAACACTTTAACCCCGGGACTATTGTTGAATGGAAGCTTGAGCGGAGTCCGGGAGTACCAGAAAACATATTCAGATATGTGTTCTGGGCATTTAAACCAGCCATTGATGGTTTTGTGCATTGTCAACCAGTAATATCCATAGAAGACACTCATATCTATGGAAAGTATGATATTAAGTTGTTGATCGTCGTTGCAGTAGATGCTAATGGAAGTATATTTCCCCTACCATTTGCTATTTGTGCCAATGAAAGCCAAGAGACGTGGACATTATTTTTGAATCACTTGAAGGAGCACATTGTCAGACATCGTTCAGGTATTTGTCTAATATCTGATCGGCATGGCGGTATTTTAAGTTCTGTACAGAATTTGCGTGCTTGGCAGGAACCGTATGCCTACCATGCCATTGCAGTAGATGCTAATGAAAAGTATGATATTAAGCTCATATCTTTGGAAAGTATGATATTAAGTTGTTGATCTCCGTTGCAGTAGATGCTAATGGAAGTATATTTCCCCTAGCATTTGCTATTTGTGCCAATGAAAGCCAAGAGACGTGGACATTATTTTTGAATCACTTGAAGGAGCACGTTGTCAGACAACGTTCAAGTATTTGTCTAATATCTGATCGGCATGGCGGTATTTTAAGTTTTGTACAGAATTTGCGTGCATGATAGGAACCGTATGCTTACCACAGTTACTGTGCTAGGCACTTGAAGGCCAACTTCCAGAGGGCTTATCCGAACAAGGACTTACATAATTTTTATATGAATGGCTGCAACAGATCACCAAGAGTGTAAATTCAGGACGCGAATGGAATTGATTAGGCAGGAAGACCCAGAAGCCTATCGTTGGTTGATGCGATACGAGCTTGACAAGTGGACTTTGCATAGGGATGGTGGTATAAGATGGGAAATTTTGACAACAAATGTATCAGAGTCGTTCAACGGGTTATTGAAGTCTGCACGTGGATTGCATGTCACTGCTATGGTGCGAATGTCATTCAAGCAGATGGCGGAGAGGTTTACTGAAAGATCTAGAGGTGCATCATCAATTATGGAAAAGGGGTGTTGAATATATGCCACAACCAATAAAACGATTTGAGAAATATAGGAAGCGAGCACAGTGGCATTCATTTTTGCAGTATTGCAGCGAGCAAAATATTTTTGAAGTTCTCACTAGTCTACATCACAATCGCGGGAATAATACACATACCGTCAATGAATCCAGAAGATTATGCTCCTGTGAAAAATGGTCAATCTATCACTTTCCATGCTTACATTCCATGAAGTGCTTTCAGCATACAAGTTTCGCGGCAACGAGGTACGTTGATAAAGAATATAGTGTTGCTGCATACTTAAACACCTATAATGGACAGTTGCAGCCAGTGGGTGCTGAGCATTATTGGCCACCGGAACCATTTAAAATAGTGTGTAACAAGGATTATGTGTGTCAACGGTAAGTGCAAAAAAGAACGCGGATACAGAACCAAATGGATGTTGGTGATACCGTTTATGCGCGTAAATGTGGCATATATTCCCAAACAGGACACGACCACCGTAAATGTCCTTCAGCTGGTTTGGAAAGCGGTGGTAATTCAGCTCCAGGTGGGAGTTCATCCAATGTGTCCAATTATCAAGGATAAACGTAGTGTTTTATTGCAGGATTTTTGTTGTACTAAATATCTGTAAATGTTCAGTTTGTAAATTTTATGAAATAAAATTTTATCTCAAATGAGATTAAATCTAATTGATATTTAGCATTAAAGATTAAATACAACAATTTAACATACACCCTAAGAAAAAAATAACAATTTTCATTCGCCATTATCGTCACTGTCTGGCACTGTTTCATTGTCACTGTCTTCATCTTCTTCGTCAACATCTTGTACGCACCTGCCATGACCCAAAATCCAACTAGTCATGATGGCACCTAACCCAACTCGCTAGGTAAGCCAACTTTCAATTATCTAATTCTAATAACAATTATTAAAGCAATTTAAGTGAATAATTATCTTAACCTTATACATTCCCCAAGAACTGGTAGTACAAATCATGAGCTTCTAAGAATAGAGTATACAAAGCGGAAATGAAATAAATACATAGTCTGTTTGAATAATACATAAACAGAGCTTTTATAAATTTAAGGCGACCCTGAACAAGAGGCAACTACAATAGGAACTCAGGTACATCTTCAAATCCCGCAACCATCGAGCACAACAACAACAGCCAACATCTGCACGCAATGTGAAGAAGTGTAGTATTAGCACAACCGACCCCATGTACCGAGTAAGTAACAAACCTAGCCGTAGGTTGAAAGTAGTGACGAGCTTCTACCAAGGTCGGAGTCCAACTTCCATAACCAACAATAGTTCATAACAATATTAAACAAGTAATACCAGAAATAACTCAAAGAATAAATGCTCAACTAAATCATGACTTCTGAAAATAGTTCTGTCTTTCAAGTACATCAATGAAAACCCAAATCATTTACCAAAGTTATCAAAAATATGAATAAGTTTGAAAACAGTAATTTTTCCAAAATCCTTTCAATAATAAATAAAATATCTCATTTTCTTTCCAGATAACCAGTGTAAAACAAATGCATCACTATGCCCATCTGTCAACATGTGTGAGAAATCATGGATAATGTGATACCGTACAGCATGAGGAAAACACATCTCTATGCATATATGTCATGTGTGCATGTCAATGCAATGTATCTCAGAGATTGTACTCATGTACTCACACTCTCAGAGTACTCAATATCACTGTCTCGCATTCTCTCTCACTATGCTCAGCACACTCAATCACTCAGCGCTATACAATACCTGCTGCGGCGTGCAGCCCGATCCATGTTTATAGTCGACTGCACTCACTGGGATTTGTACAGACTCATGAGAGGCTCCTACAGCTCAAGCGCTATAAGCACGGGCAACTCACGTGCTGCACGGACAACTCATGTGCCATAATATAAATATCTGGATCCGCACGACCAATTCACGTGCTGCACGACCAACTCACATGCAATAATAATATATGGATCCGCATGTCCAACTCACGTGCTGCACGGCCAACTCACGTGCAATGATAATATAAGGATCTGCACGGCCAACTCACGTGCTACACGGACAACTCACGTGCTATAATAATAAAGTATGCTGCAGGCGGGCAGCCCCGATCCACACTCATCCTCACAATCAGGCCCTCGGCCTCACTCAGGCATGAATCTCTCCAGTCTCTTGGGCTAACAATGTTATGAAAAATAGCCCAAAAATGATGATATGATGTATCAATAAATAACAACAGAGACTGAGATATGATATGCAATGAAATGAATGTGACTGAGTATGAATTTTCAATTTAAAACAAATAATTCACAGTAATATGACCTCTGGGGGTCCCAATAATACTGACACATAACCTCAACATGATTTTTAATATGCTTTTCAGCTCAATATCTTTAACTCATAAAACTGCATGGAAAATGCAAAGATTATTTAACTACAAATTTCACAGAAATAATTATATCACAATTTCTATAGTGCACGCCCACATGCCTGTCACCTAGCATGTGCGCCATCTTCCAATAATTTATGAAATACATATATTCAGGGTTCATACCCTCAACTCCAAGATTAGAAGAGTTACTTACCTCGAACAAGCCAAATCCAATATCGAGCAAGCTAGGCAATGCTTCAGCAATTCCACTCTGCACGTATCAACTTCTAAACAGCTCGAATCTAGTCACAATAAATTTGACTCAGCCCAAAAAATTTATATTAATTAATTCCATATCAAAATACTAATATTTCCACAAAATCCGAAATTACGCCCCAAATATCACCCGTGGGGACCACGTCTCGGAATCCGATGAAACTCACAAAATCCGACAACCCATCCAATTACGAGTTCAACCATACCAATTTTATCGAGTTCCAATAAAAACTCAACCTCCAAATTTTAAATTTTTATTTTTGGAAGATTTTACAAAAATCTTGATTATCCTCCATTAAATCTGAATTAAATGATGCATTCAAAGGCATAATCACGGAAATTAATCAAAACTGGATAAGAATCGCTTACCCCAAATACCCACATAAGAATCTCTCCAAAAATCGCCTTCTACCGAGCTCCAAATTTGATTTTGAGTTATGAACTCAAACCCCCATTTTTGGGACTTTTAATTCTGCCCAGATAGGCCTTCTTCGCGTTCGCGACCATTGCTTCGCCTTCGCGAAGGCCAAAACCCAACTGCCTCAAATCCTTCATCGCGTTCGCGACCTCCTCGTCGCGTTCGCGAAGGCCAACTATTTCTGCCCCATAATTTCCTCGTCGCGTTCGCGAACTCCTTGTCGCGTTCGCGATGACCAGCTCCTTCACGTTCGCGTTCGCGTTCGCGTTCCACGCTTCGCGTTCGCGAAGGCCAAATGAACAGCCCCTCAAATTCCTCTTCGCAAATGCGAGAATCCCTTCGCGTTCGCGAAGAAGAAAACCAGACTTCAGCAATAGCAGTCCAAACAACTCCAATTTGGTCCGAAACCACCCCGAAATCCACCCGAACCCCTCGGGACCTCAACCAAATATACCAAAAAATCTTAAAATATTATACGAACTTAGTCGAGCCCTCAAATCACCTCAAACAATGCTAAAACCATGAATTACACTCCAATTCAAGCCTAATGAACTTTAAAATTTCTAATTTCTACAAACGACTCCGGAACCTATCAAATCACGTCCGATTAACCTCAAATTTTGCACACAAGTCATAAATGATATAACAGAGGTATTCAAATTTTCAGAATCGGATTCCAACCCCGATATCAAAAAGTCAACCCCCGGGTCAAACTTCCCAAAAATTAAACGTTTGGCATTTCAAGCCTAATTCCACTACGGACCTCCAAATAATATTCCGGACAAAGCCCAAAATCATTATACAAAGCTATTGGAATCATAAAAATTCAAATCCGAGGTCGTTTACACATCGGTCCATATCCGGTCCATTTTTCTAACTTAAACTTTAAACCTTGGAACTAAGTGTTCCAATTCATTCCAAAACCTCACCAGACCCGAACCAATTACCCCGGAAATTCACACAATAAATGTAAAGTACAATATGAGCAGTAAATGGGGAAACGGGGTTGTAATACTCAAAACGACCGGTCGGGTCGTTACATCACCCTTCCGTACTGAGGGCATCGTAATATAGGCCCCAGTTGACACACATTTCTCGTATTTCATCGCTATCTCCAATAAGACCACTTGCTTGATTTCTACAATAATATAGGACTCCTACGTCCAACGTTTGTGGTAGAAACTTTGGTAGTCCCTCCCACTTCACAACTGTTGGGAAAATGGGATAATCATTATCTCTATGCAATTTTTCATTTTCTAATAAATCCCAATACTGATCCTCCGTTCCTTTCAGGTAGTTAAGATCATCCATTGCATGATGAACGACTAGTGCCTTTTCCATCTCTAGAATCTCCTTCATCAAATGTCGAATCACTTCTAATTCATATTTGTATGTGTTTGTTTGGAAGGTTGCATACAGTCCTTGTGGAGCAACAAGCCCATGCCAGTGACATAGTACTTCATAATCACATCATTTTGAGTAAAGGGGAACTCATTGTAGTTTTTCGCCCCAAGTTCGCATACCTTCAGGCTTTGTACAATGCGTTTTGCCCTCAATAATGTGCCCTGCAACTTTGAGATCAATGTCTATATTGATAGGCTTATTTTTCAAGGGACGTAGAACATCATACCACTTGTCATCAACCAAATCAGTATAGCAACCTAGTATATTTATTTCAAGGTAGGGATCGAGTGTGTTATGACGTGTTCCATGTGGATCTGTTAAACTACCTTCACCTTTTTGCCTCTTCTTAAACCACTTATTAAATATTAGTGGCATTTCTGAAATGGATGCTGTAATGGTTATTCAAATGGTCTTTGAATACTGATCTCTTGAAGTATATAAAATATAAAATACTAACGTACATGTTAGCAAAAAAAAATTTAATGGTCATACCATGGTCTCAGCGGGCTCGTGAATAAAATCATCCGTCTTCGGCAAGTCATTATCGCACAATGTGGCCTCCATGACGGGCGATGACAAAATCTTTAAAAAACTAAAAACACTTTAGATATTACTGAACAATTAATGAAATTAAAACAAATTGAAATAATAGTAATACAAACAAACCTGCGCCTGAGTAGCGCCACAATGCTCTGTCGGAACATCGAGGTGCACTGGAGTAGATGAAGTATCTGAAAGATCCTTAGCATTCCTCGGTGATCGGCCACTATGCACCTCTCGTATCGGATGATCAACAGCAACTGTCGATAGCTTTAGGGGATCAGGAAAATACTGATCCCACTCCTGCCGCGTATTGGCCGTGCCCGCGATCAACAATGGAGCTGACGGGGTCACCTATGAAGTCTCTGGCGATAGCTGAAGGCTGAATGACGGCATATCATGAGGAGCATCGTGTGGCTCAGGGTGTTCACCCGGCTAATCACCTCTAATATCCTCCACGGGTGCCTCAACGCCCCCTTGCTGGGGACCCCGTCCTCGCCGACCACCACGACCTCGTGGGCCACCCCTTCCACTCTGAGAACGCCTGCCACGTCTACCATGTTCAGGCTCCACTGGTGGCCCATGATGGTACTCCTCGGGCAGCACATAAGTAGCCTCGTATCCTAAGCGCTCATCCTCTCGGGCACGTCTCAATGTGTCAGTAACAAGATCAGTAACCCAACGGCCAAACACGTGCAAAGTTGCGCTCCCTCGCATGTATGATGCAGCATCTCCAGTCCCAACTGGTAGAACTGATGTACGCCAATAGCCTGCATAACATGTAAAATATTAATTATGGAATGATAATGTAAAGTTATAAGTAAGTATAACAAATAACATACCAGTGCCTCATGCATCCCGGCTTATGGAATGTACCGACTACCAACGCGATGAATGGGATTCTCGACGAGAAGTCGGGTAATGCTGCGATACCAACCCGTGCACTCATGCTCCCCCTCCATACGGTCAGGTGGAGGGTATGGCGGAATCAGGTCATACCTCTGGACCCAAACCTCAATATGGGCCTCTAGCCAGGCCAAGTATGTCTGGTCAACCCTGCAACGATCATCCCGCTGGTAATGTGTCCCGTGCCAAGTGGGCGTAATAGGTACAAGCTGCGGGCGACCAAACTGGCGAAGGACTCGCTCGGTGGCATGATGCTCGACTATATCGAGACATATCAGTGAGATGGAAGAGCTCCACATAGCTCAGCCATGGGAGCAATAATCGGGCAAACCAGCTATGAGCACGTCGTTGTATGGCCTCCATATGAACTATTTATTAAACACAAAAATCGTGAGTAAACGCAACACATATCAAGACAGGACAAGTAAACTTAAGTATATATGTACCTGTGCGCCTTCAAGTAAATCCAACATCCCTGTAATAAGGGAGATGATGTCGATCCTCGACCTCGCATGCGTAGCCTCGCCTATCAACCCACCTCCAAGCTAAAGGGAGAAACGGTGGAGGTGGTGCATCCGAAGTGATCGGTGGTAGAGGTAGCTGGAACTGCAGGGATCGCTCCCGGGCCCAAACCTAATATAGATTGTAGACGTAAAATTTAAGGTATTTTTTTTTACTATATATGTTATAATCATGAAAAGAATGACTATGTTTTCACCTGAAGCAGTGGTAAAAATCCGGCAACATCTCTCTAATTGGCCATGCACGCCCGACACATCTACCTATACAGGTAACCTAGAACAGCTGCACCGTATTTGTAACTAGATAAATTATCTAGCCGCTCCAGATAATGTAGAAATTTCAAGCTGACTAGGTTTCCCGAAGTGTTCGGGAACAATATACCACCAAACATCAGCAGCAACAACAACAGTCTCGTGTGCCGGTCGATATCATCTGGCGGTGAATCATCCGTAATCTCCGCGTCCATCACCACCAAATGCTGCCGAACGAGCGTCAGCTACAATCGACTGGCCCCACTCAATGTAGTCGGCTCCGCTGGCTGGAAGCCGGTGAGCCGCTGCAACATATGAAAGTAATCCAATCCCGTATAGTCTCTAAGAGCATGCGGGTAAGCTATAGGTATACCATTAACAAGCAGCTCGAAAAGAACATCCACGTCCTCAAGCATGATGGTAACCTCGCCGATGGGTAGATAAAACGTGTGCATCTCCGGTCGCCACCGCTCTATCGTAGCCGTGATCAACGCCCAGTCGAACTGCAACCGGCCGATCTCTATGATCCTGTAGAAACCCGTATCCTGAAGACGTCTAACTATACAGGGATGCAGTGGGTAGTCCCTAATGAACTCCCATATATCATCTATACGTCTGGGGCGGAATGTTTGGGACAGACACTGCCCATCCCAGATGTGTAAAGACCTATGGTTGCCCTGTAGCAACAGTAGCTCTCGAGATGCGGTTCGGGATGCACATGGGGAACCTCCATGACTATATCTGTAAATTGAACAATATTAATTAAAATATTTTTCTGTTTATTTGTGTAACATCTTTAAATATATTGCAATATCTTTCGTATTAATATTTAATCAATATTTTTTCTATATTATTACTTAGGTTGATATATTTTCTATATTATTATTTTATATATTAGTTTATTACATTATTTTATATGTTTGTTTCTTACATAGCTATTTTTGGGTATAACAGAATTAAATAATTAATTTTCATAACTATACATGATAAAATTAATAAGTATTCATATAAAATACTTAGTTTGATAAATTTTCGATATTGTTGTTTTTTATTTTATTTTCTTACATTTATTGACTAAAATTCGAGAGGGTTTGTGTTTGAACTATCATCTTTTTTCAGATATTTTGGGTGTTAACAGATAATTAAATGATTAATTTCAATAACTACAAATATAATTTTCTATATTAATATTTCATATGTTAGTTTCCAACAAGTTTCTACTAAAGTAACACTACTCTAAATGGCCATGAACAAAGTCAACTACCATAAGCTAAAGGGCACTAAACAATAATAAAGTCACATATTAATAAACGTATAACAATAACATCACATATAACATTAATTATTCATAAAATAACAAAAAAAAATTTCTAATTTTTACCACATAAATCCGGATAAAAACTGACAAATTAATTAAATCACAAAACGATCACAAAAAAAACAAAATAGACCACAATAAAAAATAACTAATAAGCATTTTATATACACGAGTTAAACCAAAAAATAAGTCGGAATACCTCGATTTAAAATTTTTTGAAATGTGAAAATTTGAGGATTTGGGGGCCGAAACGAGCAATAGACGAGATCCACTACACGACAACGCCTTGGATTTGGTGTTAGCTTGCTATAATACGGAGAAGATACACTTTTCGTGTGACGGGTGGGCTCCAATGGAGTTTTTCTGCTTAAAAAATGGGAGTGGGGGACCAATTTTTGGGTTTCTGCCGGTTTTTGGTCGGGGAAGGAGATGGCCCGCTTTTTTAAGGAGGTATAGCGTATATATAGGAGGCGCTATATTATAGCGCCTCCTATATATGCGTTATACCTCCCGCCAATTTTGAGTTCAAATATAGCGCGGTTATTCACCGCGCTATATCTTAACGGACAAACGTGTCGTTAAGGTATAGCGCGATGAATAATTACGTTATATATAAAATGGTAGTCACTTTTTTTTTCACCTATTATTATCGTTTGAGTCCAAAAGGAATGGTTCCGGCATCCCAAATTTTGGGGGTCTCTCTGTGTTTCAGTTTCTTCTTGTCACATCAACACCCTCCCCCACCCCAATTTGCATCTTCCAAGAACTCAACCTTTTCTGCTTGTAAAAGAATCACATGATAAAAGTGTTCCCTGGTTAATGATTTTAATCGATTGTTCTGTAAGTAGTGCTTTACTAATTAAGGAAGTGAAACTAATATTAGAAACACTTTTTCCTTTACGTAAGACCTTTTCCTCTTTCCATAACACATCAGTCCACTAATCAAGATGAGAGAATTAGCAAAAGATATTTGACATCATATATTATGATCTAATTAACTTCTTGCACTAAAATTTTAAACCTCTGAAAAATATTTTTATGAAGTTTATCTTTCATGTTGCAAAAGAGAAGATGCCCACAAATATAATGGGGCTCAAAATTATTACTGATATCTTTTATCTCTTTTTAATACCTCTCAAACAACAGACATTGCATCTAAGCCTTCCATGTTTTTCACTTATAACGTAACATGACAAGTAAAATATATAGTATATATATAGAGATACAAATGGGATTAAATGAAATTAGCTAGCACGCGTTGATGTTCAATACCAAGGGTGTTTGTTACGAAGGAAAATATTTTTAATTTTTTTATATTTTGTTGGCTTAAATGCTTTGGAAAATATTACATAATTTCCTTATAAAGAGGAGGGAAAACTTTTCCAAAACTCTTTATCCACCTTCTCCACCTATTTCCCACCCCACCCATTTTCCAAAACTCCTTCTCAACCTTCCTCACCCTATTCCCCACCTCCACCAACCCCCACCAACTCACCCCCCACCCTCACCCCACTCCCAACCTCGCCTCCCCATCCACACCCCATAATGTTCGCCTAAATTATATATTTTTCAAAAAAATATTTTATACTCATTAATCAAATACTGAATAATTTTTATTTTTCACTCACCAACCAAACATAGTAAAATAAATGATAAAACTACTCATTTTTTAGGAAAATATTTCCATCCATACCAGACATACCCCAAATGTGTGAACGTTTTAATCAAATAACTGTAAGGGGTAATATTGGTTTATAACATATGGTCGAATGGTAATATGACACGTGAAACCGAAGATAGGCAAACGATAATACCGGATACAATGAATGTAATCAATATCGGGGTAAATCCCAAAGGGAACGTAGTCAACGGGGGAAGTTCAAGGGTTTTCCATTGGATAGCATCCAATGAGGGAATATTCATTAACATTAAATGAGTGACCGTTGCAGAAAATATTTGCATTCATGGCCTGCCGTTACGTGTTCATCAATGATTCTTTTATTATCATTTAAGAGGAGCTTGATCCTAGGGTCTTGTTTCCCTAGGTAAATCTATAAATAGCAGGCTCTGCAGCCATTATAAGAAGACGATTTTTTTTTTGCATTCTAAAGCTTTATTTTATTATTTTCGCTCTCAATGTAAGAACTTTATTTGAACCTTATCGATATTTCCAGTTTTGCTCCCGGAGGGACTGCATTCGGAGTCAGGCTTGTCATCTTCTTCAATTTCAATTGCCAATCTAAATATTAGTTTTATCTCTTTACCATTTCTTGGATCAAATCAATTCTCTTGTCTATTAACCACGTTACAAATTCAACTGTACCGTTTTACGGGTAAATATTTTGGCACCCACTGCGGGGCATAGACAGATGCGTAATTGGTTTGATTCATTCATTTATTACTAACTTGTTTTGATTCTTTCCTTCGTAAGAAATCATATATGGCAGCTACTGATGTCAACATCACGTATAACGATGAGGAATGCAAAGATTTTCCTCAATATGATGACTCAATCAACGAAACCCATAATGAAGGTGACAAAATAACCCTAGTTCGTCAAGGACAGTACCCCCGGCATGTGCGAGAGACAACTCCCAATGATGCGATGGAGGAACATGTCGTGGAAATGATAAAAATCTTAAGAGAACTGTAGAAGACAATCATTAGTCACCTCTCAAGGCACGATCGTGTAATGACAGAGTTAAAACAAGCATTGCCAGGCGCCTTCGATAATGCAAATGGAAGGGGTCCGGTTCCTCCCAGTGTTCCGGCAAATCAAACGGCTCAGAGAGTCTATAATTACACCCCAAGGGGTGAAGTTGGTTTCGACGGTGCCAGAGGGACCGGTAGCAGATCTAGGAATAACAACGGGAATGATCCCTTCAAAATCAAGCTCATGAGGTTTTTGAGGGAAATGAACGAACAAATGGATCAAAATGCAAAGGAGTTTCGCGCTTGAATGGATCAGATTCTGGGCGCACCACCAGTTCTGAAAGGCCCAGATTTGAAAAAATACACGCAATTGTCGTTTAAGCTGAGTGCAACACCAGAGTTAATTTCGAAGAGGTTCAAGATGCCAGAAATACCAAAATATGATGGGACTTCGGATCCACATGAGCACATCAAAACCTACACCACGGCTGTGAAAGGGAACGATTTGGCTCAACATGAGATCGAGTCGGTCTTACTCAAGAAGTTTGGTGAAACCCTCATAAAAGGGCCCTGACATGGTATTCTCTTTTATCCGAGCATTCAATTGACAATTGGAGATGCTTGCAGACTCGTTCATTAAGGCCCATGTCGGGGCAAGGAAGGTTCAAGCCAGAAAGACGAACATTTTAAGGATTGCGCAGGGCGAGTTCGAATTGTCGCAAAACTTCGTGATCCGGTTCCAGAATTAGAGGATGCTGCTACCGGTGTTACCATATGAGTGGGCAGCTGAGGCATTCACAAAGGGTCTAAATCTGCGGAGCTCCAACGCCTCCTGAAAACTGAAGTAAATCTTGCTTGAGTTTCAAGTAACCACATGGGCGGATGCCCATAATCGTTACAAGTCAAAAATAATGATAGAAGACGATCAACTTGGTTCCCCGGTACCAACCGGGGGACGGGATCGAGACAAAAACCAGGACAAGTTTAAAAGCTACTTTGATGCGGATCGGCGGTCTTCTAAAGGTCGTTTTGCCGAATGAAAGAGTCGTGCGAATTTGTTGACTTCAAAATTTTAAATCTTGTCTTTCTATTCTCTCACATATGGTGAGGACACGCACCGCTGGATCTGACGATCAAACACCCACGCCTCCTGCTAGAGCCGCGAGAGATCGGGGCCAGGACAGAGGCCGAGAAGGGGCTCATGATGCATCTAGAGCACCCGCCCGAGCTGCGATAGAGGAGCCACCAATAGCTCCAGTTGAGGGGCAGGCACCTTATGCGTCTGTTACTATCCCTGCACTTCAGGAGACTCTAGTCCAGTTCTTGAGCATGTTTGGTACTCTAGCTCAGGCGGGGTTGATTCCATTTGCACAGGCCACATCTCAGGCCGAGGGAGGAGACTCCTGCAGCCTGTACCCCAGAGTAGTGGGTCCATGTTAACCAGGTCCCAGAGATCATACCAGGGCAGCCAGTTGTCCTAGTTCAGCCCGAGGTTAGGGCAGAAACATCTGAGGAGGAGGAGCTCAAGCTCAAGAGGTACAAGAATTACCATCCTCCTACATTTAACAGACAAGTTACAAAGGACCCATAGGGCTTTTTGGAGAAGTGCCATTGTATTCTCTATACCATGGGAGGGTGGAGACTAATGGGTGGCTTTCACTACTTTCCAGTTGTCGGGACCATCGTACTAGTGGTGGCGGGCTTATGAGGAGGGTAGCCCCGCCGAGGTAGCTTCACTCACCTGGGCTCAATTTTCAAAGATGTTCCTGAGAGAGTTTTTTTCCCAGAGCCTTCGGGATGCTTGGTGCGCGGAGTTTGAGCAGTTGCGCCAGGGTGCTATGATAGTATCAGAGTATATTGTCGGGTTCAGCGATTTGTACAAACATGCACCTGCCTTAGTTTTCACAGTTAGAGAGCGAGTCTGTCGATTTATTGAAGGGCTCAACTATGGTATTAGATTCAGCATGGATCGAGAGTTAGAGACTGATACCCCATACCAACAGGTGGTAGAGATTGCTTGGAGATTTAAGGGTATGCGGGGCCGGGAGAGAGAGAACAGGGAGGCCAAGAGGCCATGAGATTCTGGCACATATAGTGGTTCCCGAGCCCCAATTGCAGTCCGTCATGGCAGAGGCAATGTGAGTCGTCCAGTTCATTCAGCACTTCCAGCTTCCAGTGGTATTTCGGCCACTCCTAGGTCTCAGGTTGCCCATTATGCACCGCTGCTGTCTAGTGCACCTCCTGCACGGGGTGCTTTCTGCGGTCAGTCCAGCCGACCAGGCCCGAGCTAGTATTAGCAACTACATCCTCCGAGAGCTTGTTTTGAGTGTGGTGATACTCGTCATATGGTGAGGGACTGCCCCAGACTCAGGAGGGGTGCACCTCCACAGACTACTCAGGCTCCACATATTCCACAGGGTCCCCAGACTTCTCAGGCTATGCTTATCGCACCAGTTGCCACTCTACCTGCTCAGCCAGCTAGGGTGGAGTTCAGGCGGGTAGGGGTCGCCCTAGAGGGGGAGGCTAAGTCAGATGTTATGCTATTCCAAGTAGGACGGAGGCAGTTGCATCTAACTCAGTTATCACAAGTATCGTTCTGGTTTGTCGTAAAGATACATCAGTCTTATTTGATCCAGGCTCCACTTATTCATATGTATCATCTTACTTTGCTCCGTATTTGGGTATATCTCGTGATTCTTTGAGTTCTCCTATTTATATGTCCGCATTTGTAGGAGATTTTATTGTTGTTGACAGGTATTTCGGTCGTGTTTAGTTGTTATTGGTGGTTCTGAGACTAGAGTTGATCTATTGTTACTCAGTATGGTAGACTTTGATTTTGTTTTGGGCATGGACTGGTTATCGCCCTATCATGCTATTCTTGATTGTCACGCCAAGATGGTGACGTTGGCTATGCCAGGTTTACCGCGGTTGGAGTGGAGGGGTACTTTGGATTATGTTCCTAGCAGGGTGGTGTCTTCCCTTAAGGCACAACGGATGGTTGGGAAGGGGTGTGATGCATATCTAGCCTTTGTGAGAGATGTCAGTGTTGATACTCCTACCGTTAAGTCAGTTCCGGTAGTGAGAGACTATCCAGATGTATTTTCAGCAGATCTTCCGGGCATGCCGTCTAATAGGGATATTGATTTTGGTATTGACTTATTGCCGGGCACTCATTCCATTTCTATTCCACCATATCGTATGGCCCCAGCGGAGTTTCGGGAGTTAAAGGAGCAGTTGCAAGAGTTGCTCAATAAGGGCTTCATTCAGCCTAGTATGTCACCTTGCGGTGCTCCGGTCTTATTTGTAAAGAAGAAGGATGGTTCTATGTGCATGTGTATTGATTATTGACAGTTGAACAAGGTTACAGTGAAGAACAAGAATCCATTGCCACGCATTGATGACCTATTTGATCAGCTATAGGGTGCTAGAGAGTTCTCAAAGATTGATTTGCGATCAAGTTATCACCAGCTAAAGATTCGAGATCCGGATATTTCGAAGACTGCTTTTAGGACTCTGTATGGTCACTATAAGTTCCTTGTGATGTCATTTGGGCTGACCAACACCCCAACATCATTCATGCACTTGATGAACAGTGTATTCCAACCCTATCTTGATTCATTCATCATTGTTTTTATTGACGACATCTTGGTGTACTCCCGAAGCCGGGAGGATCATGAGCACCACCTGAGGATCATGCTTCAAACCTTAAGAGAAAAGAAGTTGTATGCAAAATTTTCAAAGTGTGAATTTTGGCTTGATTCAGTGGCGTTTTTGGGTCATGTGGTGGAGAGTGTGGGGATTAAGGTAGATCCGAAGAAGATTGAGGCAGTGCAGAGTTGTCCCAGACCGTCTTCAGCCACTGAGATTCGGAGTTTTCTTGGTTTGGCAGGGTATAACCGTCATTTCGTAGAGGGTTTCTCATCTATTGTTGCACCTATGACCAGATTGACCCATAAGGGTGCTCCGTTCAAATTGACCTAGGAGTGTGAGGAGAATTTTCAAAATCTCAAGGCTGCTTTGACTACTGCCCCAGTGTTGGTGTTGCCTACGGGTTTGGGGTCTAACACTGTGTACTGTGATGCGTCACGTGTTGGCTTCAGCGCGGTGTTAATGCAAGACGGTAGAGTAATTGCCTACGCGTCTAGGCAGCTGAAGATGCATGAGAAGAATTATTCTGTCCACGACATGGAATTTGCAGTTATTGTTCATGTCGTGAAGATTTGGCGGCACTATTATGCGGTGTCCCTAGTGAGGTCTATACCGACCACCAGAGTCTACAATATATGTTCAAACAGAAGGATCTTAACTTGCAGCAGTGGAGGTGGTTAGAGTTGCTTAAGGACTATGATATCACCATTCTATATCATCCCGGGAAGGCCAATGTTGTGGCCGATACTTTGAGTTGAAAGGCGGAGAGCTTGGACAGTCTAACATATCTACCGGCAGCAGAGAGGCCATTAGCATTAGATGTTCAGGCCTTGGCCAACCAGTTTGTTAGATTAGATATTTCAGAGCCGAGTCGAGTTCTGACTTGAGTGGTTTCTCGGTATTCTCTAAATGATCGTATCAGAGAGCATCAGTATGACGATCCCCATTTGCTTGTCCTCAAGGACACAGTTCAGAACTGCGATGCCAAGGAGGCTACTATTGGGGATGACGGCGTGTTGAGGATATAGGGTCGTCTATGTGTGCCCAATGTGGATGGTTTGTGTGAGTTGATTCTTCAGGAGGCCTATAGTTCACGGTACTCCATTCATCCGGGTGCCGCTAAGATGTATCAGGACTTAAGGCAGCACTATTAGTGGAGGAGAATGAAGAAAGACATAGGGGAGTATGTAGCTCGGTGTCTAAATTGTCAGCAGGTGAAGTATGAGCATCAGCGGTCAGGTGGGTTGCTTTAGAGGCTTGAGATTCCCGAGTAGAAATGGGAGCGAGTTACCATGGATTTCGTTATTGGGCTCCCACGGACTCAGAAGAAGTTTGATGCAGTATGGGTGATTGTGGATAGGTTGACCAAGTCAGCTCATTTCATTCAAGTGGTGACTACTTATTCTTCACAGCAGCTGGCTCAGGTCTATATTTGCAAGATTGTCCAACTTCATGGTGTGCTGGTATCCATCATCTCTGACTGGGGTACGCAGTTTACATCGCGATTCTGAAAGGCCGTACAGTGTGAGTTAGGAAAACAGGTTGAGTTCAGTACAATATTCAACCCTCAGACGGACGGACAGTCCGAGCGCGCTATTCAGATATTGGAGGATATGCTTTGTACATGTGTTATGGAGTTCGAGGGTTCTTGGGATTAGTTCTTGCCGCTTGCAGAGTTTGCCTAGAATAACAGCTACCAATCGAGTATTCAAATGGCTCTGCGAGGCCTTGTATGGGAAGCGGTGCCAGTCTCCGGTGGGTTGGTTTGAGCCAAGTGAGGCTAGGATATTGGGTATTGACTTGGTTCAGGATGCTTTGGAAAAGGTTAAGTTGATTCAGAATCAACTTCATATAACCCAATCTAGACAGAAGAGTTATGCGGATCGGAAGGTTCACGATATTGTATTCATGGTTGGAGAGCGGGTCTTGCTCCGGGTTTCGCCCATGAAGGGTGTTACATGGTTTGGGAAGAAGGGCGTTGAGCCCTAGGTATATCAAACCTTTTGAGATTCTTGAGAGGATTGGTGAGGTGGCCCACAAGCTTGCACTGCCACCTAGTCTAGCTGCAGTTCATCCAGTATTCCATGTTTCTATGCTCCGGAAGTATCACCGTGATCTGTCCCATGTGTTAGATTTCTGCTCAGCCCAATTGGACAAGGATTTATCTTATGTTGAAGATCTAGTGGGTACCGTTGTGGTGTACTCATGCTACGCTTCTGTACATCTTTTTGTGCAGATCTAGGTACCTCTTACCAGCCCATGCACCAGTGAGTCGAGTTCGGATTTGGAGACTTTAAGGTATACTTGCCGGCGTTCGCAGGCCTCGGAGTCACCCTCTATCTAGTTCTATTTCATTTTCCCTTTTTTATAGATACTGTTGTATAGGGACCCTCTATCTAGTTCTATTTCATTTTCCCTTTTTTATAGATACTGTTGTATAGGGATACTTGTGACTGGATACCACCGGATTTTAGGGAGTTTGTTTCTGTTGAGTGGCAAAATTCTTTTATGATAGTTGTTGAGTTATTTGAGAGTTTTATCATTATCTCAGTTATATTCTACATGTATGTTAGGCTTACCTAGTCTTAGAGACTAGGTGCCATCACGGCATCCTACGGAGGAAAATTGGGGTCATGACAAGAAGCAACCATCTCAAACAAAATATACAGACTTAGCCCCTTGTTCACCATGGCCATAATCGCACCAAGCTTTCTCAAAGCATATGGCTATCCTACAACAAAATCCATACTATACGCAACATTCTCACTCTGATTTAACCTTTTTCTGAAGCGAACTACTCAACCTCTGTTGCTCATACTCGACCTACTAGCAATTCAACCACCGCAAGACACCTTCCACCATGTCCTTCCTCATCCTTCGCTACCAAAATACTGCCTCAAATCATAGTCCATCTATGTAGCACCCAAACTAATAAATTGCTACCAACTCTAAGCCTCCTTAAAGATCATCTTCCTCGAGCCATCAACACTAAAGACACAAATCCGACCCTGCAGTCTCAATACACCATCATCTCTGATAACTGCTTCTTAGGTACCATTTCGTGACACCGTGCCCCAAAGACAAACAAACGAAGAGCATCACACTGACGAGACTTAATGCGTTCAAGCAAGGACGACGACACCACATCACAAATGAGAATTCCATCAAGTTCAAAAATATCCGATCTCGCTACTCCGTCAACCAAAGACTGAACATCCATAGTCCAATTGCCTCTCCTCCGCTGGATAAAATACCGAGTCTCTAAACCATGAACCAAATAATCCTCCTCTCAAGTCATTCATTGCCGCAACACATAATTAAGCATCCTACCATTTACACCAGCATTGCGCAGTAACAACACATGAACATCGCACTACGCCTGCATAGCCTCGAAGCCGTAGGCAACACTAACACTGGGCTGAAACGAAAGAACACCCCTCCACAAGGCGACGATAATAGTCCGCCCAAATACACAAGAAAAAACATCCTGCACCACTTCTGCAGCACCACAACAACTCTTCGATGCCCAATTGATAACAAGTACTCAACATTGTATAAGAATAAGTAGGAAGGAAATGAAGACATAAGCTTCAATGGAATCAAATCGCATGATGAGGAATCAAGAAGGAAAGATCTCCTAACAGCCCTATAGCCTCTCGAAGATAAGTACAGATGTCTCTGTACCGATCCGCAAGACTTTACTATACTTTCTCATGACTCGTGAGAGCTAAGTGAACCTAGAGTTCCGATACCAAGTTGTCACGACCCAAAACTAACTATAGGTCGTGATGGCGCTCAACGTCGTTGTTAGGAAAGCCAACGGTGAACCATATAAATAATTACTCATTTTATTACTTTTGAAATCATAAGTTTTATTAAATAAAGAATTTAATGCATTTAAAATCAGGGATACATACAATATTAGTAAGATATAAAATAAAATAAAATGATAATATTAATTCAAAACCATTAACATCAACTAGAATATCTCAAAACCTAGTGTCACAAGTACATGCACATCTACTATGAAGTACAATCATAATACAACATCTGTCTGAAATGTACAATAGACAGAATATCATAAGTAAACATGATGGAGACTCCGTGTTCTATGGATCATATCATGGGATGAAGCTCACCCCCAAAGTCCCCTCAATAGTTGTGCCTTTGTGCCCAAATGACCAATCAGAGATATACCTGCACAATAAGTGCATAAGTGTAGCATGAGTTCGTAAATCAATACGTACCCAGTAAGTATCTAGCCTAACCCCGGAGAAGTAGTGACAAAGGGTCGACATCGATACTTACTAGTGGTCCAATAAATCAATATAACAAATTATAAATAGATATGAAACACAACAGTAATAATGAGGTAAGAACTGTAACTAACATAATCCTCCAACCTGATGACAGAATGGCACCGGCAGAATTGAAGGAACTAAAGGAAAAATTGAAGGATTTGTTAAAGAAGGGTTTCATCCGGCTGAGTGTGTCACCTTGGGGTGCACCGGTCTTCTTTGTAAGGAAGAAAAATGGGTCACTAAGAATGTGTATCGACTATCGACAGCTCAACAAGGTCACAATCAAGAATAAGTACCCACTACCAAGGATAAATGACTTGTTTAACCAGTTGCAGGGTACTAAGTATTTTTCCAAAATTGATTTAAGATCCAGGTATCACCAATTGAAGATCATGGAGCAAGATATTCCGAAAAGATATTTCAGGACCTGATATGGGCACTTCAAATTTCTGGTAATGTCCTTTGGGCTAACAAATACCCCGGCAGCTTTCATGGATCTTATGAATCGAGTCTTCAAGCCTTTTCTTGACTCCTTTGTGATAGTGTTCATTGACAATATTCTTGTATATTCACAAAGTTGAGAGGACCATGTCGATCATCTTAGGGCAATTCTGCAGACTCTATATCAGCACAAGTTGTATGCAAAATTTTTGAAGTGTGAATTTTGCCATGAATCCGTCACATTCTTAGGTCATGTCATCTCCAGAGAAGGAATTAAGGTTGATTCTCAAAAGATCGTAGCTGTGAAAAATTGGCCGAGGCCTACAACGTCAATAGAGATTCGCAGTTTCTTAGGCTTAACTGGATATTACAGGAAATTCGTGGAGGGGTTCTCTACTCTTGCCTCTCCATTAACTAAACTGACGCAAAAGGATGTTAAATTCCAATGGTCAGATGTTTGCGAAAAGTGCTTCCAAGAGTTGAAATCAAGATTGACTACGGCACTGGTGTTTACAATACCAGAGGTACGAATGGGTTTGTAGTATATTGTGATGCTTCCAGAATCAGACTTGGGTGTGTATTGATGCAACATGGCAAGGTGATTGCTTATGCTTCTAGGCAACTCAAAAATCATAAGAAGAACTATCCCACACATGACTTAGAACTTTTGGCGGTGGTTTTTGCATTGAATATTTGGCATCATTATTTGTTTGGGGTTCATGTGGATATATTCACGGACCATAAGAGCCTTCAATATATCTTCAAGCAGAAGAAATTGAATCTAAGGTAGAGAAGGTGCCTTGAGTTACTCAAGGACTATGACATTGATATCCTATATCATCCAGAAAAGGCTAATGTTGTGGCGGATGCTCTTAGCCAAAACTCCATGGGTAGTTTGGCTCACTTGGAGGTACATCAAAGGCCATTGGCCAAGGAAGTTCATCGGTTGACTAGTTTGGGAGTTCGTCTTGAGGACTCTAGTGAATGAGGGGTGATTGTGCAAAATAGGGCTGAATCATCGCTTGTTGTGGAAGTCAAGGATAAGCAATACAACTACCCATCGTTGGTATAGTTAAAGGAGAGGATTCATAAATATAGGACCACGGCTTTTTCTCTTAGCATGGATGATGGTACATTAAGGTACCAAGGGCGATTATGTGTTCCAAATGTAGATAGTCTTCGGGAAAGAATCATAGTCGAGGCTCACAGTTCTAGGTATTCCATTACCAGGCTCTACAAAGATGTATCATGATATTAAGGAAGTTTAATGGTGGAATGATACGAAGAGGAATGTAGCAGACTTTGTGGCAAGATGTCCAAATTGTCAGCAAGTGAAGGCCGAACACCAAAGGCCTGGTGGGTTGGCACAGAACGTAGAAATTCCATGGTGGAAGTGAGAGATGATCAATATGGACTTTGTGGAAGGACTACCTTGCACTCCTTATAAGTTTGACTCGATTTGGGTGATAGTGGATCGACTCACGAAATCAGCACACTTCTTACCGGTTAAGGCTACCGACACAGCGGAATAATATGCTCAGTTGTATATCAAGGAAATAGTTAGGTTGCATGGCACTCCAGTTTCTATCATTTCTGATAGGGGGCACAGTTCACAGCTAAAGTTTGGAAGAAATTTCAACAAGGATTGGGTACTCAGGTGAATCTTAGTACAACCTTTCATCCATAGACCAATGGGCAGGCAGAGCGGACTATTTAGACGCTCGAGGATATGTTGCACGCTTGTATACTTGACTTCAAGTGTAGCTAGGATGATCATTTGCCGCTCATAGAATTTGCCTACAACAACAGTTATCATGCTAGCATTCAGATGGCGTCGTTCGAGGCTCTATATGGTAGGAGATGTAGATCTCACATTGGGTGGTTCGAGATTGGGGAAGTAGAGTTATTGGGCCAGACCCCGTGCATCAGGCTATAGAGAAGGTTAAGATCATTAAGGAATGGTTGAAAACTGCCCAGAGTCGACAGAAGTCCTATTCGGATGTACGCCGCAAGGATTTGGAGTTCAAAGAGGATGATTGGGTATTCTTGAAGGTTTTCCCCATGAAGGGTATAATGCGGTTTGGCGAGAAAGGGAAGTTTAGTCCGAGGTATGTCGGGCCGTACAGAATCATTCATAGGATTGGTCAGGTGGCTTACAGGCTTGAGCTACCTCCAGAAATGTCTTTAGTGCACCCGATTTTTCATGTATCTATGTTGAAGAAGGTAGTTGGATACTCGACACTCATTGTTCCGGTTTAGACTATTGAGGTTAATGAGGAATTGACCAATGAAGAAATTCTAGTTGCCATTATTGATAGGCAAGTCCGAAAGCTGAGAAATAAAGAGATTTCCTCCATGAAAGTGCTATGGCAAAACCAAAAGGTTGGGAAGGCTACTTGGGAGGCCGAGGAAGAAATGAAGAAGAAGTACCCTCATTTATTTGAATAGCTATGTAATCGTATCTATGAAGTTGTTCCCTATGAATTTTGTATCACTTGTACAGTTTATGCTAAGGGTGTTCCTTTCTGGTAATATATTGCTTATGAGGCCACGGTTAGTGTTGTTTTCATGTTATGTTGTGTCGTTGGATTATGTATACGTTGTTAGGATTAGTTTCTGGGATTCTCTAATAGGTGGAGGCCCAGTTGTAGGGGAGACTCTAGCGAAAGTTTCGGAAATTTAGGGAGTTAGTCAAAATATGGAACTACTAGTGTGTGAAGTAACAGTTGGGTCACATTGGATGCTAATGGCAGATTTTGACCCTCATTCGAGGACGAATGATCCTAAGCGGGGGGAGGATGTAATTTCCCATAAAATTTCACCAAAAACCCAGTTTTTCATGGTGCCGAGGTAAGCTAATGTGTTTGAGGATTGTAGAAATTCTTGCGGTGAGCTTGCGAGCCTCGGTACGGACTTTTTGGGTCGTACAGTATATCAAGGAGTTGAAGGAAACCATTTGCAGAACATGGCATTTCTGCGATCCACTATGCGATCGCATAACCATTTTGTGGGCCGTAGATCAACCGCAGAGTGAAGCAGAGAAATGAGCCAATTTTTAGAGGTTGTTTTGCGGTTAGATATGCAATCGCATAAGCGTTTCGCGGGCCGCACATTCCGTCGCATAACCAACATGAGAAATTTTGGAAGGAGGTTCTGCAGTCCATTATGTGACCGCATAATTGGTATGCGGACCGCAGACCTGTCGCACACCTGCACAGATATGCTCAATTCCGGAGGGCCATTCTGCGGTCCATTTTGCAGACCGCAAAAGTGTTATGCGGTTGCATATATGCGACCGCAGATCTGCATCAGGGCTTTATTTTTCTAACTTTATAACCCGGCCCTATTTCGTTTTATCTCGCCATAGGGGTCATTTTTGAGGGATTATCTGATATTTTAGAGAGAGGAGAGGGCTATTCTAGAGAGAGAAAGGGAAGGATTCAAGGATTTCAAAACTCAACTTGGATCAAGCCTTGGAATTTCATCAAGAGGAACTTGCTAGGGTTTTCAAAAGGTGAGAATTTCTTCCCCCAATTCTCCAATTTTTGATTTTGGGTTGGTTATGGGTGATGAGTGTAGACATATCACATGCATGAGCTAATAGGTATTGTAGGGAAGTTGTTGGACAACCTTGGGTGGTTTTTGTTGTTGAATTGGTTGAGGAAAGGTTGGGTTGTCATTGTAGCAGCCCTTGCCATACGAATTCCTCTAATCATGCTTGTAATTCTCCCCTCTCCTATAGATTGGCATCATTAGGAGTGTCGGGACATTATTGTTACACCATGGAAAGCTCTTTCGAGGTATGAGGCTAAACTCTTCTTCTAGTATCGAAATTACCGTATTCTTACAAAACTCCATCGTGTGTAGTTCGAACTTGAAACACCATTGAGGTGGGATGTTCAAGCTAGTAAATTGATCCCCAAATTGTATAGCGTGTCAAAACCCTTGTGTGTTAATTATTCTCTATTTTGATTTAATTATGTTATACCTCTTTGGGAAGAAAGTTTTGTACTAAAACTTATGAACTTATATTTGTTAAGGCCAAAGGTCTCAAACGGTTTGATTTGAAAGGAAATCATTTGTACAAACTATTATCGTTTTGAGAATCCAAATTGTGGTACTATGAATACACCTTCAGCAGCACACATTGGGGGTGAGGCGGCGGGGCCGCTTTGTGTAGAGACTGTGGTATTGTGAATAAACCTCCACACGCACACATTGGGGTAAGGCGACGGGGCCGCTTTGTGTAGAGGTTGTTATAGAGGATCCCCCAACTTGAAATTTATAAATGTTATTGAAAGTTTTAAAATGAATTTGCTATGGCTTCAACGGTTATCTAAGCTCTTTTATTGTGTCCATGATTCATCACATTTATGTTGTACTTTCAAATCCTTGAAGGGTGTTTGGTTTTTCATACTAGTACTATTCGACATGTACTAACGTCTCTTTTGCCGGGGCCGCTGCATCTTTAATGGATGCAGGTGGTTCAACAATAGGTGGCTTTGATCAATGATAGCGATGCACCCTCTTCCCAGCTGACTTGGTGAGCCCCACTTCATTTCGGGGTCGTATATCTTTTGTTCCTTGTTATGTTGAGCCTGATCCGAAATAGCGTGTACACTACCGAGGATCGACCGATGCATAGATGCATATCAATATACTGCTGAGGCTTTCGGTCTGATCCACAGAAAAGGAAGAAACTTATCGAACAACGGGTCACGTGTTTGAAATACAAGAACAAGAACATAAAATAAGCATAATTATTACCAATAGTCGGATATCCCGCCAAACAACTCAATGTTTCAAGATTCTACCTAGCATGATCTATAATCAAAATACATTTACATGTTTGGGTAATTAAACTAACAAGTTGAGTTCAGGTAATACAAATATCGCACGATATAGTCCTAAGTCTACCCAGACATAAACATGCTTTTAGCTACGTACGGACTCTCGTCACATCGTGCGTACGTAGCCCCCACAACAAGTAGCATATAACAAATACATCACTTATGGGGTAACTTCCCTCCTCACAAGGTTAGACATGAGACTTACCTCGCTCGAAAGTTCCGTAACAGGCTCCAACGCCTCTCTAATACCTCAAACTGATGTCCATCAACCCGAAACTAGACAAACAACATGCAAACTAATAACAATATACTCCAATACTCATGATTAATCACTCTATAATAATTTTCAACTCCACTCGAAAAGTCAACAAGTTCAATCCTCGGGCCCATGTGCCCGAATTCTGAAAATTTTCGAAGTTAAAAATTATCCATAACACCACGAACTCAAATATATAATTTATTCCTAATTCCATATCCAATTTCGTGGTAAAAATCCAAAATTTCAATTTCTAGGTTTTCTTCAAAAACTTCATAATTTTTACAAATTTTCATGTTTAAATCCATATATAACTCATGTATTTGGCTCACAATGTATAGAAATTCACTTACCACATGATAGATGAAGAAATGGGACTTCAAAATCGCCCCAAGCTCGACTCCCATGAAAGAATTGAGATAAAATGAACCAAAACCCGTTTTTGCAAACTTATACACTGCCCACTCGACCCTTCTTCGCGAATGCGGCAAGTCCCTCGCATTCGCGAAGCACAACCAGCTTCTACTCCCCAATTCCTCTACGCAAACGCGAGAAAGGACATGCGAACGCGAAGCTTTACCAAAGCCTTCCCATCGCGAACACGGCCGCACATTCGCGAACGCGATAGCCAAGTCCCCCATCAGGCCCAGCTACTTCATCGCGAACGCGATCTTGGAATCGCGAACGCGAAGTATTGCCGTCCAAACCTTCGCGAACGCGGGTCTACAGTGGCGAACGCGAAACATAGAATCCTTGCAGCCAAAAATCCTTCTTCCCGAACGCGTGAATCTCTTCGCGTTCGCTAAGAACAACACCAGACACCAGCACTAGCAGTTGCAAAACAAGGAAAAATAGTCTAAAACTACCCCAAAATACACCCGAGGCCCCCGGGACCCCGTCCAATCTTACCAACCAGTCCCAATACCTTATTCAAACTTATCCAAAGGCTTGAAATTCTATGATTAACATCAAAATCACGAATCAACGATCAAGATCCTTCTTTTACTTTCCAATATTCAAACTTTGACGAACGCGTCCGAATCACACATAAACATTCTGGAATTATGCCAAATTTTACATACAAGTCATAATTCACAATACGAACCTATTTCAAGGTTCGAAATCCCAAACGGACATCGATAACACCAAAGTCCACTTCAAATCAAACTTAGGAAATTCTAAAACCTTTATAATGCCAACTTTCCACATTATGCGTCGAAACGCTCCCGGACCTTCTGATACTCAACCCGGATATATGCCCAAGTCCAAAATCAACGAACCTATTGGAATCTTTAAATCCCGATTCCGATGTCGTTTATTCAAAAATTCAAACCTTGGTCAACTCTTCCAACTTAAAGCTTCTGAATTGATAATTATCGTTCCAAATCAACGCCGAACTTCCCAAAAATTGAAACCGACCACACGTGTAGGCCATAATACATAAAGTGAAGCTACTCAAGGCCTCAAACCGCCGAACGATGCGCTAGAGCTCAAACTGACTGGTCGGATCATTACAAAAGGCGTGCAACGAAGCCTCAGTATATGCAAAATAGAGTGTAAAAGAGCATATAGTATTTTTGTATTTTAGTTTATAGGCACATATAAGATAAATAAGATATCATACTCATCCTTCAAGTATGAGAAGACTGATTCATTCAACAATTTTCTCAACCACATAAGGAACAAAAGTGACCGACATATCAAATTTTCTAGGTGCAAAGCCTTAGCAAACCACAACAGATGCAACTGAGAAACAGAATATGAGAAGAAAGCTCACAAGAAAGCAATTATGCAAACAGAAAAATTCACTAAAGTGTAAAGATAAGAACCATAAGAGCAAGGACAGCAATACACTACTTACTTCCAATGAATCTATGGTTCTCAAATCAGGATATCCTTTTGGAATCGTGCTAGCTCTTTCCCGTTCAAAGCTGGGTAGACAAATTAAAACGTGTCTCCAATAGAGGAATGAAATTATAAGGAATCAATACAGCTAAACAAACAGAGTAAAAATGAAATAACATTCAAAATCCAATTTTTTTTGCGCTCTTCTATAACCAAGGAAATGATAATGGCTCTAAAAAATTTATTTGACGAATTCAATTATTCACGTTCCTTCACCACTAATACAAACTATTTAGCCCTCACAGGCTAACCAAATAGGGAAAGGAGGAAAATGGAAAAACAAAAAAAGAATTGATGTGTTTTATGAGCCTGCTAAAAAATAAATGTAATCGTCAAACAAAACGTTTCAGCTCCGCTTGTGACGGATACGTCAAGCGTTAAGTTTCAAGACTTTGAGAACAGTTATGGACTTTTGTACATTCAGCAGCTTATCAATGTGAACAAAAAATAAATAGCTCTATCTATATCACAATTTTATCGAAAATCAGGTGGTAACTCTACATGCAGATGTTACTTTAAGTTTCTAAGTCTCACTCACAAAGACCAAGTGTGAAAAACAAACAATTAAAGAGCTTATCGCAAACTTAATATTGAAATTTCTCTTCTTTTTGAGAAAAAGACACAAGGCATGGATGGTTTAGTTCAATTCGTACTGTCTAATTGAAAGCAAAGGCAGTTGTTAGTATTTCTTCATAGGTTTCCCCCCAACTATTCCACAGTCAAAAAGTTATACCGAAAACAATAGTAGAAATCTTGAAAAAAGCCTAATTCATTCAAGAATTGCCTCAAACACCTAAAGAACAAAGCCGATGGACACATTAAACTTTCTGTGTAGCAAAGCCCTAGCATGCCATCAAAGATTAAATAGAGAAACACAGGATAAGAAAAAGAAAACTCACAAGAAACAACGATCCAAACGGAAAAATTTACGAAAGTGCAACGATAAAATTAGGAAGCGCAAGAAGCGAAAAGGTGGAAACTGGCAGACAGTGGAGCTTTTCTGACATTGGTGATACTGAATTTGGAACAACTTGGGTGTTAACCTTTTGATATAGAGAACCTGCATCAGCCAAGTTTCTGTAAAACCTGTTTTCCTGGTACCGATAAGAACAAGAAGAGTGAGAAGAGAGAAGGCTAAGAAAAATTTGTAGAGCGATGATTGCCATGTTTCACAAATTAGTCCATATAATCCAAGTAAAGCCAATAAAAAGAAATTAAACGGAAAGACAATATTACCCTCGAAATGCCAGGCAGACATGTCGTCGAGCTATGTGCTAAGTCCCTCTTATTAGATAGTAGGAGGAGCTTGGGGTCGTAGGGTTATTTTGGAAAAATCGTAATTATTTTGTGCTTTACTATATTATACTAAGTGCTACTCAGTGTGTACTTTTTCATTTGTGGCTCCCACCTGAACTTTCTTTTCATATGCAATTGTCACATATGACTCTTACGTGGGCTCCAAGCTTGGGGTCGTAGGGTTATTTTGGAAAAATTGTAATTATTGTGTGCTTTACTATGTTGTACTAAGTGCTACACAGTGTGCACATTTTCATTTGTGGCTCCCACCTGAACTTTCTTTTTCATATGCAATTGTCATATATGACTCTTACGTGGGCTCCACTAGCAGCCTTTTAATGCTATCCTAACCTGTGAGCCCCAATTGTACAATCAATTTTGTTTGTAAAAGTTATAATGGCAGCAGATTTCTGTAATACATCTTAAATAATACTATTAAGTGGACGTTTGGACATAAGAAATGTAAAATTTCGAAAAATTAAAAAATAATTAAGTAAAAATAATATTTAAAAATTAAAGTTGTGTTTGGATATGAATACAATTTGGAATTATTTTTGAATTTTTGTGAGTGATTTGTAGTGAAATATTTGAAAAATAGTTTTTTGAAATTTTTTAAATTTTCAAAAAAATTTGAAATTCAACTTCAAGTGAAATTTAAAATTTTTATGGACAACACTGATTTTAAAAAAAATAAAATAGTTTCGAAAAAGAGTGAAAATTTTCTTATGGCCAAACGGACTAAGTGTTTGGTTTTATCATAAGGAAAAGCTAATATCTTTTGTTCTTCAACGTAAATTTAGATAATATCAAGTAATATTTAAATCTCAAATACTGGAACAATCAAAATAGTCAGAAGTGTTTCAACGGCATCTTTGTTTTCCTTTTGCAGGTGGTGTTTTCCTTTATCTATTTTATTTCAATTTCGCAAAGACCATATGGAATTATATCTAACCGATTAGTTTCAATTTGTAATGAACTACTTTAATTTTCCCTTTGCTACTTTCAATAAAATCCGTCCATTAGCCAAACAAAGAAGTAGTATACTATAACTAACACGCAAATGTAAAGAGTATTATAAAAATGTAAATAACCAAAAATGTTACATTGAGTTGATGAATCTAATATAAAACAAAAAGGTAACTACAACTAATAGGTTGACATAATAATGTAAAAGAAAATTTGTTTGATATAGAATAAATATGCCAGGTCCAACAATTTAAAGATACAAACAACATATAATATAATGATTATTTAAGAAGAAGAAGAAGAAAAGTAAAACAAAACGTTTTTAGAACATGTTTTTCTTCTCTAAGTATCTCATTTTTTTAAGGTTTAACCTTTTGGATTTATGGTTAGAATTTACGAGAATCAGAACTTTAATTAAATAAGGTAGAACTAAAGCTCATTTTTAAAGAATGTTTTCTTTATTATTTGAAAGTTTAGCCTTTTGAGGTACGGTCATTTAACTTCTTTTGACAGTGCCTCCCTTTTGTAATATCTCATTCTGTTTGAAATTTAGAGTATGAAAAAATCAAAGCAGAGAACTGATGACAAAATTAATCATTATTAGGCACTCTTTGTTAGTTGTTTTGCATATTTATTTATAAAAGATCAATAAATCTATTTGGTTTACATGTTTAAACCATCACATTTGCTGCTCATTTTTTGTGTGGCGATATTGGAAAAATAGCAATTCTTTTCAACTATCTATTTCGTGGTTCTGGAACATCAAACCATGTCCGTAAAAAAATTTGCTAATATTTGAAACAAGTTTATAGTCAATATATTTATGTTTTATTCATTTATTTGAAAAAAACACACGAAATGAAACTTTTCCTATTCAAATTGTTGAAATACTTTTTCCATTACTTTTTTAGTTCAGAGAAAATAATTTCAAAATAGAACAATAAGTTCCCAATAATTGATTAGCATGTGGGACAACTACATTGATAAACTATTGTAGTCTTTATAATTCAAACATAATAGTAATTTTTACATGATAGCATGTAAAGTATCAGCATGTAACTTTTAAATTTAAATGGATACTACTATTTATATCATGGTGATTGATGGTTATTTATATGTTGAGTTGCTACTGTAAAGTTTTGTCTAATTGAAAGCAAAATAAAAAGGAGAACTTATGACACATTAGGTAGACTAGAGTTGTATGTATCACGGTTAACAAAGTTGTGGCAAAAGACACTCTAAAAGAATATTTTTCAATTACCAAAACAATACAATCTTCATAATTTGTAACAAATGAGAGAGCTAAGGTCAATCTTGGAAAAACAAGTCAAAATACCCTGGAAATGAGAATGTATAAGAATGTACTTTTCATATTTTCAAGCCTTGCAACAAATTTAATATAAAGTGGTTAACTAATATCAAAAGACAAGGTGGGTTGCTCTGATGGTAAGCACCCTCCACTTCCAACCAAGAGATTGTGAGTTCGAGTCACCCCAAGAGCAAAGTGAGGAGTTCTTGGAGGGAAGGATGCCGAGGGTCATTTGAAAACAGCTTCTCTACCCCAGGGTAAGGGTAAGGTCTGCGTACACACTACCCTTCCCAAACCCCACTAGTAAAATTATACTGGGTTGTTGTTGTTGTTGTTGTAACTAATTAAAAGACAAATAAAAATAGACACAAGCTCATAATGTTAATACATCGGCCACTTACATGCTAAAAGTTCACAATATGCGGCCCAACCTTTGGGCCTGGACTCAGCCCAGGCACACCCTAACTAATATAGAAAGTCTCCGAAGATAGGGCCTTGGGGGGAGGGGGGAGGGGGGTCGAGTCTTTCGAAGACAAGTCTTCTAGAAAAGGATCTTTATACAAAGCCAAAGAAATATACACATTAATCAGTATACATTCTTAGTAACACTTCTAAACTTAGTACTGAGGGTAGATATACTTTAAGCTAGAAGCCGATGAAATAGGAAGAAAGCCATTGAAAAAAAGTATTTAGGAGAAGATTGAAAGAGAGAGGAGGATGGATTGAAAAGTAATGGAAGAAGATTAAAGCAAAAATTAAGGTAAAAGTTTACCTGAAATTTCGATACCCAAGCTGAGGAGCAATACAGGAGAAGAGATGATGGAGCAGAGGAAACCAAATGCAAAACAATGAAAACAATGAGAAATGTATATGGGTCATCGCTTAATGTAGGTTCTTATCTCAAAACCAGCCAACTCAGCAATTTAGGGCACGTGTGGCTGTACAAAAGCTCCTCGTAATATTTTAGAACACAAAAGCTAAGCAAAAAGACCTAAAGGCCCCTATATCTGCAAGCAGACATGACGACGGAGAGCTGCTAAACTATTTGACGATACGACGTCGGAATGGAGAGATATTTGCGTTTTAGCAAGACTGCGCAAGCAGCTCCCTTTGAGACCCACACGGTCGGTTGAGGATTATCTTGATATATAAAGTTGTAGCCTTCGTCTCTAAGCCTCATTTCAACCCAAATCAGACCTAAAAACTCTCTCTAGACCTCCTAAACACATCCTTAGGGTTTTGAATCAATTCCATCATCCGCAACTCAAAATCAAGAAGCGAACACATCAACGCGATCCTTACGACATATGTAAGACTTTGCTATCCCCCTTGTCTCCTTATAACTCGTGTTTTGGAAAGAGATTCATCGCTAAGAAAGCTTGTCACCTCTATATTTTAGTTATACAAGTATAAGTAAGGGTGTGGATAAAAGGTAACAAGGTTTGGAAGCAAGAACACAAGAGGTATGTACGGTTTTTGTTTCATTTTCGGCATAATTTAGTTTAGCTATGTTCTAGTCTTTCTTCTTGATATTTTAAGAGTTGTTCAACGAAAATTTCAGAATGTATTGTATCCTTGTATATATTCAATTCCATATGTGAAGTATGCAAGAAACTAGTTTAGGTTGGAACTTCAAAACACAACAAAAATAAAAAGGGCAAATCGCCAATTTGGCCTATGCCTTCCAGACTTCCGTTTGTTTCGTTCCTTTGATGTTTATGTACACCTAACCCCCATATGATCCTAATAGTATCATTTAAGATTATATAAGTTTAATTATCATGTACTGACGGTTAGATTGTTCCTAAATCATATTTAGACTTTTATGTCACAAGTTAGCTACTATGAGCCGACATTATGTTATAATTTCATTTTGTCGATCGTTTGACACTATTTTGGATAATAGGATATCCTTTAGTTTGATTTTATTATCTTGTCCGGGTATCCATGCCCGTGTATATTATGGTGCTTGCTATTTTTTTGGGGATCATCCAGTTTTAGGAAAAACTCTGCCGAAATTTTTTAAAATTCGAAGAGTTGGATAAATTTTGAGTTCTTTGGTTCTAAATTAATTCTAGAGGGATCCTAACGAGTTAATTAGCCGTAGTATCTCATGTACATACTCAGTTTCTCCCTAAAATGGGGATAGGATCCTTTGTCCAATATATGGATGATGAGCATCGGATTATGTTTTTTATTCTGTTTATAGTTTCCTTCATGATCCCTTGAGTTCATATGATGTTGCCACATGTGTTATGCCTCATACATGCTTACATTGATTATACCGGGGGGATATAGCCCATAACGCTAACGAGACCTATTGATTATATGCTGAGGGGAGATAGCCCATAACGCCAACGAGGCCTATTGATTATATGTTGGGATAGATAGCCTATAACACCAGCCGGACTTTTTTATTATATATTTACCTGCTTGGGGGATATAGCCCATAACGCCAGTCAAGCATGTTACGTACGCGTATATAGCTACATTTTGCATTGCATGACTACACATGAGGCTAGTTTAATTTTACAGTTAGATGATTGGGGGAATACAACCCACAACACCAGACAGGTACCAGTTAAGATAGTTGTTCAGTTTCAGCACAATTTCAACTTAAACTTCGGTTCAGTTCCAGACCAGTTGCTAGTTCAGACTCTTGTTTAGCTTTCAGCTTATATTTAGATTTCCCTCTTACAGTCATACTTTAATATGATTTACATATGCTTTCCACCTTACATACATTGTACATATCGTACTCACGTCCCTTCCGGGGCGCTGTGTTTCATGTCACACAGGTACAGATAGATCAGCGTTTGAGCCACATCAGTAGGCCATCCACCAGCTATTGGAGTCACTCCGCTTACTCCCAGAGTTATTTACCTTTTTGTATGTGTACATTCAGCTAGTTTGGGTATGACGGAGCCCTGTTCTGTCCAGTACTTGTTCAGTTCAGTACTCCTAGAGGCCTGTAGATATGCACATGTGCAGTTAGTATGGTTTTATATGTCAGCTTGTGTTAGCCTTGTCAGTTTTCCAGATTGTACAGTTCTTATCAGCTATGCTTATGCTTGTTCATTTTATCCATTTATATTCATGATTAGTAGATTATCAGCAAGTTTAGTGATGATCGACACTTAGTGTCGGTTATCCGTCGCGACCCTAGGCTGGGTCGTGAAAAATATGGTATCAAGCAAAAACGACTGACATATTAAATTTTTTGGGTGCAAAGCCTTAGCATGCCACAACAGATACAATAGAGAAATAGAAGATAAGAAGAAAGCTCACAAGAAAGCAATGATCCAAACAGGAAAATTCACCAAAGTGTAAAGATAAGAACCGGAAAAGCAAGGACAACAATAGACTACTTACTTCCAATGAATATATAGTTCTCAAATCAGGATATCCTTTTGGAATCGTGCTTGCTCTTTCTCGTTCAGAGCTGGGTAGGCAAATTAAAGCGTGTCTCCAACAGAGGAATGAAATTATAAGAAATCAATATAGCTAAACAAATAGAATAAAAGTTGATTGGCAATGAAATAACATTCAAAATCTATTTTTTTGCGCTCTTCTGTAACTAAGGAAATGATAATGACTCTAAATGTTTTATTTGAGAAATTCTATTATTCACGTTCCTTCACTGCTAATACAAACTATTCAACCCTTGGGGGCTAACCAAATAGGGAAAAGGGGAAAAAATGGAAAAACAAAAAAGAATTGATGTGTTTTAGGATCCTGCTAAAAAATAAATGTAGTCGTCAAACAAAAAATTTCAGCTCCACCTGTGACGGATACATCAAGCGTTAAGCTTCAAGACTTTGAGAACATTTATGGACTTTTGTACATTCAGCATCTTATCAATGTGAATAAAAAATAAATAGCTCTATCTATATCACAATTTCATTAAAAATCAGGTGGTAACTCTACATGCAGATGTTACTTTAAGTTTCTAAGTCTCACTCACAAAGACCAAGTGTGAAAAAAACAATTAAAGAGCTTAACACAAACTTAATATTGAAATTTCTCTTTTTTAGAGAAAAATACACAAGGCATGGATGGTTTAGTTCAATTCGTATGGTCTAATTGAAAGCAAAGGCAGTTGTTAGTATTTCCTCATAGGTTTCCCCAACTATTTCACAATCAAAAAATTAAACCGAAAATAATAGTAGATGTCACGATCCGACCGGTCATTTTATTTTTTAGATCCCCATTCCCCTAATTAAGACTCCATATATATGACTTTACTATTTTATGACTTGCGGGGATGGTTGATTTGGGTTTGGAAGGGTTCGGGTTGAAATCGAAACACTTGGTTCCTTAATAGCGGCCTAAGATGTCCAAGTTTGACTTGAGTTAATATTTTTAGTAAACGACCTCAGAACTAGTATTTGATGGTTCCAATAGGTTTGTATGATGATTTTGGACTTAGACGTGTGTTCCGATCAGATTTCGGACGATCCGGGAGCGTTTCGACGCTTAATGTTGAAAGTTGGCGCATTGAAGGTTTTGAAGTTCTTTAAATTTGGTTTGGAGTAGACTTTGGTGTTATCGAGGTCCGTTTGGGATTCTAAGCTTGGAAATAGTTCCGTATGGTAATTTATGACTTATACGCAAAATTTGGTGTCATTCCGAGTAGTTTAAGTATGATTCGGCGCGTTCGGAGTACGTTGGAAAAGCTTGAAGTTCATAATTTGATTCAATTTGGTTTGGGTGCGATTCTTAGTTTTGATGTTGTTTTATGCGTTCTGAGGGTTCGAGCAGGTCCATTTTATGTTTAAGAACTTGTTGGTATATTTGGACGAGGCCCCGGGGGCCTCGGGTGCTATTCGGATGATGTGCGGACATGCTTGAACTTAGGAGAATTGCTGAAGGCAGCTGGGATTTGGTGTTTTTGCACCTGCGAAGAATTTGCCGCAAGTGTGGCACCGCAAAAGCGGCTGGTTAGCCGCAGGTGCGAGTTTTGGCTAGATGGGCTGAGTCCGTAGGTGCAGACGTGGGAGCACAGGTGCGCGGCCGCAGAAGCGGACTGGAGCTGGGGGAATGGAGCGCAGAAGCGGAAGGGGGGCAGTTGGGGTGAGGACCACATCTGCGATGTAGTTTTCCCAAATGCGGAGCCGCAGAAGCGGCAAAATTTTCACAGAAGCGAAAGTCGCTGGGGGCAGAAGGGTGCAGTTATATCGGGAATTAGGATCTTTTTCTCTCATTTTCACTTTGGGTTGGTCGATTGTGGAGCTCTTGGAGAGGGATTTTCACCTATCATTGTAAGGTAAGTAATTACTACTTAATGTGAGTTTAATACATGGATTTTGGGTAGATTGTAACATATAAATTGTGAAAATTTTAGGATTTAGTTGAAAAACCTAGATTTTGATAAAATTGGGATTAGACCACGAAAATGATTATGGAATTGAGTAAAAATTATATATTTGGGATCATGAGGTTATGAGTAACTTTTATTTGCAATAATTTCCGAAATTCGGGTACGTGGGCCTGGGGTGAGTTTTAGGAATCTTCCAATTTGGGTTGGGTAATTAATCTAATAGTTAAATTATAGACTTTTGAGCATATATTGATTAATTTATATAATATTTGATAAGTTTCGGATTACGTGACATCGATTTGATGCTTGAGTGTGAATTGTGGATCGGGAAGATGACTTGAAAACGAGGTAAGTCTCTTACCTAACCTTTTAAGAGAAAATTATCCCCGTAGGTGCTATAAGTGATTGTTTGCTAATAATTGTGTTTGCTACATGTGCACGATGTGACGAGAATTCGCATGTAACTAAAATTATGCTTATAACCGAGTGGTTTTAGGACTCTACCATGTATTTCTTGTATTATTTGTGCCCAACTTATTAGTTTAATTCCTTAAAATTATATTATATATTTTTAAAGACTAATCTTCACTATCTTGAGTTTTGGCGGGTTACTTGACTGTTGGTGGAAATTATACCTTCCTTGAATATTATCTTTATGTAGTAGCCGTTAATTGGAGTTCATAGAGTATTCTCTCTTCCTGTGGATCGGGCTGAACGCCTCAGCAGTATAATAGATGCATCTATAGTTTGCGCCGGTCGACCCTCGGTAGTGTACATATTATTCTGGATCGGGCCGTACGACCTCGGTATAAATCGTGCGTGATATTGCTCGTAGTCCGATTATACTTCATATTTCTTCTATGACTTGAGAATTTATAATTACTTGATGGCTCTTATTTGTTGAAATTAGTATGTGATGGTTGGAGATTCTAAATTGATATCTAGTTAAAGAATCACTTATTTATTGCTCATTATTACATTATTACTAATGTATTTGATGCCTATTTATAATTTCTTCACCTTATTTATTGACCCATAGTAAGTGTCGATGTCGACCCCTCGTCACTACTTCTTCGAGGTTAGACTAGATACTTACTGGGTACATATTGTTTATGTACTCATGCTACACTTCTGCACTAATCGTGCAGGATCTGAGGCAGGTACATCTGGCGGCCATACAGGCGCGTACCCCCGCTACCCGGAGACTTAGTGATGAGCTGCTCTCTATGTCGTTTTGCAGCGCTCAGAGTCTCTTCTTGTTGTATTTATTTTTCTGTCGATCTTACTCCAGACAGTAGCATAGGAGGTTTTGTATATTCTACTAGTTTGCTCATGCACTTATGACACTGGATTTTGGGAATATTCTAGTAGATATTATATGGTTTGAGTATTAAATCCACTATTTTACTCTTTTGTTATTTTATGCCTTATATTACTACAATCATCTATTAATCGTTCTCTTATTAAATAAAATCAATTATTTTAAAAATATTAAAATGAACAATGACATGGATAGTTCACCGTTGGCTTTCCTAGAGGCGGCGTTGGGTGCCATCACGGTCTATATTGGGAATTGGGTCATGACAACTTGGTATCAGAGGATTAGGTTCACATAGGTCTCACAAGTCATGAGCAGGCCTAGTAGAGTCTTGCGGATCATTGCGGAGACGTCCGTACTTATCTTCGAGGGGCTATAGGGTGTTAGGAAACTTCTCTTTCTTCATCTCCTATCGTGCAGCTGATGTTGTGCTAAGTATCTTTCTCTTATTCTCTCACAGATAGTGAAAACACGCATGGCAGATGTACCTGGCAGTGGAGGAGCTGCTCCCCCTATTGCTAGAGCCCGAGGCATAGGCCGAGGGAGGGCTCCATCTCCTGCCAGAGGACGAGGGCGTCTTAGAGTTTCTCCTGTTGTGCCACAAGTGGATCTAGTAGAGGATCCTGTTATTGAGGAGCAGGGTGAGGTACCTGCAGCTGAGCTAGCCCCGACGGATTTTATGTCCGCACCGGGATTCCAGGAGGTCATGGGCTGTATGTTGTGGTTCATAACCTCGAATTGAGGTATGAACTTGGACGAGATCAATTTTTAGCATCGTTGCCGGGGAGCTAAAAATGGTGTTAGCTATATATTTAGGTGTGTTTTTAGGATATCTTCTTTTCCTTCCTTGTTACTAACGTGTGAGTATTGTAGGTGCAATCATGGAAAACAACGAGCTCGGAAACATAGCCATGGGGGATGTGGATGTTGAGGATGATCAAATGGATGAGGTCGCTCTTGAACCTCAAGCCAATAGACGAGGTCGACCGCCTCAAGACAATGTACACGCTCCAACCCCACCTCCACCACGAGCGGCTCCACACTGGGTGTTGCCGAATGAAGGGTATGCAAGTGCTATAGTCCCTCCCCGTATTAGGGAGGGAAACTTCCAAATAACCAACGTGATGCTCACTTTGCTCAAGCAACGAGGGTTCTTCACCGGTGCACCGGGTCAAAATACATATAAACACTTGAAGGGGTTCGTAGATAAGTGTTGGGGGAGCAAACAAAAAATGTCTCCGAGGATGCTTTGAGGCTAAGGATTTTTCCCTTCTCTCTACGGGAAAAAGCTTTAGATTGGTTGGAACGTTTGCCAAATCATTCCATTCATAATTGGGATGAACTAGCGGAGAAATTTATTTCAAAGTACTTCTCTCCCGGGCACATGGCTATTCTTCGGGATGAAATTCTATCATTCAAGCAAGAGCCCAATGAACCATTATACGAGATATGGGAAAGGTATAGAACAATGGTGAAAGATTGCCCCTATGCGGAGGCGTGTGATATTTTAGATGAGATGGCGAATACTTCATCGGCATGGCAGTCTAGAGCCAATGTTCCACAAGGTGATCCAAATGTGATTCTTCTTCACAAAGAGTTACATGACCATGGACAAGTCATAACCGAGTTAACAACCACCATGAACCAATTGGCAAAGGCTCAACTTCAACAAGTGCAAAACCTGAGGCAAGTCAATACAATAGAGGGAGTAAATATGATGGTGAACAAGCGAAGAACAAGAAGTACACAAGTGCAACAAAGAGTGGATAATTTTGTGCAAGATGATAGCGTATTTGCTCAAGATGAATCTTACAATGAACAAGAAGAGGAGGTCCAATATGTGAATAATTTTCAAGGGCAAAGAAACAACTTCCAAGGCCCTAGTCAACAACAATGGAGACCTTCAAGCAATCAAGACAATTGGAATTCTCAAAATCAAGGTAATTGGAGTGGTGGAAACAATCAAAGCGAGAGTGGAAGCAATAACCAAGGGAATTGGCATAATAATAATAACCAAGGCAATTAGCGGGTGGAACAACAATCAAGGAAATCGGGGGTCGGATTTTCAAAGGCTCCCGATGTCTTACCAACCGAACAACCCAACCCCTTATCCTTCCCATGGTCCTAGTTCTTCCAACAATGAAATGGGCCGTATTGAAAATATATTCAAACAAATAATGGAGAAGAATGCCGATTCCGATGCCCAACTTGCTTCACACAACACATCGATATGCAATCTAGAGGTGCAAATGGGTCAAATCTCTCAAACTCTAAATTCTCATCCTAAGGGGGCACTACCAAGTGACACGGTGGTGAACCCGAAGGGTGGGAACAATACGGGGCATGCCATGGCCATTACTACAAGAAGTGGAAGAGGTCGGAATGTACCCACCTCAAGTCAAAGGAAACTTGTGGATGATGACCAAGTGGTAGAAGAAGAGGAGATCCCAACCAATGTAGTGCAAGCTAATGATGAAGTAAGTGTGGATTGATATTGATGACACGGTGGACGAGACTCAAGAGGAAGTGAACCCATCTAGGGATCATGTGATTGACATACCGGAACCGGTAGTGCAAAAAGCTAAGGCACCATTGCCTAAGACACCTCCTCCCTATCCTCAAAGGCTTGCCAAGAAAAATGGCAAGAATCAATTCAAAAGGTTCATTGATATGATGAAGAGTCTCTCGATAAATGTACCATTACTTGAAGATTTGGAGCAAATGCCCGGATATGCTAAGTTTATGAAAGACTTGGTGACGAAGAAGAGGTCGATGAATTTTGAAACTATCAAAGTCACTCACCAAGTGAGTGCAATTGTGCATTCGATGGCTCCTAAGTTGGAAGATCCTGGTACTTTCACAATTCCTTGTACCATTTGAAGTGCTGAGTTTGCAAAAGCTCTTTGTGATCTTGGGACGAGTACCAATTTGATGCCCTATTCGATTTTCAAGACATTGAGAATCGGGCAACCAAGACCCACATCTATGAGATTATAAATGGACGATCGTATAATGAAGAGACCGCTGGGGGTGATTGAGGATGTATTAGTTCGAGTTGAAGAGTTCATTCTCCCGGCGGATTTTGTTATTCTTGATTGTGAAGTAGACTATGAGGTCCCGATTATTCTTGGTAAACCTTTCCTTGCTACGGGGAAGGTTCTTGTTGATGTGGAAGCTGGAGAACTCACTTTCTGGGTGGGTGATGAAAAGGTAGTGTTCTACGTGTGCAAATCTATGAGGCAACCGAATAGCAATAAAGTGTGTTCGTTCGTGGACTTGGTGACCGATGTGATTATTGATGATACAAGTGCCACGATTAATGTGGGTGACATGTTGGAGGCTGTCTTTCTAAATTGTGATGATGACGAGGAGGATTGTTTCATGGAATGTGTTAATTTTTTGCAAGGAATGGGGTCGTACAACTATGCACCCCGGAAACTTTCCTTGGATCTTGAGAATCTGAAAACTCCTCCTACAAAGCCTTCAATTGAAGAGCCTCCTTTCTTGGATTTGAAGCCATTGCCTCCACATATCAGGTATGAATTCCTTGGCCCTTGTTCTACTTTATTAGTTATTTTTTCCTCTTGTTTGACTAACGTGCAGGTTGATTCTATATTGGCGGTGCTCCACAAGAGGAAGAAAATCATTGGGTGGACTTTGGCGGATATTCGGGGAATAAGTCCCGCATTTTGCATGCACAAGATTAACTTTGAGGAAGATTCCAAATCCTCCATAGAACATCAAAGGAGACCCAATGAATCCATGCAAGACGTGGTCAAAAAGGAGATCATCAACTGGTTAGATGTCGGGGTGGTCTACCCCATTTCCGACAGTTCGTGGACTTCTCCGGTGCAATGTGTCCCTAAGAAGGGGGCATAATTGTGGTCACCAATGATAAGAACGAGTTGATTCCAACAAGAACGGTGACCGGTTAGAGAGTGTGTATGGACTATCAGAAGCTAAACAAAGTGACAAGGAAAGACCATTTCCCACTCCCCTTTCTTGACCAAATGCTTGATAGGTTGGCCGGCTGTGCTTTCTATTGCTTTCTAGATGGGTATTCTGGCTATAACCAAATCCTTATTACCCCGGAAGATCAAGAGAAAATAACTTTCACTTGTCCCTATGGCACTTTCGCTTTCAAGCGAATGCCATTTGGCTTATGCAAAGCACCGATAACTTTTCAATGATATATGATAGCGATCTTTACGGATATGGTCGAGGACTACTTTGAAGTCTTCATGGATGACTTTTTGGTAGTCGGGGATTCCTTTGATGATTGCTTGGAAAATTTGGATAAAGTATTGGCAAGGTGTGAAGAAATGAACTTGGTGTTGAATTGGGAGAAATGCTATTTCATGGTCGAGGAGGGCATTGTCCTTAGCCACAAAATTTCAAAGAAGGGCATTGAAGTCGACAAGGAAAAGATAGAGGTGATTTCTAAACTTTCACCTCCAACATTAGTGAAAGGCATGAGAAGTTTCTTGGGTCACGCAGGGTTCTACCGGCGCTTCATAAAGGATTTTTTCAAAGTGGTGAACCCTTGTGCAAGCTTTTAGAGAAAGATGCTAAGTTTCACTTCAATGATGGTTGCGTGAGAGCCTTTGAATTGCTAAAGTTCAAGTTGACAATAACTCCCATTATCACCGTTCCTAATTGGAGTATTCCTTTTGAGCTCATGTGCGATGCTAGTGATGTAGCGGTTGAAGCAATTTTGGGGCAACGTATCAACAAGATTTTTCATCCGATTTACTATGCTAGTAAGACCATGAATGGTGCCCAAGTAAATTAAACCGTTATTGATAAAAAGCTCATTGCCATTGTGTTTTCAATTGAGAAGTTCCGCCCATACTTGATGGATGCAAAGGTTATTGTTCATACAGATCATGCGGCACTTCGCTATCTTATGAGCAAGAAAGATTCAAAAGCTAGGTTGATGAGATGGGTGCTATTGTTGCAAGAGTTTGATATTGACATTCAAGATCGAAAAGGGAGTGAAAATCAAGTGGCGGACCACTTGTCTCGGTTGGAGGAGGAGGGGAGGCCGCATGATGGCCTTGAAATCAATGACTCCTTCCTCGATGAGCAACTCTTGGCCATTTTAATGAAGGAGATGCCATGGTTCGCCGATCAGCAAACTTCCTTTTATGTGGAATCATATCTGATGAGTTCTCTTCAAATCAAAGGAAAAAGCTCAAACGGGATTGTCAAGATTATTATTGGGATGAACCTTACGTCTTCCGGATTTGAACGGATGGGGTAATTAAAAGATGTGTACCGGATGAAGAGCAACATGTTATTCTTGAGGCTTGCCATTCTTCGCCTTATGGTGGTCACCATGGCAGATCAAGATTGGCGGCTAAAGTGCTAAGTTGTGGTTTCTATTAGCCCACTCTCTACAAATATGCAAGTAATATGGTGAAAAGATGTGATGAATGCTAACGGACCGGTGGAATCTCGAAGCAGAATGAAATGGCTCTCACTACCATTTTGGAGATCGATATCTTTGACGTGTGAGGTATTGACTTCATGGGTCCTTTTGTGAGTTCTTGTGGAAACACCTACATCTTAGTCATGGTTGATTATGTGTCTAAATGGGTTGAGGCCATTGCTCTACCCAACAATGAAGCGAGATGTGTGGTGGCGTTCGTGAAGAAGAATATTTTCACAAGATTTGGTACTCCGCGGGCTATCATAAGCGATGGGGGTCGCATTTTTGCAACAAGGCTTTTGACACTTTGCTTAGCAAGTATGGTGTCACTCATAAAGTTACAACTCCCTATCATCCTCAAGCTAGCGGTCAAGTGGAAGTCTCCAACCGGGAGATAAAGAGTATCTTGTCTAAAACAGTGAATGCTAACCAGACGGATTGGTCAAGAAGCTTGATGATGCACTATGGGCTTATCAGACTGCTTTCAAAACTCTTATCGGGATGTCTCCATACCGGTTGGTGTTTAGCAAAGCTTATCATCTTCCGGTGGAACTTGAGCACAAAGCCATATGGGCTTTAATGAAGTTGAATCTTGATTGGGATGCAACCGCCAACTTGGGGGCTGTACATTTGAAAGAATTGGATGAGTTCTGGTACCATGCATATGCAAGTTCGTCCTTGTACAAAGAGAGAATAAAGTACCTTCATGACAAATACATCCGAAACAAGGAGTTCAAGGTGGGAGATCTTGTTTTGTTGTTCAACTCACGATTGAAGATGTTTTTCGAAAAGCTGAAATCCAAATGGAGTGGTACCTTTGAAATTGTGGGTGTGACACCCTTTGGTGCATTGGACTTGAAGAACAAAAATGATGAGGTATTCTGAGTCAATGGTCACCGGGTGAAGCATTATTTGGGACAAGCTGATGATGGCCACGTGGTGGCAGTTATTCATTTGAAGTGATGGTAATCTGCGTCGTGTCGTGAAATTAAATCAGGCGCTTCTTGGGAGGCAACCCATGTCTTCTTTTTCTTTTTCTTTTCTTATTTTGTAGATAGGTGTTATTTTGTGCTAACTGGATTTGAAGTGTGTTGCAGAAATGAGTGTGCTTTACAGGAATTGTGCTCAGAAAAATTGGCTAAATGTGGAAAAAGTGCAGACCGCACAATTTTGAATGCTATAACAGAAGGCATCTGCGGCCTCATAATTCTTGTGCGGACCACACAAATTCAGATGCGAAATTGCAAACTCTCTGAAGTTTGGTCTGTAAGAGAATTGGCCATTCTGCGGACGCACATCGAATTATACGGTCCGCAACCAAAATTTGCGGTCGCACCATAAATTGTGTGGACTACAGATCAACAAGGCTATTGAGCCTTCAGGTAACAGAGTGCGGACCGTAGAAGGAATTCTGCGGCTGCACTCCTCTGTTGATTCCCCAAGTCTGCGTCTAAATATAAATAGTAGCCTTGGGCTACTGTACAAGTTTTTCCCTCTCTGAGCACTCTAAATTCTAAAACTTAGAAATCATTTGTTCAATTATCTACCACACTCCATACATATATGTGATCACTTAGTTGCACTCCTTCATATCTGGTATGTTTAATTTCTCATAGAAGTTTTCATTTTTTTAGTTAAATTTATCATTTGTTAGATAGTTTTAGGACATTTGTCAATAGATTTCAATTTTACTACCATGTGGGGGTTAATCTATGTTGGATCAACTACTAATTGCTTTATAGGGACTGGTAACTTGATTTGCATGCGTAATTGTTAATACCATGTTGAAACTGTGCAAAAACTTGAAAACCATATAGATCTAATCAAGTTGATTTTGAAATCTGCGACCGCACAAGCAATTGTGCGGTCCGCAGAGTTGAGATCTAGGGTCCTCGGTCAAGTAAGATTATGCATCCGCACTTAAAATTGTGCGGACCGCAGAAATTCCACCGCGGCCGCTGAAAAGTGTGTGCGGCCGCAGATCAGGCCAATCTCTGTCATCAGAGAGTTGGCACTTTTGAAAAATCTAATATGTGGCCGTAATGAGAAATGTGCGGACCGCACTTCTATTATGCGGTCACACTCAAAATTGTGCGGACCGCAGTTCTATCTCTGCGGACATAAGTCCAAATTGTGCGGTCCGCACAACCCAGTTTGCGGTCGCACTTGTAATTGTGCGGACCGCACTTTCCCACCCCTCACTCATGTTTTACAGTGTGATATACTGTCTATGTGCAATTGAATTACAAGTAACTTCTGTTGTTGCTTATTACAGAAAATGGTTAGATCTCGTGGCCGCGGTGACACTTCAAAAGGGAGGGGTGAACCTTCCAGAGCCGAGCCAAAGGCACTTTACCCCTCGCCCTCCAGAAGATAATCACTAAGAAAGCTACAATAGGCCGAGGAAGATAGCCCGAGCCCTCCGAATATAGTTCATATGCCTAATCTCAGGAAGCATCGGAGGGAGACTCAGTGCAAGAGCAGCCTGTTGTCCAATCACAACCACAACAGCCACAGGGAAGGTATTAACTCCGGCACGAGCCTTCCTCCTCGCATAGCACCTTCGAGGGTTCGGAGAGTGCCAGTCAGGCTTCGGAGCCTTCTTCTAAACCTGCCCCTGAGGCACCAGCAGCCGATGTTGATGATATTCCGGGAAATGGTCGAGGGGGTGATACTACATTTGCCGGCTTTGAAAGGTCGAAGAAGAAAGAGGTCTAGGAGGACCATTTTGTGAGTCTCGTTGCCTTCACCTGCTTCCGTCAGTGGTGGCCGGTGAGATCTCTCACTCTTGAGCGACAATTCCAACTCAAAGATCTTGACAAGTATAATCCATCCGTGTTGAGATAGTTTCGGGAGAGGAAGGGGTGGATATGTTTTACCCAGACTGGGGTTGATGCCAAGGAGTATTTGGTCCAGGAATTCTATGCCAATGTGGCACACATAAAGAAAGGGACCAAAGTTACAAAAGTGATAAACCTGAAGGTGCGGTTCGACCAGCACACACTGAACTCCTACTTGGGGTATGAGGACGTGGATCCAGTGCAATACTTGGAGAAGCTGGCGATGGGTGATGCAGCTCGCCCATGGCTAGCTGAGATTTTTGCAGCCCTGGGGCCACCACCACCATGGATCACTGCAGGGGTTCCTATTCAGCGAAACACCCGAAATTTTGAGGCGAAGGGATAGCAGACCTTCGTATGTAGCAGACTAGACCCGTGCCAGAACGAGACAAACATACCTATTCCACGGGCTGTTCTAGTCGCATCTATTATGGCTGGGTACCCGATCAATGTGGGTGCCATGATGGCGGCCAATATGTCAGTGGTCGCCAGGCAGGCTGATACATCCTACTCATATCCCAACACCCTCAATTAGTACCCTACAGATGCATGGGTAGAGCCCAGGGATTTTGACACGAAGGTTCGGGCAAAGAAGCCTTTCTCTTGGTATTCTCTGATAGATGCACACAACCCAAAGAAAAAGGGTCAGTCGACTACCACCGTAGGCTAATCTGATGAGCCATCGGTGGTGGGTACAGAGACAGCTGATATGCCATCCACTTCAGTAGAGCCTTCTACCAGGGCAGTTGCCATGCCTCCACCTTCAGCCTCAGTTCCTCCCTCCTCAGCTTTGAAGCCAGTGCCTATGCCTTCTGCCCCACTATCTGCACTGCGAGTCTCCCAGACTTTGGCGAGCCTAAACAACTGGATGCAGACAGCTACTGCAAAGCTATCTGACATATCCGGTCATATTGCAACACAGTCATCTATGCCGGTACCCCAGATTCCTCCCACAGTCGAAGAAACTTTGAAGAAGATCCTGGATAACCAAAACACTATCATGGCCACTCTGGTACATCATAGGTTCGTGATTGAAGAATTGGCCAAAGAAGTAAAGAAGATGCGGAAGTCACAAGCTTCGAAGAAATCAGTGGATAAGCTCCGGCGACAGGTCACCAAGCTTGCAGCAGCCAGAGACATTCCATTTGACATGTTGATAGACCCGCACTACCCACGCCCAAATCCCATAGAGCCCACTACAGCAGCTGGCCAGTGTAAGGAGGCATACCTTGCTGCTGACACTGTTGAGGCAATCCGTCAGATGTTTACCAACCCAGCTACTCTCGGACTTGAGGATGATGAGATCCAATTGGAGACTGAGATCGGTGCCACTGCTGGGGACACAGAGATGGCCACAGAGTCATAGGGAGTTTTCTTCACTCTCACCCTTCGTATACTCTTATTTTGTTAAGCATTGGGGACAATGCTTATTTTTATTCGGGGAGGTGGAGTTTCTTTGATATTTTGATGATTCTGATTCTGTATTTTGATAACTATGACACATTTGACCTGTAATTAACTTATTACTATTTTCTTCTTCTTTCTCATTATTGTATAGATTCTCTCTATTCCCTCATAATGTATATTCGTCTAGCTTTCAATAATTTGCATAAAGTCAGCACCATTTCAATTTTCAAGTAACTTTAATGAATACGCCGTAGCTTTCATTGCTTTTGTTTCAAAAGGAGCTTATTTTTGTTTTATAGCTTCTTTATCTTTATGTTTGTCTTCTTTTTGACTTAGTAACTTCTTTTGGATTTTCTTTTTGAATTAGTAGATTCTTTTTTGCTTTAATAGCTTCTTTTTATGTTTTAGTGGATAATAAGCCTTTGGTTTTCTTAATGCCACGGTTCTTTCCAAAGGTAGTTTTTTTTTTGTGTGAACCGGGTGACTCTTACCAACGATGGATGGCGTGACAACCTTCTTAAGGGATTGAGTCCGTTTTTGGTAGTTAGGTAATAATAGTAGTAATAATGAATAAAAAGACCTAATTGAGTCATGCTCGAAGAGTCAAACATGCTTCACTTGGTACCAACATACTTAGTTATGTGCTTATGTTAAAAACAAGGTTTTTGGAAAGAAATAGCTCTAGTTAGTGATCTTTTGACTCTTGTGTTGACTTAGGCAATCATCGAGTGGTTTCGTCGAACCATAGTGATTTTCAATCTTGAATATGGTCGTTGTGGGCCCTCAACTCTATCCTTTTTAACAATCCAGCTACGTGAGGGGTGAGATGTTATTGTTGCAAGTCCAAGTACCCGTGCGAATGCTCTAAAACTTGCCCCGAATATGTTTTTAGGCGAAATTTTAAGTTTTGCTTAGCTTGAAAAATGATTGTAGGCTCTCCTTGTCCCACTTGAAATTTTCCATGGCCCATCAATGTTGTTATCCCTAGTCAACCCATTTGAGCCTAAAACCTTTCTTATTTGATAACCATGTTACAAGCCTTTACCCGTTTTGTCGTGACCCTCTCTTGGCACCCGAGCTTTTCTTAACACTCTTGTGAAATAATTGGCTAAAAACGTAAGTTTGGGGGAGAGACGAGGAGTTTGAAAAAGGTATCAAGGCACAAAAGAGAAAAGAAATGAAGAAAAGAAAAGGCAAGAAAAAGAAAGAACAAATAGAGAGTGAATAAGTTGAAGAGTTGAAGGGATTCAAAGAAAAGTAATGATGCAAAGCATGGAGAAATCAAAGAAGGAGAAAATAAATATCATGACCAAGAAAGAGTGATGTTAAGTCTCTCTAGTTTCCCTAAGGAAAAGAAAATGCCTCAAAGAGTTGGCAAAGCATGAGCCTAGAAAAGAAAATTGAGTGCTTAAGGAAAGATGACCCGTTCTCTCATAGCATATCCAACCTTACTCCAAAAGCCTTCATTGCATTCCGAAAAATTCCTACGTGATTTTAAGCCGAGTAAGCTTACATTAGTGGTGATTTACATGATGGGAAAGCCTATGGTACTTAAAGCCGTACTTGCGACATTCTTTTGAGAGAATTGAGCGAACCTTTCACAAATCTTTGGATTGAGTGCTATATTCTTAAGTGAGATAGGCAAATGGAGAGTAGAGGAGGAGGAGTTTGGGAGCCACAATGACCTACATGAAAGAGCGAGCTTCCTTGATGAACAAAGTCAACTCTTGATACTCAAGTGTCACACTAGAACTATTTATGCTTAAAAGTTTAACTTGTTGCCTTGTTGATAATTCATAAGTGGTGTGGGTAATTGTTGATCCCAATTGATGTGTGAATGACTTACCTTTGATTAGCTGGAATAGCTCTTAACTTGTGGAGGTGGGAATTACTTTATTTGCTTGAGGACAAGCAAAAACTTAAGTTTGGGGGAGTTGATAAGTGGGGATTTTGACTACTTATTAGCGCCCTTTATCTTTCGTTTTAGTCCAAAAGCGCTTAATTGTATTTCCGAAAATTGATGAAATGTGCTTAATTGCATGAATATTGAAAGATGAGCTCCCAAGATTAAATCCAACTCAAGAAGGAGTAATCTGAACGCAAGGACAAAAATAGGCACAAAAGCTTAGAAGTGCGGACCGCAGAATATCATCTGCGGCCGCAGGTTCTGAAGAAATTGCCATCAGAGAAATGTGCAAAGTGCGGTCCGCACATGAAATGTGCAGTCGCAGAAGCTGGGTCAGAGCAAAAGTTCAGAGAACCTGCATCTCAAATCCAACAAAAGTGCGGACCGCACAATTATTGTGCGGACCGCAGAAGAGCAAGGTGCGGCCGCACTTACAATTATGCAGACCGCAGAAGGAGAGCAGTGCGGCCGCAAATCAGAATATGTGGCCGCAGATTTCCAATCCTGTCAAGCTAAAGAAAAGTGCATACCGCACATGGAATTGTGCGGCCGTAGAACCTCCGAAAGGGCATTTTTGTCAGAAAATTTCAGCCTTGCATAAATAGAAGAGTTTCACTTTTTTAGGTCAACTTTTGACATCAGATGCTACAATAGACAGTTTCTTTTACTCTTTTTAGTAGTTTTAGCTATTTTGAGCTTTTTGAACATAGAGTTTATCAATTTAATTAGCAATATGGGTTTAATTATCATTTCTTCTCCTATTTCTTCTAGTTTAAGCATGAGTAGCTAGATTTTTACTAGGGTTGTGACCCAACCCTAATGTATAAACTTAATGGGTGTTTGATTTATTGCTTGTTTATGGTTGGGTGTTTATTATTTAGCCTTGTTCTTGCTTTTATTTGAAGAGTTAATGGTTGCAAACATTAGCTCATGCCTATCTGACTTGATCTCTACTTGAGAAAGAGAGACTTAGTCTAGAAAAACTTGGCTAATAAGAAATTGGGTCAATCGAGAGATTGATAAGCCTAATTAAATGGTTGAACCTAGAGATAGGAAAACCCGACTTGAGCTTTTATTCAACCGTTTTGTTCAATACCCATTTGGATTTGAGAAAGCCAAACTGGGCAAAATCATTCTCTGACCGAGAGGTATTGAGTGGGTAACCGAGTTTTGATAGCTATAATACACCCCGATCAATAAAACAAGCTTTAAAGTTTATAACCTATTAGGCAAACACCTAGGTAAAGGTCATAGCCCTATGCCTTTTATATCATTTGAAAAACAACAAAACTAATTTCCCAGTTTCAGTCTTTAAATTGCAATCGTAGTGTAATTTTGATTTTTAAACAAACAAAATATTGTGGAAGTACAAATTTAGATATACAAACTCACGCACTAAGATATATACTACTAACTCCTATTCATATAGCTCCCTGTGGAATTCGACCCCGACTCTTGTTGGGTACTATTATTGCATCGGCCGTTTTCATAACCTCGAATTGAGGTGTGAACTTGGACGAGATCACAGGCGCCGAGGGACAAGCGATCTCGATATTCTGGAGGGTTCGTTAGTGCTCCGTCTGGGGGTAGAGGTCAGTTTATGAGGGTCCAGTCTAGCAGGCTCACGTATTCAACACCGCCACCTTCTCGGGGTGCTCCACTGTGGCCCTATTTCAGCGCCATTCTAGAGATCTCTTACCGTCCACCGGCTATTCAGGTGTTCCCAGTGGGTGTTCAGGTCCTAGGGTCAGACTCAGGGTCAGTCATCTTCTGCACCGAGAGGTTGCTATGAGTACATGAAGCTTGGTCATGTGAGGAGATTCTGCCCCAGGCTTTGGGTCAAGGTAGTATAGCAGGGCCATCAACCCATGATCACCGCACTAGCTGCCGCACCAGTCGTCTGGCCGGCCAGAGGCGGAGGGCAGGTGGGTAGGGGTCTCCCTAGAGGTGGAGGCCAGTCAGGTGGTGCTCCAGCTAGGTTCTATGCCTTTCCAGCCAGACCAGATATAGTATCCTTAGACGCCGTGATCACAAGTATTATTTCTGTCTGTGGTAGGGATGCTTTGGTACTATTTGATCCAGGGTATACGCATTCATATGTTTCATCTCTGTTTGCTCATATTCTAGGTATTTCTCGTGAGTCCTTGGCTGCTCCTGTATATGTTTCCACGCCAGTGGGCGATTTTATTGTTGTGGATCAGATTTACCGGTCATGTATTGTGACTTTTTGTGGCTATGAGACCAAAGCGAATCTTCTGTTGCTCGACATGACCGACTTTGAGGTCATCCTGAGCATGGACTGGCTGTCTCCATACCATGCCATTCTTAATTGCCATGCCAAGACTGTTACATTGGCGATGCTAGAGTTGCCTAGATTGGAGTGGAGGGGTTCATCAATCAGTACATCCAGTAGGGTTATTTCTTTCTTGAAGGCTCGATATATGGTCGAGAAGGGTTGTTTGGCTTATCTGGATTATGTTCGAGATACTGTTTCAGAGACTCCCATGATTGATTCAATGCTCGTGGTGCGGGAGTTCTCCGATGTGTTTCCTTCTGATCTACCAGGCATGCCACCAGATCGTGATATCGATTTCTGTATTGATTTGGTGCTAGGTACCCAGCCTATCTCTATTCCACCATACCACATGGCTCTGAAAGAGTTTAAGGAGTTGAAAGAACAGCTTGAGGAGTTGCTAGCAAAGGGGTTCGTCAGGCCGAATATGTCGCCTTGGGGTACACCGGTGTTGTTTGTGAAAAAAGAAGGATGGACTATGCGGATGTGCATTGATTACTGCCAGTTGAACAAAGTTACCAATAAGAACAAGTACTGGTTGTCGCGTATTGATGGTTTGTTTGACTAGTTGCAGGGTGCGAGGGTGTTCTCTAAGATCGACTTGAGATCTGGGTATCATCCACTGAAGATTCGTGCTTCGGATGTTCCGAAGACGACTTTCTGGACTAGATATGGCCACTATGAGTTTCTATTGATATCCTTCGGCTTGACCAATGCCCGGACAACGTTTATGGATTTGATGAACCGCGTATTCAGGCCATATATTGACTCATTTGTCATTGTCTTCATTGATGACATATTGATCTACTCGTGTAGTATGGAGGAGCATGAGCAACATTTGGGAGTTGTGCTTCAGACCTTGTGGGAACAGAAGCTATATGCCAAGTTCTCCAAGTGTGAGTTCTGGTTAGATTCTGTGGCATTCTTGGGGAACGAGGTATCCAGTGAGGGTATTAAGGTAGATTCCAAGAAGATCGAGGCAGTCCAGAGTTGGCCTCGTCCTACCACAGCGACCGAGATCAGGAGCTTCTTAGGGTTGGCAGGTTATTATCGCCGGTTCGTGGAGGGCTTCTCGTCTATTGCAGCACCTTTGACTAGATTGACCCAAAAGGGTTCTCCGTTCCGATGGTCCGATGATTGCGAGGTGAGCTTTCAAAAGCTCAAGACCGCATTGACTTCAGCACCAGTGTTAGTGTTGCCTTCCGGTTCAGGGATGTATACTGTGTATTGCAACACTTCACGCGTTGGCATGAGTTGTGTATTGATGTAGGATAGGCAAGTTATAGCATATGCTTCACGTCAGCTGAAGCCCTATGAGGAGAATTACCTCGTACATGATTTGGAGTTGGCCGTGATAGTTCATGCCCTAAAGATCTAGAGGCATTATCTTTATAGGGTGTCCTATGAGGTTTACACCGATCGCAGCTTACAACATTTATTCAAGCTGAGAAATCTCAATTTGAGGTAGCACAGGTGGCTTGAGTTACTGAAGGACTATGATATTACCATCCTTTATCACCCGGGCAAGGCGAATGTGGTTGCAGATGCCTTGAGCAGTAAGGCCTAGAGTATGGGTAGTTTGACATTCATTTCAGTGGAGGATAGGCCATTGGCTTTGGACATTCAGTCCTTGGCTAACAGACTTGTGAGGTTGGATATTTCAGAGCCCAGTCGAGTTCTTGCATGCATTGTGGCTCAGTCTTCAATATTTGAGCGGATCAAGGCTCGTTAGTATGATGATCCTTGCTTCCTGGTTCTTAGGGAGACGATACTACATGGTGGTGCCAAGGAGGTTACTATCGGTGAGGATGGTGTTCTGCGACTCCAGGGTCGCCTATGTGTTCCTAATGTTGGTGGATTGAGGGAGAAGATTCTAGATGAGGTACACAGTTCTCGATATTTTATTCATCCAGGTGCTACGAAGATGTATCGCGACCTGAGGCAGCATTATTGGTGGCTACGGATGAAGAAGGATATAGTTGAGTATGTAGCGAGATGCCTAGATTGCCAGCAGGTTAAGTATGAGCACCAGAGGCCAGGTGACCTACTTCAGCAGATGGTTATACCGGAGTGGAAATGGGAGCGCTATGGATTTCGTAGTTGGGTTGCCGAGGACATTGAGGAAGTTTGATGCCGTTTGGGCCATTATCGATAGGCTGACCAAGTCGGCACACTTTATTCCAGCGATGACTACGTACTCGTCAAAGAGATTGGCCCAGATTTATAATCAGGAGATTGTCCGGTTGCATAGTGTGCCTGTGTCCATCATTTCATATAGAGGCCCTCAGTTCACTTTACATTTCTAGAGAGCAGTACATAGCGAATTGGGTACCAGGGTAGAGCTCAACACAGCCTTTCATCTGCAGACTGACTGGTAGTGAGAGCGGATAGTTTAGATCCTGGAGCATAAGCGCAGAACATGTGTGATTGACTTCGGAGGGCAGTGGGATCGATTCTTGCCTTTGACCGAGTTTGCTTATAACAACACTTATCATTCCAGCATCGAGATGGCTCTATTTGAGGCTTTATATGGTCGGCGATGTCGTTCGCCCATCGGATGGTTCGAGCCCGGCGAGGCTAGGTTATATGGCACAGATTTAGTGAAGGATGCCTTGGAGAAGGTATTGATTCAGGAGCGACTTCGCATAGCACAATCCAGACAGAAGAGTTACGCGAATCAGAAGGCGCATGATTTATCATTTATGGTAGGCGAGAAGGTTCTCTTGAAAGTCTCGCAGGTTCGGGAAAAAGGGCAAGTTGAGCCCAACGTTTATTGGCCCATTTGAGGTGTTGAGGTGAGTTGGGGAGGTTGCTTATGAGCTTGCTTTGCCTCCCAGACTATCAGGAGTTCATCCGGTCTTCCATGTGTTTATGCTTCGGAGGTACCACGCCGACAGGTTGCATGTGTTAGACTACTTCACAGTTCAGCTAGATGAGAGCTTGGGTTATGAAGAGGAGCCAGTTGCCATTGTTGACAGGCAAGTTCGCCAGTTGAGGTCTAAGAAGATTTCTGCGGTAAAGGTCCAGTGGAGGGGCCAACCAGTCGAGGAGGCGACTTAGGAGACCAAGGAAGGCATGCAGAGTAGATATCCACACCTATTCAGCACTCCAGGTATGATTCTAGACCCGTTCGAGGACGAACGTTTGTTTAAGAGGTGGAGAATATAACGACCCGACTGGTCGTTTTGCTTTCTAAATCCCCGTTCTCCCAATTAAGACTCCATGTATGTGCCTTTACTATTTTATGACTTGCGGGGATGGTTGACTTGGGTTTGGAAGGGTTCGGGTTCAAATCAGAACATTTGGTTCTTTAATATTGCCTAAGATGGCCAAGTTTGACTTGAGTTAACATTTTTAGTAAACGACCTCAAAACTAGGATTTGACGGTTCCAAAAGGTTTGTATGATAATTTTGGACTTGGACGTGTGTTCGGATCGGGTTTCGGACGATCCGGGAGCGTTTCGATGCTTAATGTTGAAAGTTGGCGCATTAAAGGTTTTCAAGTTCTTTAAATTTAGTTTGGAGTAGACTTTAGTGTTATCGAGGTCCGTTTGGGATTCTGAGCCTGAGAAAAGTTTCGTATGGTGATTTATGACTTGTACGCAAAATTTAGGGTCATTACGAGTAGTCTAAGTATGATTCGGCGCGTTTGGAGTAAGTTGGAAAAGCTTGAAGTTCATAATTTGATTCAATTTGGTTTTGGGGTGCGATTCTTAGTTTTGATGTTGTTTTACGCGTTCCGAGGGTTCGAGCAGGTCTATTTTTATGTTTAAGAACTTGTTGGTATGTTTGGACGAGGCCCCTGGGGCCTCGGCTGCTATTCGGATGATGTGCGAAACATGTTTGAACTTAGGAGAACTGCTGAAGGCACCTGGGATTTGGTGTTTTCACACCTGCTAGGAATTTGCCGCGAGTTTGGCACCGCAGAAGCGGCTGGCTAGACGCAGGTGCGAGTTTTGGCTAGGTGGGCTGAGTCCGTAGGTGCGTACGTGAGAGCGCAGGTGCGCGACCGCAGAAGCGGAAGGGGGCCAGTGGGTAAGGACCGCATCTACGATGTAGTTTCCCCAAATGCGGAGCCGCATAAGCGGCGAAATTTTCGTAGAAGCGAAAACCGCTGGGGGCAGAAAGGTGCATTTATAGCTGGATTTAGGCTCTTTTTCTCTAATTTTCACTTTGGGTTGGTCGATTGTGGAGCTCTTGCAGAGAGATTTTTTACCTATCACTGTAAGGTAAGTAATTACTACTTAATGTGAGTTTAATACACTAATTTTGGGTAGATTTTAACATATAAATTGTGGAAACTTTAGGATTTAGTTGAAAAACCTAGGTTTTAATAAAAATGGGATTAGACCACGAAAATGATTATGGAATTGAGCAAAAATTATATATTTGGGATCATAAGGTTATGGGTAACTTTTGTTTGCAAAAATTTCCGGAATTCGGGCACGTGGGCCTGGGGTTGAATTTTAGGAATCTTTCAATTTAGGTTAGGTAATTACTCTAATAGTTAAATTATAGACTTTTGAGCATATATAGATTAATTTATACAATATTTGGCTAGTTTCGGATTGCGTGACACAGATTTGAGGCTTTAGTGTGAATTGTGGACCGGGAAGAGGACTTGAAAATGATGTAAGTCTCTTGCCTAACCTTGAAAGAGGAAATTATCCCCGTAGGTGCTATAAGTGATTGTTTGCTAATAATTGTGGATGCCACGTGCGTACGATGTGATGGGAGTCCGCATGTAACTAAAATCATGCTTATGTCCGGGTAGTTTTAGGACTCTACCATGTGTTTCTTGTATTATTTGTGCCCAACTTATTAGTTTAATTCCTTAAAATTATATTTGAAAGATTGGATAAAGAATTCGCAAAGACCGAGCTTCACTACCTTGAATTTTGGCGGGTTACTTAACTGTTGGTGGAAATTATACCTTCCTTGAATATTATCAGTATGTAGTAGCCGTTAATTGGAGTTCGTAGAGTATTCTCTCTTCCTGTGGATCAGGCCGAACGCCTCGACAATATAATAGATGCATCTATAGTTCGCGCCGGTTGACCCTCAACAGTGTATACACTATTCTGGATCGGGCCGTACGACCTCGGCATAAATCGTGCGTGATATTGCTCGGAGTCCGATTATACTTGATATTTCTTTCATGACTTGAGAATTTATAATTACTTGATGGCTCTTATTTATTGAAATTAGTATATGATGGTTGGATTTTCTAAATTGATATCTAGTTAAAGAACCACTTATTTATTGCTAATTATTGCATTATTACTAATATATTCCATGCATATTTATAATTTCTACACTTTATTTATCGACCCTTAGTAAGTGTCGATGTCGACCCCTCATCACTACTTCTTTGAGGTTAGACTAGATACTTACTGGGTACATGTTGTTTATGTACTCACGCTACAATTCTACACTAATCGTGCACGATCTGAGGCAGGTGCATCTGGCGGCCATACAGGCGTGTACCCCTGCTACTCGGAGACTTAGTGGTGAGCTGCTCTCTATGCCGTTCTGCAACGGTGAGAGTCTCTTCTTGTTGTATTTATTTTTCTGTCTATCTTACTCCAGACAGTAGCATAGGAGGTTTTGTATATTCTACTAGTTTGCTCATGCACTTGTGACATCGGGTTTTTGGGAATATTCTAGTAGATATTATATGGTTTGAGTATTAAATCCACTATTTTACTCTTTCATTATTTTATGTCTTACATTACTACAATCATCTATTAATCGTTCTCTTATTAAATAAAATCAATTACTTTAAAAATATTAAAATGAACAATTACATAAATAGTTCACCTTTAGCTTTACTAGCGGCGATGTGAGTGCCATCACGGCAATAGAAATCTTGAAAAAGTCCTTCGAGAATTACCCAAAACACCTAAAGAACAATGTGGACGGGCACATTAAACTTTCTGTGCAACAAAGCCCTAGCATGCCATCAAAGTTTAAATAGAGAAATACAGGATGAGAAGAAGAAAACTCACAAGAAACAATATCCAAGCGAGAAAATTTACAAAAGTGCAACTATAATATTAGGAAGCGCGAGAAGCGAAAAGGTGGAAACTGTCTTTTCGGATATTGGTGATACTGAATTTGGAATAACTTGGGTGTTAACCTTTTGATATATAGAACCTGCATCTCCCAAGCTTTCTAGTCTGCCAAGTTTCTCTAAAATATGTCTGGTACCGATAAGAACAAGAGTAAGAAGAGAAAAGAGAGTAAGAAGAGAAAAGGCAAAGAAAAGTTTGTGCCATGTTTCACAAATTAGTCCATATAATCCAAGTCCCTCTTATTATATACAGGAAGAATACTTTTAAAATAGTCCTCCACTCCTTCCCGCGCAGCTGCAGCGTACAGCTTCCCTCTTCCGTCACTTGCCGGCAAACTCCCATCCCCAACCCCACCCCAATACTGTGTCGCCTTCTCTCTGATTTTCTTTTATCCGCCAGTGTACATGTGAGTTGTATCATCAATGGAGGAAGCAACCGTCAAAACCCTATCAATCGCCGAGCTCCTTCATCAATCTCGTCCTCTCACCGGCGCATCCTCACTCTTCTCCAATCCTTCTCATAAAATTCCACCGCCCCAATTTTCAAACCAACCCCATACACCCTCCCTCCCCACACTTTTCCCCCCCAAAATCCTCAAATCCCTTAACTACCCCACTGTCCTTACAGGCACTCTTTTTCTACCTCACGCAGAAAACTCACCTCTTAAATGCAATTGTTTTCGTTTCTCTGATGGGTCCGCCACTGTTTGTTGTGACATTCTTCGGTTTAATCCTAGTTTAATTAACAAAAAAGTTCAAATTTTGGCTTGGAATTTTATTCCCATGAAATGTAATGGTGGGTTTTTAGAAATTATTAGGTGGGCTTTTCCTGATTCTTCTTCTGAAAATTCTTCAGATACTTTTAATGTACTGTCTGGCTGTTGCGTTGATCAAAATGTTAGTATAAAAGCTAGGTATTTTGTACGCGGCGTAGTAGAATCTGTTAGCCCTGTTTCAGTAGTTCCCTGCAGAGATGGGTCAAGAGCTGGTCCGGAAAATCTTCGGGGTTTCCTCGTAAATGTTTTAGTTTGTGGGTGTAAATTGTGTAATCCTAAAGATTTAAGATTGGATATGAAGAATTTGAATGATGAAATGAGTGGTCATTGTTATAACAAACACGAGATTGTGTACTTTTGTGGATCTGCTTCTTCTTGGCATCCAGTGTTTACAAGATTAATAAGGAGAATTGTTTCATTATCGGGGTTGAAGAAGAGACTTGTATTTGTGGGGAAAAAGGTGTCTCATTTGATGTATGTAGCTGCGGATAACTCTTTGATGCATATTCCTGAGTTGCCCCAGCAATGTATCCCCGTTAAGGAAATTGACGCTAGCGGGGAGGGAGAACTTGTTACTTATACTGGGACTGTGACAGGAGTTTACACGAGGGGTATGATTGTTGAGTTGGATAATGAACTGTTGCTACTGTTAACGGATCCACAGCTTTCTGTGCCACATAGTGTGAGAGTTGGAGCAATGGTATGTTACAATAGCTTTTAGACTAATTTCCATGTTTTCAAGGTGGTAAAGTGTAACTTTACTTTGATAAGAAAATTAAGAGAGACATTGAGAGAAGTATGACGTTTACTTGTTTATTCTTCTAATGGGTTGCTTTTTCTCAGGTATCAGTGAAAAAGGTTCATTTTATAAATCCTAGTTATTCATGGACAAAGACACTTATACTCGGCTCTTGTGTTAAAACTAGCATTTCTGTGGAATGTTTCTCCTCGCTGGAAACAGGGTTAGGGCTTCTAGATACTCGTTGTAAATGTTTCGACTGTACAAGATGCTTATTCATTGTATTCACTAGTTCGATCTTTTTTGGGCCCACAGATGTTATACAGTGACCTGCTGCCAGAGCCTTCTTGCGAAGTTTATTGACTCCTTAGTATTTGTTGCCAGGCTATGGTAGTAATGCAAGAGTAACAACGATCAAATTGATTTTGTGTGTGTCTTTATACTATTATTTATATGATGATCTTTTCATTTGCTTCAGGGTATTACTTGTCGTAATCTCTTTTAGGAGAAAGTTCTCTGGGATCTTATCTGAGAAAGAGATCTTGGGATCGACAAGTGTAAGTTGCTTGCATTTACCGGTGATATACATTAGAACTAAGACTCTGTTTTATCATGATATCTTTTCTTTGTGTCTAGTGTCATAGAAAACTATCCTTAGCTGATGTGCAAAATTGCAAGGTATTGCCAGAAGAAAGGATTTGCTCAGATATATGCAACTTCATATTTGCCCGCTTCAGCCTTCCAAATTCGGGTAAGTGTGTTGTCATTGTGAGCATATAAATTGGGTCTTAGTTGTTGTACTCACTTGTAAATAAATTTTGGTTCGGCAGCATGGGTTGTTTATGGAATTTGTCAAGCACGATAGATGTGCTTGTAGCAGGGAAACAAGTTCCGCTCCTTTGAAGTTGGTAAGTTTGCAGGTTTTATGAAATTATCATTATCAAAGGTCTTTTTCTTTCTGGGGGTCAGGGGTTGGACACTGCTTTACTTTCTAGTAATCAAAACTCACTTAGCTGCATAAAGATCTAATAGTCGTTGCATAATCACTTTCAGGTGGCACCTATTGCTAATTTAATTAATTATTGTGAGGCAATGTGGAGGAAACTGATTTGCCATCAGGGCAGAGATTTTGGTATCATGGGTACCCAAAAGGAGTATAACTCCATATCTTGTGGCAGGAGACCTTTTGTGCTGTCTATAAAGAGAGCCATTCACAGTGAAGACATAGGTGTTTCTTTGCTTGGAATCTTGAAGGTTCGGACGTTTTATTTGTACTTTCTTTTTTGTTGTTGCAAGGATATACTTGCCAGAATTTAGGTGCTTGAACCTGTTATGATTTATGACGTTATGGTGTATGGTATGCTATTTGATGTTAGCGTTAGGTAGCATTTCCTAACTATTGGTTGGCCTCTTTGATTTATGATCATAGAAAAAAGAGTTGTAGTCATATTGCATTGATCTGTATAAATGGGACAAATCATTTATTAGCATCATTCTATGTATAGAAAAGAGGCCAATAGAAGTTTTAACATTATGCAAGCTTCCTTTTGTTCTTTTTGGAAAAGGAAATGGGGGAGGGGAATATAAATTGCGGAATCGGACCCTCACCAATAAGGTGAAAGTTTTATGCAGCCAACCAACTGAGCTACTAAGATTCCCCATGCAAGCTTCCTGATTTCTTAACATTGCATGCATTTGATATCTAAAGCAACCTTTTTCAGACTTTATATTTCTTATAAACTTATAAGATATTATCAAGTTAATTTTATGTTCAGCCAGGTCTCACCATCTTCTGGAAGGATGTTGCTTGTTGATGCAACTGGAAGCGTTGATGTTATCATACCAGATCTTCCATCAAGTTGGAATTTCAATAACATGTATGAGGTGTGATACAACATCAATCTTCTTTCATTTTGTGTTTCTCATTTCCTGATCATTTAATGTGCAGCACTATCAATGTTACATGGTGGAAATTGTTCCATCCACTAAAAATTTTCTTTTTCTTTTCTCCCACTAAATATTTTCTTTTTCAGGTCAGAAATTTTTTGTCAATTATGGAAGACATACCCATGAAGCTGGATCATGTGGATTTAATCCAAAATGAACCTTTCACATGCAGAAGTATTTTTGAGAATGCCCCATTTGTGAGAGAGATGAACATGCCACTCCATCTTTACTACAACATGAGGGACGTAATACCTGTAAATCATCATTTTACTATCTGCGTAGATTCCCAAGTTGACTTTGGGAAGGTTGGAAGAGGAAAGTTTCACCTACTTCAGTTGATGCATAAATTCCCTATTCTGCAAAAGGTAGGCGTCTTGCAAAAAACAATGCCTTCTTACGAGTTCGTGATAACAAATTTAATCAGTCTATGGATATGTTTGCAGCAGTTTCAAGGAAGTCAACATGCTTCAAGTACATCAAGCGCATTTGCCGAGGCCTTAATTCTGCCTTGGGATTTACTTATTGCTGACAAAAGCAGAGATACCCATATTGATAAGCCTTTGATAGATCAACTGAAGGAACCAATGAAATTTTTTAACGGAATGGAAAATGGAAAACTTATTGCGTGCAAAAGACATAAACCTGACCAACTGTCTCGTGAGGCTTTGACGTCTGGATTGAATGATACTGAAAATGAACCAAGTTGCAGCTCCAGTCACTCTGCTTACATGTGCTCTTTTGTGGCGGACAAGCATCATAACTCATGCTGCCCAGGCAAAATTCCGTGCCTTGTGACTGGAAATTGTGTTAATTATCCGTCTCTTGGTATGTTGCAACACACAGGTACGAAAGCAGATGTGGGGTCCTGTTGCAAACCACAAGTGAGAAAGGCATTGCTGGAATTCAAATCAGAAGCTTTTTCTGTTTATGAGGTATGTCATTTCATCACTATTTGTTCTGATGTATGACATAAAACTTTGCTATACGAAATTTGCATTAACAACTTAAAATAAATTTTGTTCTTTAACATTGCAGGTGCTGAAAATCAGTGGTCATTACCTTATAAAACATCAGAAAGAAGGCATGTTATGTACTGATGGAATAGGTGATAAAATAGTTGTGAATTCTGGAACAAATATTTGGAGTTTTTCTTTCGCATATGTCAATTCTCTCCAAAGTTTAGATGTATCCTGCTTATTTAAACAGTGCGACTCATTTTTAAGCCACCATAGGGTTCTTCCAGAAGACTATCATCGGTTTCAAACTCCAAATTGTGTACCCAATAATGGAAGCAATGAGATCTCTTCAGATGTCAACTTATATATTTCATCTGATATCACAAACTTATTTGATGTTAACTTGGAGTTGTTGGAGGACTGTTCTCTCGGGCCTCTTGTTCCATTTGGAGAAATGACCAACATCTACCCCTCTGATCATAATTTGCCCGAGGGAAACTTAACATCTATTCATGGGCAGATCAAGGCGGTTCATTGTTCAGATGGAAAATCGTATGCAGAACATTTAAGGTGTGAAAGCATCAATCATGATTGTTCGTCATTATTCCTTGAAGGAACTATCAGTATCTGTGTCCACGTTTTAATGGACCATAAGATGGTATCTTCTTTTTGCTTCTCATCTTTTGTAACTTATTATATAATGCTATTGCCTCTTTCTCTCTAGACAGCATTTTTGTTACTTTAAGACTGTTTCATGATTGACTAGGTCAAGATTTTTGGGACTGCAAAAAAAGTTGCTTACCCTGCTGGATTTGGACGAGGCGTTACTGCATCATTTCACAGAGTACTTGCCCTCAGGTATGCAATTTCTATATATTTTAGCAACTCTTTCAGCTCAATGGTTCTGCTAACCTTCACCTCCAGCACTTCTACCCATGTAAGATATAGAGACATTTGAGCTGAAAATAATAAATAGTTGTAGATCATAGTAATAATTTTCTCTTGCAATTGCTTGGTGCTATTATTGCTTATTTCACTAAATGAGCTTTGTCATGTGAGTGCATATTTGACACGCGAAAGGAAGATTAAGATCTAGAAAAGATTCTGAAACATTCTAAAATTTCTGACCCGTAAGCTTCTACATTTCTTGCATTATCCACTAATATGTTTCCACTAACAAACTTCTCTATGTTTGACAAATAAAAATGACAGAGACTGTCACTAGTCCTTTTTATGGCTGTGGTTGACAAAAATTGCTTGTTTTTTTGATACTGCAGTGCAGTACTAGCAGTGTATTAATAATCTTAATATTCTCTTTTAACCTGGAGTAGCGTTTATGCTTTAATTATTAACCCTGCAAGTTTTTTTTTCAGTGCGCAGGACAAAGTTAATTAAGTATAGCATTTTGTTTGATACTGAAATTATTCGATATGCTAAAGCATGTTGTTTTTCCAGTGCGCAGGACAACTTTATGATGATATCTACGTCCTTCATTGTTATCAACCCATCAAGTGTGATTAATGATCATAACGAGGATGCATACACCTGCCAATCTGCTGCTTTGAACTTGGATGGTGGTTCTCCATTATGTGCTATTACTGCATCTCTGATTTCTGATACAGCAAACTGTTTAGAGACTCAACCAGTGGAGTTCCATTGCAGGGTAATCACAGTTCTTATGCAGATATTAGTTGGGTTATTAAACAATTTGCTTCTCTGATCTTGTTGAAAAGAGAAAACATGTAACTTTTTGAACAATTTTTCACTCTTATCTACTTGCGAATTCTTCTCTTCTAGTCACTTCTTTGAACTCCTGCTAGGAATGCTATTAACAATATCTTCTTTGGCCCTAAACATACTTTGAAACCTCAATTTATCGAAAAGAGGACATATTTTGAAGCGCTGAATAAACCATCCAAAATTTTGTATAGCCCACTCCAATTTTCAATTGAATGAACTGAACAAGAACCTTTTTTAGTTCTTCTACTACCTTTTTTAGTTCTTCTACTTATTCTCATTTAAGATCACTTGAGCATTACCAACCAAGTGGAAAAGAAAAAACATAATTCAAAGTAAAAGAATGAGAAAACAAGAGAAGCGCATTAACAAGACACCGCTCATATTGCATATTCAAAGCTTCCACATGTGCGTCATCTCCTTTATTCCATCATTTTGTTGCTTTCTTCCTTGGTGCAACAACCTTTGGATTTCTTGGGTTAAATAGTATCTCTAGGATGAAATTTATAGATGCTGATAGAGTTAGAAGAACCTGTATCTTCTTTACTACCTTTAGGATCCATGGAAAGTATTTGACCAACTGTAATTTAAGAAAATGTGTTTGATCATAAGCCCTAGGTTTTCTACAAAATGGAAAAGCTTTTAATGGTATTTCTATAGATATGACAGAAATGCCTATCTAAGGCGAATTTTGAAGATATAAAAGCTAAGTGAGTTGAAAATGTTTTAGGGTGTACATGGGCTATTAGGGCATCTATAATATTTTGCCTAACATTTTGTGCGTGATAGTTGGACTTATCTTCTCATGGGACATCCTATTTTTTTGCTCAATAATGTCAGGTTGTGGCTATTTATGTCCTTGTCTTGGAGTACAACAGGAAAGGCAAATACCTTCATACAAGAACTGAGCCTAGACCTAATTCATATGGTGTTGACATTCCACTTGCTGGTTTTATCTTTGGTATGTTCTGTATGTATATGTTGCACAGCTTTTGATCTCCAGTATCAAAGAACTGTACTTGATTTTATGATGCTCCTTGTTATTCTTCCTTTACTTTTACAGTCATGTGGTTTTTTCTTAAAATTTATAAACCACCAAGTTCTTCGATGAGTAGTTTTTTTTTTTTTTTTTTTTTTTTAATTTTCATGAAGACTGCCAGGGTTTTATATTTGGATTTTCTATGCAGAGATTTAGATTGTTTCCTTTTTTCTTTTTTTGATAACTGAGAAGTCCTCCAGGGCCAATTGTGCACGGTTCAAAATTTGGTGGATGATGGGCCCGGCTCTCTATTCTTCTCCACTTAAATACTAGGCTTTTGTCAGGGTTCAAACCCACATCACAGGCTGCACTTGTACCACTACACCAAACCCCTGTGGGGTTTTGGGGGGGGGGGGTGGTTGGGTAGGTTGTTTCCATTTTTTCCATATTAAATGAAGTTTCTTTTGCTACTGGAAAAAGCTCACTTGCAACAGGCAGTTAGATCTTGTCCTAGTCTCTGAAAAGTGTCCTGTCCAGTTATCAGACAATGCTAGTTTTCCATGACTATTCTCTATGCTTGCGCAGATGACGGGTCATCATCATGTTGTTGCTGGGCTAGTTGGGAGATTGCAGCAGTTTTGTTGGGGTTACATAATGAGGTTTCAGGTGAAAGCTATGCTAAAACTCACAAGAGATCAAAGAAGACCAGGAGAAAGCAGGCATGCAGCAGTTTAACTATTGCCCATTTAAGGAGAATTATGAAGCGGCATGGCAGGGTCACAGTGAGAAACCAGGCTTCCATCTTTGATTCATCATGTCAAGACCTTGTGTGTTCTGCCAATCCCGACAAGGCTATAAGTAGTTCAGATCAAGATTTCTTTCAGTCTCTCATCCTCAAAGCTTGCTGCAGCTCCCTTTTGGTAAGTTTCATTGGCAGTCGCATGTGTCCTACTTACCTTCTCGTCTTATGGTATGGCATAATACAAGCAAGGCATGTATACCTATAGATTGTATATATGTATGTGTGTGTGTGTGTATGTATATTATAAATTATACATATACAATGTGCATATTGTATTGATTGCAGTTTAAATTGAAGTGTAGAGATGTAGTACGACTAGTTCTCTATTTATGGAATCACTATACCTTTTAATAATAATAGAATCAATTTGAGTGAAGCAGTTTCAGTCACATTGAATTTGTTCTGTTATTTTGGCTCTCAACTTACCTTTTGTTCTCACTTTGCACTAGCTGCAAACAACAGTAAGTTCCCAATATATCGATTGAACAAAGAATGGAACACGGCATAATAGTTCACCCAATATAATGGTTGAATAAGCATATGGTCTACCACATAATAGGTTAAGGAGGTGTGCTTGGGTTAACTTCAATCTATTTTTTTATGCTGTTTTCACCCACCAGCCAATTCCTGCAAGCTCGGTAGCTATATATTTTCCCGTGATGCTCATTTTGCTTTATGATGAGCGACTTCAGGATGTGCTTTTTATTGTTTTCTTGGCAGACTGTTGTTGGCAGTCTCATGAGTTCAGATGCTGTAAGGTGGCTGGAAACACATCTGACTGAGCTGGATATGTTGATGCTTCCCATGCAAAATATATGGGTTTCCAAAGTTCATCACATGGACAGCCTCGCTCAAGCTAAAAAGATCCTTCAAGGACTTGTTGAAAGCTGAAACAGTAAACTAGAAAGAGAGTTCCGGTCAGATATTTTAGTGTGATGTAATATACCTGTGTACAGTGTATATGATTCTCCTCTTCATCATATCTTAATTTATCCCGCAAACAATTGTGTACAAACTCAACTTCGACCATTATTGATTTTTCACTTCCAGATGTGAAGATTTTGTCATGTACTCATGTTCTTCCGGCTGGAAAGTGTGTACTATTTGCAGCCTCCTATTGTTCACATCGTCATCTTGTAATCATATTGAAGTGGCCAGATGCTCGTAGTTTGGGTGTTCTTTTGAGAAATTGCTGTATTTTTAGTTAATATTATGTTTGATTGGGGAAAAAAGATGATAATTGTAGGATGAGAAGTAAAAGATTTAGTTTTAAGGTCTTGTCAGTAAGTTAAAAAAAAGGGTATATCATCTTTCCACATTAGCCTTAAATCTGTCACTTTAGATTGAACTTTGAATCGAGTTGCATTTTTTATTTCATATTCATGTGTTACCTTTTCTATTGTATAAAGAACTAATAATCCCGTTAGCTGACTTGGTTAAACTTTAGATTCTATCATTCTATTTTATGGAACAAATGAAACTGTGTTTTAAAACATTTCTTATATCCCTGTGACACGCACTTCGGATGTTGTTCCTTTTTTTAGACATTTTGTTTCTTTTTCTTGGTTTTAAGTGTCCGTATTGCTGATCAAGTTTGATTGGAGGATATATCTTGACAAGCTTATTTTTTATTTATGGAGAATGGAGAAGCAATATTTAACAGCTACTTCTTATAAACGTTTGGACGAATGAGGTCAATGACAAAGCCTTTCACCATTAATACTAGATATAGGATAGTTCCTGTGAAATTAACCTTGGTATAATATATACTATCTTCTAACTCTTTCGAATTCAAATAATTATTAAGTGTTAGCTGGAGGAGTCCAATAATCATGAAAAGTAGTTAATTTAATGTAAGGTAGAAATCACTTTACTTGACTTGTTTGATGTTTTCTGACCATTAAAAGACTTTAATTTACAACGTCTCTAAAGAATCAAAGTATAGCTCTTTAACTGTTGCGAATGAAGCCTCCTGAATAGTTGTAAAGTTTTTCAGAGTTATACTTTAGTCCTAAGTATTATAGTAGCTTTTACTTTTACCTTTGAAGTTAGCTTTTTACACATTTTTCCTTTTCTTTTTATATACTGATGTAACTTCAAGAGATGTTGAATGAAAATTTGAATTCTTATCTTTTTAAATTTCTTTTCTCTCTTAATTTCGCTTTCCTGTTTAAACGGTGAATCCACCGTGGCATTCACTACAATTGGTATTAGAGCCATCGTTCCCAACCCTCTCTTTCACTCCAAGGTCTGATGACCCAATCGTCAAGGGTATCGAAGATAATTTCGAAAGTTTGAAACTCGGTAATCGCAACTCGATGCAACACTTGTGTAATGACCCGACCGGTCGTTTTGAGCTTTATTGTTTCATTCGTTGGTTTGAGACTTTAAGTAACTTCATATTATGTATTATGACTTGTGTGTATAGTTGGTTTCGGTTTTCGAGCGGTTCGGGATTGATTTTGAAGAATGATTCTCGTTTTAGAAGCTTTAAGTTGGAAGAGTTAACCAAGGTTTGACTTTTGATTAAACAGACTCGGAATCGGGTTTTAATTATTCCAATAAGTTTGTATGATGATTTTGGACATATCCACAAAGTTTGGTTAAATTCCAATGAGTTTTGGATAAGTTTGGGTTGTATGGTGATTGTTTTCGGTTTCGACGTCGAATTGAGCATAAAGGTTACCATATTGAGCAAACGACCTTTGATTCGTATTTCAATTAAATCATTATATCCGTATCGTAATTTTGGAACCATAACAACTGAAATCATCAAGTTTCGACATTGTATGAAGAATTTATGGTCATTTTATTAAAAATTGGGTTGCTAGATTTTTTGTTTTAGATTAATTACGAAATTGCCATTGAATTCGTATTTAAAAATCTACACTATTTTCAAATATTGAAACCAACATATCTCCTTCACTATAAGGTCAAATGGAGTGATTCAAAAGCCTAACTTGACTGGAATTTCATGAGTAATCCATTGGAGGCATCAAAAGTGAGTTTCGGGGATCGTTTGGCATAAGAAACGAGGCAGAACAGCTGGCCAGAAGTATATAATATCGAGGGTTTGTTCATTTGGTCATATTTTGAATTGAGGAGCTTGGATTTGAGTGATTTTGGAAGGGATTTTTACCAAATGGATTGGGGTAAGTGTTCTACATTCGGTTTTGATTATATTTCATGAATCCATCTTTATTTTTGGCATTCGATTCAGAGTCGGATTTGAGTGAAACTAGTATGGTTGGACTCGTAATTGAATGGGTTGTCGGATTTTGTGAGTTTCATTGGATTCCGAGGTCCGGGCCTGTCACATTCCAAATTTTTCTCCGTAGAATGTCGTGATGGCACCTAGTCTTAGGGACTAGGTAAGCCTAACACTTACTGAATTAGTGGTAACTCAACCAACAATTATTAAATATGAAATAGAAATTTCCTACAATCCCAAAACCAGTAGTACAAGTCACAAGCTCTACAGAGTTTATTAGAAAATCTCTAAATACAACTATTCCATAATAGAATCAAACAGTGCAAAGAAAATATCAGAAAGTGACTTTGAGGCTTGCGAACACGACAGCAGGTGTACCTTGAGTCTCCACAGAAATGCCCGATCAAATAACAGGAATATCAACAACTTTGAGGTACGTGGATCTGTACAAAAATGTGCAGAAGAGTAGTATGAGTACACCACAGCGGTACCCAGTAAGTATCAAGCCTAACCTCAGTAGAGTAGTGACGAGGCTAGGTCAAGACACCTACCAAACATATAAACTTGTACAAACGTTACATAAAGCTAACAGGGAAAGAATATCATTGTAAGTCCAATAACAGAAGACTTTCTAATTCCAATAAACAATGAGAACAATGAGAACACGGGTCGCAACGAGGAAATAACCAAATAATTAAGCAACAACATAATCAGAGTACAATTCACATATGAATGGGTTCGAGTAAGGAATCATGTGATAATCAGTCAATTAGATCATTTATAATGCATTTATTTCAACATAAATTTCCCGAGGTATCATTCCTTGGAAATCTCAAATCTCGATTCACAACTTCCAATTCTTACACATGTGGCATCTTGTGCCCACATCTTTCCGAATCACTTTTACACGACAAATTTCTCGTGCTACCATGTGTATAGTTTCCGTATCAATATCAACCAAGATGACCAATAAATAATTTAAACACACTTAAATACAATTTCCAAATTGAATACAGCGAAGCGTCAAATGGGTTACTGAGCCAATTTAGGATTCAAATAAGGTAAAATAGTAGAGAGGTTGTGCAAATAGATTATCAATTTAGTTTAGTTTATAAATATATGAGATCCAATAAAAATATTGCATTTATACCAAATAAGACATTCAATCAAGTTTTAACGAGATCAATATGAGATTTATTAAAGTAAAATGAAATAATAATTTTTCACACAATTACATGACGATAAGATAATGAGAAAGTTGAGGTATCAATTAGAGTAAAATTATAATCACCAATTAATTTAGTAAATCTCCGAATAAGATATGAGTTTTATTTTTGAAAGACACACAAGTGGAACAACTTGAAAAAAAATGCTTTCATTTACCTTTACAAAATTCTCAGCAACTTAACATAACACATATGATGCATGACTCACACAAGAAGTCCATATTATTCTATTTTTAATATATACATAGTTAATTAATTATGATCAAATACAATGAAGTGATTTAAGAAATCACAGTAACCGTCCTAGCATGAAATGCATCAGGAGAATCACAAATTGGAACTAACCTTAATTTCGCAATAATTTCATATTTGTACATTTATTGCGGCGTGCAACCCATTCCCACAATATAATCCTTCAATTAAATTCCGTTGCGGCGTGCAACCCGATCCATCAATATAAACTTAAAATAAAATTCATTGCGGCGTGCAATCCAATCCCACAATATAATCTTTCAAATAAATTTCATTGCGGTGTGCAACCCGATACAACAATATAATCTTTCAAATAAATTTTGTTGCGGCGTACAACCCGATCCAACAATATAATCTTTCAAATAAATTTCGTTGTGGCGTGCAACCCGATCCTCAAGCAACACAAATTAAGCAACCAATTTATAACCAACTACGCCACAAAATCAAAAGGAATAACGAGGCTACACAAAGAATTCGCAACTACTGAAAAAGGCCACACGATAGCTCACGAAATCAAATAGCAAGAAAATGATAATCTATAAGCCAAGGCACAATTTATGAGAATCAATTGACAATTAAGGCATGTAACAAGTAAAGCATGAATTCAACGAGTGGTTACAATCAACAATTGGCATAGGGTGATCTTGACAACAAAGATGGAACATGTGCTAACAATTTCAAGTAAAACACGTACAAATAATTCTAACACAAAAGATGTAGTCATGAAACGATAGTTACAATTAGTCACATGAAGGGAGCCTAACAGTCCAAACTAGTCAAATACCAAATATAGGTCGTGTACCCACTCGTCACCTCGCGTACACGACCTTCACATAACACGAATGACACAATCATCTCAAATCGTAAGGGATGGTTTCCCCAACACAAAGTTAGACAAGACACTTACCTTTACGGAGTTAGGCCGATATCCCAAAATAGCCTTCTTATACGAAACGACGTTCAGACGGCTCCAATCTAATCAAAATATTTTTATAAATTAATTATAATTCATAAAAAAATAATTTCGGATAATAATACGTCGATTTCTAATTTTATTCTAAAAGTCAACCGAAAGTCAACGCGGGGCCTACTTTTCGAAACCCGATGAAAAAATAACGGAATCCTAACACCCATTCCGATACGAATTCAACCATACAAAAATTATCGAATTCCGACATCGAATTGCCTTTCAAATCTTCATTTTATATTTTTTTGAAAGATTTTACAAAAAATTGATTTTCTTCAATTAAATTCACGGATTCATGATGTAAATAAGTATGGAATCATGATATATAAATGATTTAGGATAAAGAACACTTACCTAGTTCAAATTTTGTGAAAACCCCCTTTGAAAATCGTCCAAACCGAGCTCTCCAACTCTACTTTTGTTAAAAATGGCAAAACTCCTCGTTTTATAGGGGTTTTATGTCTGTAGCGCCACAGGTGGTGTGGCGCGCTGCCTGTGGTACCATTTACAGAACTCCAAAAGTCCCAGTGCCAGGGATAGCGCCACACGCTACCTTGGACGCTGGCGACGAATTTTTTTATCCCGATACAGAAATGGGCATAACTCTTTCATACGATGTCCGAATTCGACGATTCTTTTTGCTATGGCTCCGAAATTTCAATACGGATCTAATAATTCTATCAAAACTGAATTTGGAGCTCATTTGCTCAATGTGATACCACTTATTCTTGAAAAAATGACGTCAAAATATTCTAGAATTTAAATTCCGTTAACCATCCGAAATCCACCCGAGGCCCTCGGAACCTCAACCAAATATACCAACATGTCCTAAAATATCATACGATGTTACTCGGGATCTCAAATCACGTCAAATAACACTAAAAATACAAATCACACCCCAATTCAAGTTTAAATAAAACTATCGAACTCCAACTTCTACATTCGATACCGAAACCTATCAAATCAAGTTCGATTGACTTCAAATTTTTCACACATGTCATAAATGACATAGCGGACCTATTCAAATTTTCAAAATAGGATTCCAACCCCGATTTCAATAAAATCAACTTCCGGGTCAAACTTCCAAACCTTCCATTTCCAACTTTCGCTATTTCAAGCCAAAATCAGCTACGGACTTCCAAATAAATATCCAGACACACTCCTAAGTTAAAAATCACCATATGAAACTATTGGAATCGTAAAAATTCCATTCTGGAGTCATTTTCTCAAAAGTCAACTCTCCGGTCAACTCTTTTCTTTTAAGCTTCTTAAATAAAAATTGTTCTTCCAATTTGATCCTGAATCGTCCGAAAACCAAACTCGACCACACACGCAAGTTATAATACGCATTACGAAGCTGCTTGAGATCTTAAGCCGCTGAACGTGGTGCTAATTCTCAAAACGACAAGTCGGATCGTTACATCCTCCACCTCTTAAACAAACGTTCATCCTCGAACGTGCTAAGAATTATTCCGAGGTTATCAAATTGCTGATTTTACTCTCACACATATACTCGCGGGTGATCCCACGTCACCCCGATCGACATAAGTCTGGCATTACCATCTCCATTGAGATTATTTCTCCTGTCTACCCTTATAGACCTTAGAACCAAATTTCTTACACTCCAAATATTTTCAAAAGGTCTGATTTTCATATCAACACACGGTATTAGTCTCAACCAGCTGTAGCAACTCGTGCCTACAGTCGCACGGTACAACCACATAACTTATCACAATATGCATACGCCCATAACCACATCTCTGGTCATAATAGTTGTTCATAACCTGTCACGACCCAAAATCCATCCGAATGAGTCGTGATGGCACCTAGTCTCTAAAACTAGGTAAGCCTAACATTAACTGAAATAACGACAATGTTTACTAACATCGAACAATTTTGAAATAAAAATCTCTATACAATTTACAATCCCAAAACCGGTAGTACAAGTCATAAGCCTTTCTAGGAGAAATTTTACATAATGAATACATCACTATTCCGGAACAAAAGGAAACAATGGAAATAAATACAATAGAAGGTGACTTCGGAGCCTGCGAATGCCCAGCAGGTGTACCTTGAAGTCTCCAGCCTCACCAAGCGTAAGTTTTAAAACCAACTCGATCCGAAGTACCTGGTTATGCACAAAAATAATGTGCAGAAGCGTAGCATGAGTACACCATGGCGGTACCCAGTAAGTGTCAAGCCTAACCTCGGTGGAGTAGTGACGAGGCCAGGTCAAGACACCTACCGAATATATAAACCTATGCAGGATATAAAGCTAACAAGGAAGGAATATCAAGCAATACCAATAGCAAAAAGAAATCGGATCACAAACAGTAGTAGTGACAAGGAAAACACGAATGGCAACAAGAATAGCCAAGTAATTAAACAATAACATAGTTGGGATACAGATAAGTGTAAATGTGCTCAAGTAGGGAAAACGATGTCAACTCAACCAATCAAATCGTTTTTAATACACGATTCCAATAATCCAAATTCTCGTAATCTCATACCATAAATCACATCTTCCAAACCTTTAACACACACGGCACCTTGTGCCCACATCTTTCCATCTCACTTTGCACGGCAAAATTCACGTGCTACTCGGTACATAATATCCGTGTCAAATGCTAATTAAGATATTCAAGAGATTCCATCTATATATCATAAAATAAATTTACAGTTTCTAGACCAAATAGGAAATCACCGAGAAAGATGAGTTTATTTTAGAAATCATTTGAGTGAAAAAAATAACATTTTCAAATAAAATACAACATCGAATAATCTATTGCATTTAATATGGAATTTATTAAATTTAAAACATAATAATAATTCCTTTTTAAGTAAACTAAAAACCTCAGACAGATTAAGGAGATTAAGTTGAGAAATCAATTGAAATAAAATATAACAATTATTAGAAATAGTAAATACTGAAATATACGGCGAGTTCTAACTTAAAAGTCACACAAGGTGGCATGATATTAATTCTTTTATTTTAAATCACTATATTACTAACAACTCAGCAGGGCGGGAAGTAATGACTCAACGTAGTAAATTCACCTTGAAAATCAATTCACGAGAATAATAGTATTAGGAAAAGAGCTCAGGAAATGACGGTAAGGCAATATGTCAATGACAATAACTCAACCCTCAGAAAAATAGGGACAACCGAAATTACAAATTCTCAGAGTCTCGTACGAAGGAACTGAAGCCAATACAATAAAGCAGGGGATACAAAATACAAAATATGTTGCGGCGCGCAACCCGATCCCACCATATAATATCAATATCATAATTCACCCTTATTTCACCATAATAATCCATCCTTATTTCACCTGTTGCAGAGTGCAACCCGATCCCACCATACAATAACAATATCAATATCATAACAATAAACAAAATATGTTGCGGCGCGCAACCCGATCCCACCATATAATATCAATATCATAATTCACCCTTTTTTCACCATAATAATCCATCTTTATTTTACATGTTATGGCGTGCAACCCGATCCCACCGTACAATAACAATATCACAATATAAATATCCTCCCTTATTCTACTACCTCCCTTATTTCACCTGTTGCGGCGTACAACCCGATCCCCCGTACAATAATTTAAATCAACAACAACAATTCAATAACTAAATTTATCAGAATTTCTACAATCAAGGGTATGAGTACATGGCAACAAGGGAACCACGTAAAATCAAAGGAATACAACAACCTTTATAAAATGACAAGACATGTAAGGCAAGTGATAACTAAGCAGGTAATCACAACAATTTGGACATGTAGCAGATATGCATATAGTCATAGACGAACTCAACAATTAAGAGGTAACAAGGCAATAAGGAAGACAATAACTTCAGCTAAGGCATATAAGGGCCAAACAACAAGTAAGAGGTACAATAAGTGCTAACAACGTCAAATAAAACATGTGAGAGTAGCCTAACATCGAGATACTTCATGTTATGACAATTTAATCAAAGGCATAAGAAGAGACTAGACAATCTAAACCGGTCAATATCACATATAGACCGTGTACCCACTCATCACCTTACATACACGGCTTTCACATAACAAGATAGCACAATTAACTCAATTCCTAAGGGATGGTTTCCTCCACACAAAGTTAGACAAGACATTTACCTCAATTCGGCAAACTTAATACTCAATTTAGCTTTTTCCTTTACCAATTCACCAACACTCGGCTCAATCTAGCCAAAGACGACTTAAATACATCAAATAATGCAAGAGAAAATAATTTCAATTAACAAAGCTATGATCCTTATACAATTTGCAAAAAGTCAACAAAAGTCAACTGTCCGGGCCCGTATCTCGGAACCCGATAAAATTTATAAAACTTGAACACCCATTATGATTCGAGTTCAACCATACCAAAATTATCAAGTTCTGATACCAATTCATCCTTCAAATCATCATTTTACAATTTTGAAAGATTTTACAAATTTTCCCCAAATTTTCCTTTAGATTCCCATGAATATGATGTTAAATCTAAGGTATAATCATAAAATATAATTGAAAATTAATTAAAGTCACTTACCCACTGATTTGATATGAAAATCCTCTCTCAAAATCGCCCATTCTCGGACCTAGGGTTCAAAATATGATAAAATGAAGCTAAAACTCGGAATGCCCAGCTATTAGCAGGCTGCAGATGTCGCATTTGTGACAGGGGGTTCGCAAATGCGGACAAAACATCGCAAAAGCAAAACAAGAGGTTTTCTGCTAAGGTCGCATTTGCGACCAAATGCTTCGCAAATGCGAACAGGGAACCTTCGCAAATGCGAGGAATTCTCCGCAAAAATGAATTCCTGCCCAGCAGCCCAGGTTCACAAATGCAAGGCTGCTTAGCAAATACGATAGTCGCATTTGTGACCAAAACATCGCAAATGCGATTAAACCAGAACCAACACTCAAAATTTTAACAAAAATAATCCGAAACCAATCCGAAACTCATCCAGCCTCCGAGGCTCCAAACCAAATACCCACACAAGTCTAAAAACATAATATGAACTCGCTCACGCGATCAGAATACCAAAATAACCTCCAGAACCATGAATCGGATGCCAGAATACATGAAAATCACCATGAACTTCAAGAACTTCTAGAATCGCAACCAAGCGTCCGAACCATATCAAATCAACTCCAAATGATAATAAATTTTGCAAGCAAGTCCCAAATAACATAACGAAGTTGTTCTAACTCTCAGAACCGCATTCCGACCCCGATATCACCAAAAGTCAACTCTCGGTCAAACCTCTCACTCCTCCAAAATTTCAACTTTCTAATTTTCGCCAATATACTTCAAATTACCCTACGGACCTCCAAATCCAAATCCAAACGCACGCCTAAGTCCAAAATCACCACCCGAGCCTATCGGAGCTATCGAAACTATCGAAACTCCAATCTGAGGTCAAATACTCAAAAGTCAAACCTTGGTCAATTCTTTCAACTTCGAGCTTCTCAAAATGAGAGTCACTTCTAAAACTCCTTTCCGAACCCCTCAAAAACCCGAACCAATGATGCACGCAAGTCATATTACACTGTGTGAAACTACTCGTGACCTCAAACTGCCAAACCGGATGCAATTGCTCAAAACGACCAGTCGGTTCGTTACATAACCAATTACAACATCATCAATTAACTTCATGTTAACAAAATCTCGTTTCAAACCTTCACAATACTGACAACGCGACACGAGGCATGAAGACTTTATAATTATTTACCCGAATTAACGGGTCACATTTAACGTCATCTGGGCACCCAACTCGTAGGCTAAAACTCAATAATTACAATACGAATATGGAAAATTATGCACAGAGAAGCATATATAAGAATTATCAAATAAGCCTAACAGGCATGACTCCCTTTCAGTACTATAGTACAAATTTAATTTCACAAGGGAGAATTTAAACATTTAAATTTTTATCACAAGGATCTCATCCTGATGTAACTTCCACCGTGGCGCGTAACCTGGTTTAATCATATCAAATCATATTAAAATGCGAGGATTCTGTCATCAGCTCTGAATCACAAGTAATATGCACATCATGCCAATCAAAATCTTTCCATTTTCTTGTTTAAAATAATTTCCGTTAAACAGAATCACAACACATAATGAACCTCCATACCGGTAGGGCATATAATTCACAAATTGTAATCAATTATCCCGAAATTACATCAAAACCCACTGTAGTGAGTAACAGAAAGTCACTTTTGGACTCATAGCACTCAATAGTATATATAAAAAAAATGATAGACATGGGCTAACACCATCAAATCTTCCAACATGGATAAACACGAGAGTAGAGTACAAATTCACAAACTCACCATATAAGGAGCACGAAAGGAGATCTCACCTCGATAATCGGAATCAAATCAAATAAGAATAATGCTTATGTATTATGAATTAAATCATACCTATAACGACACCATCTGGTGTAATAGCCTCAGTCAATTCATAGAAATTATATCAACGGGGTGGGCCTCCACCTCTAGGACGCCCTCTATCCGCCTGTCCTCCACCCCTAACTGAATATGTAGGTAGAGTACCAACTGAAATGGAGCCCGTTGCTTGATTGCTCTGATGTAATATGTCTCTCCCAAGTCTGGGACAATCTCTCATGATGTGCCTAGTATCATCACACTCATAACAACTCATCTATGATTTTGGCTGCTCATACTGAGTCTGTGCCGAATAACTCGAATAACCATTATAGGAATCTCGTGTCGGTGGTGCAGTAAAAGAACTTACTGGTGCACCCCGAGTAATCTGATGCGCGGACTGAGCTAACCGACTGCTCGAGTCTCCGCCATAATGAGTTGTAGCTACAGAGTAACATTCACTAAATTCTCCAGAACCTCGAGACCTCTTAGTCTCCCTAGTTTCCTTTTCCTTACCTCAAACACATTCTAACATCTTGGCAATTTCCACCACTTGCTAAAATGAAGTATCAGCTTGTAGCCCCCGAGTCATACATAATCTAAGATCATAATTGAGTCCTTTAATGAATCTGTGAACTCGCTCTCTGGCTGTAGGAACCAAAGTAAGAGTATGACGGGCTAACTCTTTGAACTTAATGGCATATTCTAACACCGTCATTGTGTCCAGACGCAACCGTTCAAACTCAGTGCGCCACGTATTCCGTAGAGTCTGGGGAACAAACTCCCTCAAAAATATCTCTAAAAACTTAGCCCAAGTAGGTGGTGTTATGTTGGCGGGTTTGCCCTCTTCATAGACTTGCCACAAATATCGGTGGAGAATTATCTCTCCAAAGGCCAATTTCTTCCTTTGCTATGCTGACCCAGCACCACCGAGTTGACCATTTCTTCACATATTCCTCGATTCTTCCTTGGGGTAATACCCCCCTATTTGTACCCGACGATCCCAAAAATAAAGCTCAGTACAGACAAATCTTGGCACGAACCACGTAGCCCATAAGCTCATCAACCACCGTACTTCCTCTGAAGCACCCTATACTGCCGCAACCGAGACGTCCACGTTGAATAGACCTTCTATAAATTTGAATTTATTTCTCTAACTCCTTTGATACTAAAATATAGGATTATTATGGACGCAGTCATACCGCAGGTCCCAACATTATCATCTGCAAAATCTCAGGCCTTAAACATGTGCAAATTTTGGGGAACCTTTTAGTACCCCATATGTACATCTCAGGCCAGAACTGATATAACACATGACCCTGCAATATGTTCGTCTATAGCGGACTCCCCCACTTGGCGTGAAGCCATAGGACACAATGTCCGATGATCTATAATATAACCTTCACAGCTCGTACTCATCAATCAGATGCTAGAATCCGCTGCACCCCACGTAAATCACTGAGTGATCCTTCAATACATCTGCATCTTCAGTCGGGACCACACATTGAGACGATGTTTGAGTATCCCTGGCTCCTTCGTAGTCTATTCGCGACATCATGAACCATCAGCGCACAACTGATACCGAGTGCGCAATGTCGTACATGAGTGGATGTGAATGAATATAAGATATATGCTTCAAGCTGAATCAATATCGCACGATAGGGAATAAAAGAAGTGGAATTTCCTAATAGTTTCTATAGCCTCTTGAAGATAAGTACAGACGTCTCCGTACCAATCTCCAAGACTCTATTAAACCTGCTTATGACTTGTAGCACCCATGAACCTAGAGCTCTGATACCAACTTGTCACAACCCAAATTTCCCTCCGTAGAATGTCGTGATTGCACCTAGTCTTAGGGACTAGGTAAGCCTAACACTTACTGAATTAGTGGTAACTCAACCAACAATTATTAAATATGAAATAAAAATTTCCTACAATCCCAAAACCGGTAGTACAAGTCACAAGCTCTACAGAGTTTATTAGAAAATCTCTAAATACAACTATTCCATAATAGAATCAAACAGTGCAAAGAAAATATTAGAAAGTGACTTTGAGGCTTGCGAACGCGACAACAGGTGTACCTTGAGTCTCCACAGAAATGCCCGATCAAATAACAGGAATATCAACAACTTTGAGGTACGTGGATCTGCACAAAAATGTGCAAAAGAGTAGTATGAGTACACCACAGCGGTACCCAGTAAGTATCAAGCCTAACCTCAGTAGAGTAGTGACGAGGCTAGGTCAAGACACCTACCAAACATATAAACTTGTACAAACGTTACATAAAGCTAACAAGGAAAGAATATCATTGTAAGTCCAACAACAAAAGACTTTCCAATTCAAATCAACAATGAGAACAATGAGAACACGGGTCGCAACGAGGAAATAACCAAATAATTAAGCAACAACATAATCAGAGTACAATTCACATATGAATGGGTTCGAGTAAGGAATCATGTGATAATCAGTCAATTAGATCATTTATAATGCATTTATTTCAACATAAATTTCCCGAGGTATCATTCCTTGGAAATCTCAAATCTCGATTCACAACTTCCAATTCTTACACATGTGGCATCTTGCGCCCACATCTTTCCGAATCACTTTTGCACGATAAATTTCTCGTGCTACCATGTGTATAGTTTCCGTATCAATATCAACCAAGATGACCAATAAATAATTTAAACACACTTAAATACAATTTCCAAATTGAATGCAGCGAAGCGTCAAATGGGTTACTGAGCCAATTTAGGATTCAAATAAGGTAAAATAGTAGAGAGGTTGTGCAAATAGATTATCAATTTAGTTTAGTTTATAAATATATGAGATCCAATAAAAATATTGCATTTATACCAAATAAGACATTCAATCAAGTTTTAACGAGATCAATATGAGATTTATTAAAGTAAAATGAAATAATAATTTTTCACACAATTACATGACGATAAGATAATGAGAAAGTTGAGGTATCAATTAGAGTAAAATTATAATCACCAATTAATTTAGTAAATCTCCGAATAAGATATGAGTTTTATTTTTGAAAGACACACAAGTGGAACAACTTGAAAAAAAATGCTTTCATTTACCTTTACAAAATTCTCAGCAACTTAACATAACACATATGATGCATAACTCACACAAGAAGTCCATATTATTCTATTTTTAATATATACATAGTTAATTAATTATGATCAAATACAATGAAGTGATTTAAGAAATCACAGTAACCGTCCTAGCATGAAATGCATCAGGAGAATCACAAATTGGAACTAACCTTAATTTCGCAATAATTTTATATTTGTACATTTATTGCGGCGTGCAACCCATTCCCACAATATAATCCTTCAATTAAATTCCGTTGCGGCGTGCAACCTGATCCATCAATATAAACTTAAAATAAAATTCGTTGCGTCGTGCAATCCGATCCCACAATATAATCTTTCAAATAAATTTCATTGCGGTGTGCAACCCGATACAACAATATAATCTTTCAAATAAATTTTGTTGCGGTGTACAACCCGATCCAACAATATAATCTTTCAAATAAATTTCGTTGTGGCGTGCAACCCGATCCTCAAGCAACACAAATTAAGCAACCAATTTACAACCAACTACGCCACAAAATCAAAAGGAATAACGAGGCTACACAAAGAATTCGCAACTACTGAAAAAGGCCACACGATAGCTCACGAAATCAAATAGCAAGAAAATGATAATCTATAAGCCAAGGCACAATTTATGAGAATCAATTGACAATTAAGGCATGTAACAAGTAAAGCATGAATTCAACGAGTGGTTACAATCAACAATTGGCATAGGGTGATCTTGATAATAAAGATGGAACATGTGCTAACAATTTCAAGTAAAACACGTACAAACAATTCTAACACAAAAGATGTAGTCATGAAACGATAGTTATAATTAGTCACATGAAGGGAGCCTAATAGTCCAAACCGGTCAAATATCAAATATAGGTCATGTACCCACTCGTCACCTCGCGTACAAGACCTTCACATAACACGAATGACACAATCATCTCAAATCCTAAGGGGTAGTTTCGCCCACATAAAGTTAGATATGACACTTACCTTTATGGAGTTAGGCCGATATTTCAAAATAGCCTTCTTGCGTGAAACGATGTTCGGACGGCTCCAATCTAATAAAAATATTTTTATAAATTAATTATAATTCATAGAAAATAATTTCGGATAATAATACGTCGATTTCTAATTTTATTCTAAAAGTCAACCAAAAGTCAACGCGGGGCTCACTTTTCGAAATCCGACGAAAAAATTACGGAATCCAATCACCCATTCCGATACGAGTTCAACCATACAAAAATTATCGAATTCCGACATCGAATTGCCTTTCAAATCTTCATTTTATATTTTTTTGGAAGATTTTAGAAAAATCTGATTTTCTTCAATTAAATTTACGGATTCATGATATAAATAAGTATGGAATCATGATATATAAATAATTTAGGATAAAGAATACTTTCCTAGTTCAAATTTGTGAAAACCTCCTTTGAAAATTGCCCAAACCGAGCTCCCCAACTCTATTTTTGTTAAAATGGCAAAACTCCCCGTTTTATAGGAGTTTTATGTCTCTAGCGCCACAAGTGGTGTGGGGCACTGCCTGTGGCGCCATTTCCATAAATCCAGAAGTCTCAGCGCCAAGGATAGCGCCCCACGCTACCCTGGACGCTGACAACGGGAAATTTTATCCTGACACGGAAATGGGCATAACTCTCTCATATGATGTCCGAATTCGACGATTCATTTTGCTATGGGTCCGAAATTTCAATACGGATCTAATGCTTCAATCAAAACTGAATTTGGTGCTCATTTAATTAATGTGATACCACTTATTCTTGAAGAAACGACGTAGAAATATTCTAGAATATCCAAATTTAAATTTCGTTAACCATCCGAAATCCACCCGAGGCCCTCGGGACCTCAACCAAATATACCAATAAGTCCTAAAATATCATACGAACTTACTCAGAGTCTCAAATCACGTCAAATAACACTAAAAACATGAATCACACCCCAATTAAAGCTTATATGAAACTATCGAATTACAACTTTTACATTCTATGCTGAAACCTATCAAATCAAGTCCGATTGACTTTAAATTTTGACACAAGTCATAAATAACATAACGGACCTATTCAAATTTCTAGAATAGGATTCCAACCCCGATATCAATAAAGTAAACTCCCGGTCAAACTTCCAAACCTTCCATTTCCAACTCACCATACGAAGCTATTGGAATCATAAATATTCTATTCCGGAGTCGTTTGCTCAAAAGTCAACTCTCCAGTCAACTCATTTCTTTTAAGCTTCTCAAATAAGAATTATTCTTCTAATTTGATCTTGAATCGTCCGAAAACCAAACTCGACCACACACGCAAGTCATGATACACATTACGAAGCTGCTCGAGATCTTAAGCCGCTGAACGAGACGCTAATTCTCAAAATGACAAGTCGGGTCGTTACAAGGCCCGAGTTTGCCTTTTTGGTTGACTTTGGGCTTTTGATTAAAGAATCCACCTTTATCGATCGGGTTTGTTTCCTTTAACATTATTTGATGTTCTTGAGTTGCTTTGGCTAGTTTTGAGCCGTTCAAAGGTCGGTACGCACGGGATCGCATTTTTAGAGTATTATTTGGCTTGCTCGGTATTGGATTCGGCTTGTTCAAGGTAAGTAACACTTCTAAACTTGGTGTTAAGGGTATGAACCCTGAATATACATGTTATGTGTTTGGTCTTGAGGTGACGCACACACTATGTGACGGGCGTGTGGGCGTGCACCGTGTGAATTTTGACTCGGTTGATTCTGTGGTACTGTGTAGTTATCTATCTTGTTTCTATCCATAAATTCCTATGTGTTAGAGTAATTGAGCTGTGATCCATGTTAGAAATCATGTTTAGGCCATATACGTTATTATGTTGGGACCCACTGAGGTCATTTCTGTTGTTGAATTATTTGCTTAAATTGCAATTATATACTTAGTCATATTCATTTATTTGCATGTCATATCTCAGTCTCTATTATCATTCGTTGTCACATCATGTTATCATTATTTGGGCTGATTGGCATGAGATTTGTGAGCCCGCGAGACTGGAGAGATTGATGACTGAGTGAGGCCGATGGCCTAATTGTGAGTGATATTTATGGGATGAAGCTGCACACTGCAGTAAGATTTATTGATTCATGATGGGATCGGGTTGCACGCTGCAACATGCCATGATTGGCTTGTATTAGCACTTGGGCATAATTTGCCCCTCTGAAGTCTGACATACCAATAGTGAGCACAAGTACCGATGAGTGTGAGTACGAGTACGAGTGCCGGGTGAATAAGAGTGCTGAGGGATTGGGAGGTGCTCAGTGATTGAGAGTGTTGAGTGATTGAGCGTACTGAGTGAGGTTTAATACTCCGAGAGAATGGGCACATAAGTTTATCACTGTGGTGACATTTGACATGAATACGTGGCATGTAGGCATACAGATACATTTCCTCATGCTATACGGTATTGTGACATTTATGACTTGTCATACACATTGACATGTAGGCATAGAGATGTACTTTCCTCATGCTATCTGATAATGGAGCATCTTATTTCTTGTTGAAAAGTTTTGGAAAAAATCAAAGTTTTTCTAACATACTCACATTTTGGTGACATCGGTGAAAGATTTGGGTTTTACCGTTATACCTGAAAAGCATGTCTATTTTATGTAACTATGAACGAGCTGAGCTTCATATATTTGAGTATTACTTTTTACGTTTTCATTATATTGTTACGAGTTGTTCTTGGCTGTTGGTGTTGGACTCTGACTATTGTCCAAGCTCGTCACTGCTTTCAACCTAAGGTTAGGTTTGTTAGTTATTGAGTACATGGGGTCGGTTGTACTCATACTACACTTCTGTACCTTGCGTGCAGATTTTGGAGCTGATATTACTGTGTATGGCGGGAGCTGGCGTTGAACATGTACTTGCGTTTCGGTTGTAGCTGCCTCTTGTTCATGGTAGCTTTAGATTTATATATATCTGTTTATGTACATTTCAAACAGATGATGTATTTATTTCATACCAGTTTTGTAAACTCTAGATGTGTGTTATATGTTTTGGTGATGGGCCAGTTTGGAGAACTTGAGACTCGGTTTGGATCGCAGCTTAGACTCGGTAGTTCAGTTATGTGAGCATGTACTTTTGGACTTCTATGTCTAGTGGTGTCCCTATGAGTGAGACTGGTGGCTCGATGAGTGGTTGGATGGCTATATGATGAGTAGGATATGACTGCGGGATGTGTTCAGATGGTTTGAATGTGAGGGGAAGAGTTTGCATGAGATGTGAAAAAGACTATTGGATGCTCGATTTCTGTGGAAGTGTCATACAATCTTGAGTTATAAAGGTTTTTGAGAGATTCTTATGGAACGAAGTAGATTTTCATGTCTTGTTGATGAGCTTAGGAAGATTAAGTGATTGCTTAGTAGTTGTGGCTGTGAAAGGGTATAGAGAGATGTCAGTTTGAGGCTAAGCAGGTGGGTTATCACCTATGGGATAATCTACGGATGTGTGATCCTTATGATGTTGTGTGGAGGGTTTCTTTTGTACCAGTGGGTTATAGGTGTTGCAATTTGAGTTTAGATTGGTTGAGAAAGTTGACCTGACCATAACGCGGATGAATGCGAGCTTAGTAGATGATTTGAGGTATTATATGGTATGTGTTACATTAGCTTATGAAGGATTTAGTTGAATTTCAGTGCGGGATTATGGCAGTAATAGAGTATGGGTATTATGAGTTATCGAATGTTTTATTCTATGCCTTTGAGCCAAATGAGGGGGTGTGCTATCGACGATTTGATTTCATGGTTATATGTTGTACTGGTTTCAGTTTGAGGCATACTTGTGAATCAGTTATGACTTGTAGAGGTTGAGATCGAGGATGACTCGAGTAAGGGAATTTCTGGATATGGGTTATATTACACTTTATAGGTATATGAAAATCATGGAATGATTTGAGTTGTTATTCGTGATGGATATAGTGCATGGAGTAGGAAGTTACTCGGTTGCGTTAAGGCGGGGTTACTTCTTTGGGTGTTATTGTGCTAATGGGGCACAGGTCGTTCGATATGCTTGGGTGGTGCAATTGAGATTTGAGTAAAGTGGATGACTCTCGAGAGGGTTCTAATGAATTCAAGATTTATATGTGGCAATTGAAAGTTTTTCGGATTTGTATATATGGCTAGAATCTGAGATTTACATTGGATAGTGTCGAGACTCACGGTATTTCTATATCATTATGGATTCTATATTTCAGTATCAAGAAGGTGAAGGAAACGACTTTGGATTCACAGAAGGTCTCTTCAGAGTGGGTGTCTCGGTTGTGGTACTTTTGGGGTGCTTAAGGGAATACATCGGCTTATGGGCCTTAGGACGGTGTGGTTTTATGCTAGGATCTCTTGTGGTGAGCTTTAGGTAAAGATCGTGGTGTTCTGGCAAGGAGAAGTGTCAATTTGAGGGTAATTCGGAAGGAACTCGGAGAAATAGGACAATTTGGTAGTAGGTTGAATCGGCAAGATAATGGATATGATTGGTTCTTTGGGTACTTATGATGTGGTGAGTATATGCAGGTGTTTTGTGGCAATATTCTTGAGCTTTGGCGGCCAGCGTGACTTGGTTAAGTTAGAGGGGTTCAGTTCCAATGACTTGGTTATGTGTAAATGGGTTCCGAAGTGTCCTCGATGATTTCTGCCACAACTTGAGATCGGTATTATCTACATGTATGAGGGGTATGTGGTGTGTTGTGACTTTATCCTGGATGGGATCAAGTGGAAGGTTTCTGACTAATGGGGTATGTATTCTGCTTGTGACTCAGAGTTGATTACGAGATTCTCGTACTTTTCATATGATGGCATGATAGATGTGATGCGTCTCGTGGGATTGAGATTTGCATGTACAAGGTGACTGTTCAGTTTTGGAGGGAAGGTCGTAAATATTGAACAATATGGACGGTTTCAGATGTTTAGATGAATGCTATTACTACTTGGTATTGCCTGAGAAGGGTGCGCATTTCAGAAGGTGCATTGTGTTTTGACTTACAGATGCTTCATTAGTATTGCGGTACTCGCCTGGTTGATCGACTACTCATGTTCAGATTTTGATATATGGAACGGAAGAATTATGTAAGTATTTCTCATGAGATGATCGTGTATGAGAGATGTGTTAGACATTCGGGCGGTGGAGTTGGGATCAGATATGGTGATTTGTGTATTCTATGGATTTGGAGACTAAGAGTTCTCAGAAGCTGATTGTTTCGTGGTTGCGGACTATGAAGATGTGGCCAAAGTTAGCCAGACGGTGGTACGTGTTATGGTTAAATCCTTGTGGACTATTGGAGGGCTATTTATCTATTTAGGGATGACCGGAGTTGATTTGGGGCCCATAAGTAGGCCCGAGGGGGATGTGCACTCTACACCGGGTCGGATTTATTGACTCAAAACTGTTAGTGTTGAGGGGTGAGTCATTTGGTTAGAGTTGAGCTTGTTCGTGTTATGATATGTTCTATGTGTTACTCTCATATGCTACGAGGGGTGGTGGTTCGTTGGTTATATGCACACATGGTGCGATTCTGTTTGGGCCTTATAGCAGAATCCGAGCGATATGGTGATTGGGGTATGGAATGGTTGATTGCACCTTGGTTATGGTCTTTTCGAGTTGTGGTATATTGTGTTATTTGCTTCTCCATGGTTAGGGTCATGCACTTCGTGTACTTGTTGTCGAATTGCGTGTGGTTGATGATTTTGAGCATTGTGGCTTGAGGTATTTCATATGGACCGATGTTTGGATGGGTCACATATTGCAGTGGGTCTATGTTGGGATATGATCCTTTGTGTTAGATCCGCGTGTCTTGGTTCTATTATGTGTAATGGGTTCTTAGCATTGCGATTGTGGTGGTATCTGTTGAACTTGCGGGATGGTCCTTTCATTTGAGTCATTTGTCCATTTTTGGGTGCATTTGAATGGTTGCGTATTGGTGCATGGATTGCATGATTCGTGGCTTAAGTTTGTATTGGTGTGACATGTCAGTAGAGTGGCTGTGTTTGATGAGATTAGGTCATTGGACCTAGAATGGATGCTATCAGAATTGATTGCGGTATATTTGGAAGGATAATGTCACTGATCGGCTTAGAAATTGGCTATAATTATTGTCGAAGGAGGGAGAGCTCCATGACTTGTTGATCTGATGAGTAGTTATGAGTTTCTATGTGTTTCATTCATCATTGACAGTGTACGAAGGTTTTAATTGACATGAGGTTTGTTGCCAGTACCGGGTCTATTTTTTAGCAGCTACTATGATCGAAAATTTATTGCTACAAGTATACGAGTTGTGTGGTATATCATGTGATTACATCTTGGGTTATGGTTATGGATTGATACATCTTGTTCAGAGTTATACGGTACATAGATGCAAAAATTAGGTCATATAATGAGTTCCGGATATTGGGGATTTGGGTTTTAAGGTTTATGGACTAAGGTTGAAGTAAGAATCCTCTGTTAGGTGATGTTGTCGGGCTTATATGGATTGGGGTGACGTGGAATCACCCATGGTTATGTGTATGGTGGGGGTATATGACAATTTGATGGCTTTAGAATGACTCTTGGCATGTTCGAGGACGAACGTATGTTTAAGTGAGGGAGAATATAATGACCCGACCGGTCGTTTTGAGCTTTAGCGTTCCATTCGTTGGTTTGAGACTTTGAGTAGCTTCATATTATGTATTATGACTTGCGTGTATAGTTAATTTCGGTTTTCGAGTGGTTCGGGGATTGATTTTGAAGAATGATTCTCGTTTTAGAAGCTTTAAGTTGGAAGAGTTGACCAAGGTGTGACTTTTGGGTAAACAGACTCAGAATCGAGTTTTAATTGTTCCAATAAATTTGTATGATGATTTTGGACATATCCACAATGTTTGGTTAAATTTCAATGAGTTTTGGATAAGTTTGGGTTCTATAGTGATTGTTTTCGGTTTCGACATCGAATTGAGCATAAAGGTTACCATATTGAGCAAACGACCTTTGATTCGTGTTTCGACTAAACCATTATATCCGTGTCGTAATTTTAGAACTATTGCAACTGAAATCATCAAATTTTGACATCGTATGAGGAATTTATGGTCATTTTACTAAGAATTCGGTTGCCATATATTTTTGATTAATTACGAAATTACCACTGAATTTGTATTTAAAAATCTGCACTACTTCCAAATATTAAAACCAACATATCTCCTTCATTATAACGTCAAATGGAGTGATTCAAAAGCCTAACGTGACCGGAGGTTTATGAGGAATCCATTGGAGGCATCAAAAGTGAGTTTCAGGATTATTTGGCACAAGAAATATGGCAGAACAGCTGGGCAGAAGCATATAATATCAAGGGTTTGTTCATTGGTCATATTTTGAGTTGAAGAGCTTGAATTTGGGTGATTTTGGAGGCAATTTTTATCACATGTATTGGGGTAAGTGTTCTATATTCGGTTTTGGTTATATTTCATGAATCCATCTTTGGTATTTGATTGATGATTTCAAAGTAAAATTTGGGGGGGGGGGGTGTCTAAAATTTCATAAAGCAAATTTTTGAGTTTTGAACATCGATTCCGAGTTGGATTTGAGTGAAACTAGTATGGTTGTACTTGTAATTGAATGAGTTATCGGATTGTGTGAGTTTCATCGGATTCCGAGGTGCGGGCCCGAGTTTGACTTTTTCGTTGACTTTGGGATTTTGATTAAAGATTCTACCTTTATCGATTGGGTTTGTTTCCTTTCGCATTATTTGATGTTCTTGAGTTGCTTTGGCTAGTTTTGAGCCGTTCAGAGGTTAATACGCGCGGGATGACATTTTTAGAGTATTGTTTGGCTTGCTCGGTATTGGATTCAGCTTGTTCAAGAAAAGTAAGACTTCTAAACTTGGTGTTGAGGGTATGAACCCTGAATATACGTGTTATATATTTGGTATTGAGGTGACGCACATGCTAGGTGACGGGCGTGTGGGCGTGCACCGTGTGAATTATGACTCGGTGGATTCTGTGGTACTATGTAGTTATCTATCTTGTTTCTATCCATAAAATTTCTACGTGTTAGAGAAATCGATTGTGATCCATGTTAGAAATCATGTTTAGGCCATATACATTATTATGTTGGGACCCACTGAGGTCATTTCTGTTGTTGAGTTAATTGCTTAAATTGCAATTACATACTCTGTCATATTCATTTATTTGCATATCATATCTCAGTCTCTGTTCTCATTCGTTGTCACATCATGTTATCATTGTTTGGGATGATTGGCGTGAGATTTGTGAGCCTGAGAGACTGGAGAGATTGATGACTGAGTGAGGCAGAGGGCCTGATTATGAGTGATATTTATGGGATTAGGCTGCACACCGCAACAGACTTTATTGATTCATGATGGGATCGGGCTGCACGCTCCAGCATGCCATGATTGGCTTATTAGCTCTTGGGAAGGATCCGCCCCTCCAGAGTCTGACATACCAGCAGTGAACGCAGGTACCGATGAGTGAAAGTGCGAGTGCCGAGTGATTGGGAGGTGCTGAGTGATTGAGAGTGTTGAGTGATTGGGAGGTGTTGAGTGACTGAGCGTACTAAGTGAGGTTGAATACTCTGAGAGAATGAGCATATGAGTTTAACACTGTAGTGCATTACATTTGACATGCATACGTAGCATATAGGCATAAAGATGCATTTCCTCATGCTATACGATATTGTGACATTTATGACTTCTCATACACATTGACATATAGGCATAGAGATGTACTTTCCTCGTGCTATCTGATAATGGAGCATGTTATCTGTTGTTGAAAGTTTTTGAAAAATATCACAGTTTTTCTGACATACTCACATTTTGGTGACTTCGGTGAAAGATTTGGGTTTTACTGTTATACCTGAAAAGCATTCCTATTTTCCATAACTATGAATGAGCTGAGCTTCATATCTTTGAGTATTACTTGTACTGTTTTCATTATATTGTTACAAGTTATTCTTGGCTGTTGGTGTTGGAATCTAACCGTTTTCTAAGCTTGTCACTGCTTTTAACCTAAGGTTAGTTTTATTACTTATTGAGTACATGGGGTCGGTTGTACTCATACTATACTTCTGCACCTTGCGTGCATAATTTGGAGCTGATATTGCTGTGTATGGCGGGAGCTGGCATTGAAGATATACCTGCGTTCCGGTTGTAGCTACCTCTTGTTCATGGTAGCTTTAGATTTATAAAAATCTATTTATATACATTTCAAACAGATGGTGTATTTATTTCATACCAGTTTTGTAAACTCTAAGTCTTAGAAGCTCATGATATGTACTACCAGTCCTTGGGGAGTTATTTAAAATTCAGTGATTTTATTTTTGACTCTTATCATTATCATTATATTATGGTTTATTGTTAATTGACTTATCACGGTTTGGGTTAGGTGCCATCATGACTAGTTGGATTTTGGGCTGTGACAACTTGAAGAGAACTCATCGAAGGTGTCACAGAATTTAGCAACTGCTTAACAGGATTGAAGCCCATCTGATGACGGGTGCGTATAATCATCAGTATTACTATTTAGATAAGAGTTTATATCCATATGACTTTGATTATTACCATGATGACTTGCCTCCGCACTCTTATCAGGTTTCATATTCTTATCAGATTGACATTAACAATCCAGGTTTCTATTTTGTTTCAATTCTGTGATGGTTTGGTGGTGTCAATGACTGCCGCTGGGTTAGACAACTTGTTGAATTCTAGTGCCGAGTATGTGGAGACTAATTGCTCCCATATGGATTTTTCACCACTTAAAGCACCTCTAGACTCAATGAGTGGATTTGACATGGGCTATGATCATTTGGAGATTGGTCACTCTTTAGCAAGCATTTCACCAATGGAAAATTAAAGATTCAGTAAAGGAACATTCAAAAAATAACGAAGATTACCCATTGAGTCTAGAGGTGCTCAAAGAGCTAGGCAGATTTCTCAAGAGGTTTTAATCCATGAAGGTGACATAGAGGTGTTTGATGGAAGTCCCAAGAGAAATGAAGTTAACTTGACTAATGAATTTGCTAATAAGTAGTCGATTCTAATATCTTTTAGTTACCAAGACCATCTAAAGCCTACTGATATATATATATATATATATATATATATATATATATATATATATATATATAGAGAGAGAGAGAGAGAGAGAGAGAGAGAGAGAGAGAGAGAGAGAGAACAGTTTAATAGAAATGATAATTTCCTTGAAGGCATTGTTTTAGGAGATAATTTTGGAGTTGTTCCATCGGAGTCTGTCGAAGGATCCTCTATTTTTTATGGAATTGAGAATTACCTTGCAGCTGATAGTGGTTCTGATTTTCGGAGATAATGAGGATGTAAGGAAAAATGATGAAAAAGTGGAGGAAGTAAATGTAGTAAATTTGGAGGAATTAGAGAGCGTATTGTCTCTCTATTGCAGAGAAATTGTATTGTTGCTAGATCTAGACAGTCCAACCCTGAGGAAATTGACTTGTATTTGTTTGAGGAATTTATTTTGAGAGTGTTGAAGACACCCTATGTTCCTGGAAAGAATTTGATTTCCTTATCCAAATGGGTTTTGAAGAAACTTGAGTTATCGTGAAGGCCTATGCTTTGTGCAATTTGGTGAAGGGGAGTGAAGAAGCAAAGTAGGGGATCTCGAGTACTGAGATTGATCTTAATAAATTGATTGCTATGTTATCAAAATTTGGTTTTTGTAGGCATTAGAGTTGTGACTGGGCTTCTACTATTCGCAACAAGATACTAAAGACTGATATGTTGCCAGTTGTTGAGAAAGTAAGAAAGATTATTTCTCTTATGCACGAGGGAAATACGTCTAGAGATGCACATTTGATTTACTTGTTGGCTAAGGAGAAAAATATTGATCTGCTTGTAAGTTTTCTATCACTCAAACTCTAGTAGATCTTCAGCCCTGGTTCAAAGGATGCTTCTATTATTAATCACGATCTCAAATTTAACCTTGGAAATGCTGCACATTTCATAGATGCATTTCTAGAAAATATTGACGTGGATAGTTATATTTACTTTCGTGATTGTCCTTCACAATTCTGAGGATAAAAAGATCTATGCCACTGGAGGACGGACAAAGTACCCATATATATGACATGATTTATTGAAGTTGCAGAAGTAGTTGTTCTTAACAGTGATCTTGGTAGTTTGAAAACTCAAAAGAGGCTTTCTTTTGCTGAGAATAACAATATTCCTCTCTCAGAGAAGCATCTTCAAAATCTACGGTTGTCATTTCAATTAACTACTCCTCTTGGGCATGATTTTAAGCCACACCAGGCTTTTGTCGTATGGTAAAGGAAGACGAGCAATGTGTTTCACAGATACAAAAGGAGCTAATTGATAGCTTGTTGCTTAACATGACATACTATGATTCAATTGCATTTATTGAGACTTGGGACCCTCAAAAGTCGTGTGAACAGGTTGCTAAAATCAAAGTACCCCTGATTATAGGTGTATTCAGGATTTTTAGAGGATGTGTGCGCCATTACCTTTAAGATAGATGTTTGTTTTGACTATATAAATTTTTATGGTGACAACAAGTTGAGGAATAAACTATAATTAATAATATTATCACAAAAAAGCATCATGTATGTTCTTGATGATTTTTCATACTTTGAAAACTATCAATAATAGCATCATTACTCACAACTTTAAATACCTTACGTTTAATATAGAAAATTTAACAACTATTTTAAAATTCATTACCCAATTATGTAGATCATTTTAATGTATTTCTATCTCCCTACAAATATACTATTTATTTATTTTAAACTTATAGTGAGAGTTTTTTTGGGTCAAGAGGATATATATATATACACACACACTAAATTAAGGTTGTTCTTACATTGGGCTGTTGTGAAGCCAAGGCCATCATACCAAATAGAGAGTAGTCTAATGCTACATTGTAAAACTTTTAATGATCCTTTCAAAAATAGTTCCTAGGGTGTCTGCCCATAGTACTTCATTGATAAACACCGGAGGAACTACCAAAAAATTAATTTCTACTTTCAACTGCTTCCCTGCTTCAATTGTCAATTTGTCTGCCACCCTATTTGCCTCCCTGAATGTGTGGTTTACTGTGGATGGCCCAAAGTTGCTAGGAGAGACCTGCATTCACATATCAAGAGATCATATATCAGATGACCGTTGTCAATGCATTGTATTACTTCGGTCGATTCCACAGTGGCCTCTGAAAGTACTAAATTGTTTGATATTGCCATCTTTAGACCCTGCACGAAAGCTGTTAGCTCATAATGGAGAGTATTTGTGCACTTAAAGTTTTTCATGAACCCTGTTACCCAATCCCCATTGCTGTTTCTATCTACACCTCCTATTCCTCATGTTTTATCCTTTTGATGATTAGCACCGTCCGTGTTTAGCTTGTACCACCCACTCCCAGGGGGGTGCCATTTAACTAAGATAACAGTACTGTGATTGGGCTCCTTTCCTCCTATTGCTATGGGCTTGAATTCTACAGCCTTGTTAATGGCCACTCTAAAGGGAACATGTTCCTTATTATGATTGTAGCTGTTGTTGTTCCTGGTTAAACAAATCCGCCAAAGGTAGAAAGGGATTAATTGCCCCCATTTGAGCATGTCATTGAAATGGTGGTGCTTTAGCTTGTTAAGTGTGCGCACCCAGTGTGTTTGGCTAGTAAAAGGTTTGGGATACTGAGGTTGGATTGGCTTAGTTCAGCTAGCTTCTCCCAACATTGGTTAGCATTGTCACATCTGATGAGTAATGCTCAATTGTTTCCTCCTCCTTATTACAGAAGAAGCACATGGGGTTTAGGTTCATACCCCTGGAGTAGAGGTATGGGTTACTAACCATAGAAAGTATTTTATTTTGTTTGGCAATTTTTGGGCCCAATCCCAGTTGAAGTCTTTCCCAGCGTTGTGTTCCTGATGGTGGTTCAGACTTCTTATGAGGGTATAAGCAGACTTGGTTGAGAAGAGGCCATTTTCAGTTTGGTTCCAAACCATCCTATCCAGATTTCCAGAGTTAGCATTAACAAAGGTGGATTTAATAGTAGCAACTACCTCCCTAGGGAGGTTAAAGGAGATATTACTAAGGTCCCAATGACTCTCAGTGTAGCATGCAACTACATTCAATCTCTCCTCTCCCCTGTTCAGTGGGCCACTGGTTATGTTTCTAAGGGGCTCCATGATAGGGATCCATCTATCCCCATAAAGATTTATTCTGTCCCCTTTTTGAACTACCACCTAGTAGCCTTACTACAAACAAACCAACCATTCTTGACATTTTTGCCAAGTCCTAGAGGCTATGTGCCTAGAAGGGTTCTTGCTAGTACAATGTTTAAGGAACAGAACTCTGGTCCACAGGGCATTAGGATTGTTATACATCCTATAAGCCAGACCAGTGTGAGTGGTTGTTTTTCTGCTTTCAGAAGTCTGCACTCCCAAGACACCATCCTCCCTAGGCTTGGTCACTGTTTTTTACCAAACTAGGTGCATTTTCCTCTTTGCTGTAGTGGTACCCCAAATGAAGTTCCTCTAAATTTTATCAATTTGGTTGCACACCTGGGCCGGGAGCTTTATGTATTGCATGACATGACTAGGGATGCACCCAAGTTAGGACTTTGCTAGAGTAGTTCTCCTAGCCATATTCAAGAAGTGGGTTTTCTAACCTGCAAATTTAGTTTGCATACTATCAATGATGAATTGGTAGTCTCTATTGGTGGGTCTTTTGTGGAAGATGGGAAATACCAGGTACCTATCAAAGTTAAGGCTAAGTTTGATGGTCAAGATCCTGGATTGTCTATCTATTTCCTCATGCTGGCAATTTGTGGAGAAAACAACTTTGGACTTGATGTTATTTACCTTCTGGCCAGATTTACAACTAAACTCATGGAGGGTTTCTATTATGCTATTGTAGTTCTTGGTGTTTGCTCTAGCAAAGAAAGTGAGGTCATCTGCAAAGAAAAGGTGGGAGATTTTGGGCCCTGATTGGCTGATTTTGATAGGGAACCAACTCTCATTCTGCACATTAGCATCAATGCTTCTGGATAGTCTCTCCATACACATGATGAAAATATAGGGAGACATGTCTGATGCCCCTACTAGGCCTAAAATACTCAGTCCTACTCCCATTGACAAGCATAGAGATTGAACTAGTTGAAATGCAAGATATAATCAACTTGGTGATGTTGCTAGGGAACCCAAAGGATAACAGGATGTCTCTGATGAAGGACCATTCTAACCTATCAAAGGCCTTTTCCAGATAAATCTTTAGGATTATATTGGCATTTCTGCCTTTCATTTTCTTAATGTGGCTAATGTAATCTTGCACAATAATGACATTATCACTGGCCCTCCTATTATAAAGGAAACTAGCTTGACTAGGGCCTATGATAGAAGGCAGAATATGCTTAATTCTATTAACAATGATTTTTGTGATCAACTTATACATTGTATTATAGAGGCCAATAGGTCTGAAGTTCTTCAGCACCATTGCATTTGCACTTTTAGGAATCAGGCACAAAATGGGTAGTGTTAACCACATGGTTTATTTCTAGGGTGTGGAAAACCTGCTTACAAAAGCTGGTTACCTTATCCTCAAGAACATTCCAATACTTTTGGTAGAACATTGGGTGTAGGCCATCAGGCCCAGGAGATTTAGAAGGCTTGAAGGAAAATAAAGCATTCTTTATTTCACTATCTCTCAGGGCAGCTCTTATAATGTTCTATTCTCTATGTGAAAGGGTATGAGTGGCATATGGGGTGGTATCTCTACCAGTGGTTGATTATTGGTGGTCAGTGGTGTAGAGGGATGAATAGAACTGGAATATGGCATCTTCAATTCCCTTGTGGTCATCTGTCCATTTCCCTGCCTCATTTTGAAGGGCTAGAATCCTATTCCTTTTTATCCTATTGAGTGTAGATGTGTGAAAAAATGTAGTGTTAGCATCCCCTTCTATTAGCCAGTTTATCCTAGATTTTATTTTCCATAATTCCTCTTCACTTCTCAAAATGACAGAATAGTCTTCTAGGAGCTGACTCCCTAGATGTTGAAGGTACAGGCTAAAAGGGTAGGCACTAGACTTTTGGATGTCTCCTAGCCTAGTCAATAGATGCTTCTTTTTATGGAAAATATTACCAAAAACTAAACTGTTCCAAGTTGTGACTTGATCTTGGAATTTGGTAGTTCCCTCAAGTAAATTACAGTTACCCTCATAGGCCTACTGGACCACATTGGTGAGGGAGGGATGGCTGCACCACACGGTCTCAAATCTAAAGGGTTTATAAAAACTACTGGGCATGAACCATAGGTTGATTAACATAGAGCAATGGTCAGAGAGAGTTTTAAGAAGGTGGCTAATTGTGCTAGAAGGGAATTCCTGGATCCAATCATCATTATCAAAACACATGTCAAGTCTTTCCAGGATCAACTGGATCCTATTCCTATATCTCATATTAGTCCAGATAAATTTGCTACCTTTGAATCCAAGGTCAATCAGCTTACAGTGTTTTATGCATTGCTAGAAAATATTAGCCCTAGGAGCAAAGATGCAATTTCCCCATGCTTGTCTCTAGCTCTCAGGACTTCATTGAAGTCCCCTACTAGCCAGCCCCCCTAATAGTTATCAGGGATAGTTCTGAGCTGCTACCAGAGGTTTCTCCTAAGTGCTTAAGTGTTACTAGCATAAACAGTATTGAAAAGTCAGGAGTTGGAAGTGGGGATTACCTTGACCATGACATTAATGCCCTAGGATGTGGAAGAGACTTCATCAATCTTGAGCAGGTCATCCTTCCACATTATGACTATGCCCCCAAACAAGCCAATAGCTGGACTCTGAATTTTCTCAGAGAATCCCAGTTCATGAATCAGGTGGTTATGCTTTGTCATCCTAGTTTCCAGGAGGACTAGCATAGCAGACTTGTGCAATTTGACCATCTCAACACAGCGCCTCCTAAACTCACTACTACTAGCACCCCTAACATTCCAAATGATGAAACTCATTAACAGTTTGGGGTGTGGTGGGGACTTCCTCTTCAAGAATTTGGCCTTCCCTTTCACAGGAGTGGCTTCCAAGTTCACCTGTACAAGACTGACTTATTTGTCCTCCTCGGTCAGGAATAGGCTTAGCTTTATAGCTGAGTCTCCTGAGCTTGGATTTGAGTCTAACTTTAGGCTTGCCCCGAACAGTTTCATGCTCCTTGGCCAGAGTGCAATAAGAATTTCTCCCCTAGGCCCTCTAAATTCTATTAATTCCTCTTGTTGCAGGAGTATGGCCTTTGTTTTGGGTACTACCGGTTTTGCAATCAGTGCCTCCAGCTTTGTGTTGGAGGCTTGTAGGTGCTCGTGGACCTTTTTTAATTCTGCCATCTGGGTTTCCCTCGATGGTGGGGTCATGTCCATGCTGGTGTCTATTGGGAGACGGGGGCTAACAATCTCCTTCCCTGGTGTTACTAGGGGGAAGAAGGGTAGGGAGTGGCTTATCTGGTCTATCAGAGCACTCATCTAATTAGTTGATATTGTTGGTTGGCTGAGTGCTACTTGGGCTTGCAACAAGGTTGCCAGCCACAGTTGATGCTCGTAGTTCAATATTACATGATTGAGGCATGAAGTGACCACCTCCTAGGTAGTGTGGGTTCTAGATTACCATAGTGATTGGTATTGACCCTATTGTGAAGGTCAATGGAAAGGCTTCTCCCTGCAGTGCCATTTCCATCCATGAGTGGGGAGATGGTCTGATGGTAGTGGGGTTGTTGTCACTATTAAAAGCAATGGTTCCCCTTCTAGGTTCTTGGTTTGTATGGATGGGTTGCATGTTGTTTTGAGTGTTTTCCATCAGAGCAGGTGAGAGTAGAAGGGTGTTGGATTGTAGAAGGCATCACCCCAGTTGGTTTTAAGGATTCACTTGCCTTAGTTGGGTTTTGTGCACAAACATTTCCCATCATTACAAATATTTCGAAGGCGATGGGGATTGTTAATTCATTAGATGGGGGTCAATGTGGTGGGAGAGGGAGGAGTTGGCAGGGATGAAAGAATCCGCATGAAGCTGTTCATGAGAAGCCTCACTGAAGACGCCCTGTCTTGGTACATCAGTCAGAACCCAAAGAAATAGGTTAATTGGGTAAGCATGGCATCGTATTTCATGGATCAGTTCAGGTTTAACACAGAAAACACACCAGATGTTTTCTACATTCAAAATCTTAAGAAGAAGACAATAGAAACTTTCCGTGAGTATGCTACTCGGTGGAGAACAGAAACTGCAAAAGAAAGGCTGTCACTGCAAGAAGAGCAAATGAACAAGTTCTTTGTCCAAGCTCAGGATCCGCAGTATTACGAGAGGTTGATGGTTATTGAAAACCATAAGTTTTTCGACATCATCAAATTGAGAGAAAGAATATAAGAGGGAATTAAAAGCGGAATGGTAACCAATATCGAGGCACTCCAGGCTACGAACAAAGCTTTGCATTCGGGCGGTATATCTAAAAAGAAGGAAGTAGGGGCAGTGATGGTAGCCCAAGGCCGAAGTCTCCTCTCACATACCAAACACCTCCACCCACATATCAGCCTTCACCTCCTAGATATCAACAACCCGCTACCGCCTACCACACTTACAACACCCAGCCAGCATATTACCACTCACCACCAGCCCGCCAAAACTACCAAAAACCCAGGCCAAATTTCGACCGTAGGCCGCCCTAGACAATACACTCCTATCACCGAACCTATTGACCAGTTGTATGAGAGATTGAAAGCTGCCGGTTATGTCACTCCCATTCCCGCTGTCGCCATGGAAATTTCCTCTCAATGGGTCAATTCGAACAAGACATGTGCCTACCATTCGGGCATGAAGGGTCACACTATTGATGAATGCCGCACTCTGAAGGATAAGTTCCAGACGCTGATTAATACCAAAGTTATACAGGCAAAGGAGGCTGCACCCAATGTCCGTAACAATCCTCTCCCGGATCACAGGGGCGGAGGGGTAAACATGATAGAGATCGATGAAGAATGGGACTCAGAGGTGTCAATTGGACTCATTCGAGAAGGGGATAATCCTGAAATATCTCCAGTCACTCTCACACCTATCATGGTACAAACTAAGGCACCGATTGAAGTTGAGGTAACTGCACCAACTCTGTTTGAGGTTGAAGTAACAACACCATTCATCGTGATAGTAGCACCTACACCGTCTTATAAGTCTAATGCTATACCATGGGATTATGTGGCGGAAGCAAGAAGGAAAGGAAAGGCATAAATGGAAGAAACATGTGCAGTGCAAGGCATGACCAGAACTGGTAGAATTTATACACCCGAGCATTTGGAAGGAACGAGTAAAGAAGCGGCCTCTAAACCACCTGTTAGTGAGACTGGCCCAGATGATCTTTGGAGAAAGGTGCAGGCAAGAGAGTATTCTGTGGTTGATCATCTAAACAAAACCCCTACTCAAATATCAATTTTATCACTACTGCAAAACTCTGAGGCATATAGGAATGCCTTGATGAAGGTGTTGAACGAATCCTATGTACCTAATAACATTACCAGTGGGGAGATGGCCAATATGGCAGGACAAGTGTTGGAAAGCCACAAGATCACTTTTCATAAAGACGAGCTACCACCAGAAGGGCTAAGTCACAATAAGGCACTGCATATCACAGTGCAGTTTGAGGATAAGTTCGTTGCCAGAGTCCTGATAGATGGGGATTCGAGTCTTAACATATGTCTACTAACTACTCTGAAAAGATTGGGTAAAGGCCTGCACGAGATACGAGCAGGAAGTATGAATGTGAAAGCATTTGATGGGTCTCAAAGGGCCATAATTGGGGAAACCAACCTCAGCTTACACATAGGCCCAACCTGGTTTGATGTTGAGTTTTAAGTGTTGGACATATCTGCTACCTAAAACCTATTGTTGGGACGACCTTGGATATATGCCGCTGGGGCCGTAGCTTCTACTCTACATCAGGTCGTGAAGTTTGAGTGGAACCATCAGGAAGTGATCATCCATGGGGACGGAAGTAATCCCATTTACACCAGTCAAACTGTTCCGGTCATCGAGAATAGAAGGAAGTTGGGTGGAGAAACATACCATCACATCGAGCGCGTTAACGCAATTAAAAAGTACAAATGGTGGAGCAATAAGATAGAAGGCATATTGGCATGGATAGGATATGTGCCTAGTAAAGGTCTCGGTAAGAACCTCCAGGGGATCACCAAACCAATACAGCTAAAGCATCACGACACAACTTTTGGGCTTGGGTATGAATACACCTGGCACGAGTATCAGAATTGGTCGCCACCATGGCGTGGTCTTTATTACCCTCTAGAGCAACATGTACCACATTTGAGCCAGTCATTTCATCAAGCTGACATGATGTGGGAGTCCAAAGAAGATGAAGTTCTAGCTGGTATAAGGAATCTATTTCTGGATGATGAAGACATGGATTGCAGTGCGATAGTTGAGGAGGAGGAGGAGGAGGAAGGCCTCATTATTAAGACCGTGAAGAAGGGAGTTGTTCTCAAGAACTGGACCGCTGCACCATCAAGGGCCCGTCGAGTTCCTGGGTAGCCTGGAAATTAGCATCATTTATTCAAATAAGCAATTTTTATGAGCATTTAAGACATTTTCAGTATTTTGTTTTAAGCATGTTTTGTTTTGAAATAATTGCTCGGGTCATCGAGCCGTACCTGTTTGACGCTTTCAAGATTTATCTAATGCATTGTTAATTTTAGTATTTATTATTATTCGTTATATTTTTTTCTCTACAGCATTATTATTACCTATCCCGATAAACTTACGACTGAGACATATAATGAGACAATGCAACATAAGGATAATGATTCAGAGGATCTGGAAGAGGATATAACACCCGGGGAAATTGTCAGAGAAGTGGAAAACTTTGAAAAGAAGCATAAGTCCAATTTGGATGAGACTGAAATAGTTAATCTATGAGACTCCGAAACAGTCAAGGAAACACGTGTAAGCATCTACTATCACTATCAGAGAAGGCAGAGTATGCTCGATTCTTGAAGGAATATGAGGATATCATTGCATGGTCCTACGATGATATGACCGGTTTGAGCACGTCCATAGCGGCTCATAAACTACCTACCAGCCCAATGTGTCCGCCGGTAAAACAGAAGCTCAGAAAGTTCAAGCCAGATATGACTTTGAAAATCAAAGAAGAAGTCACCAAGCAGATCAAAGCTAAGGTTCTCAGAGTGGTTGAATATCCAACTTGGTTGGCTAACATCGTGCCAGTTCCAAAAAAGGATGGGAAAGTTAGAGTATGCGTCGATTATCGAGACCTAAACAAAGCAAGTCCCAAAAATGATTTCCCGTTACCCGACATACACATACTGATCGACAACTGCGCTAAGTATGAACTCCAATCCTTTGTGTATTACTTCGCGGGATATCATCAGATCTGGATAGATGAAGAGGATGCCGTAAAGACAGCTTTTATTACACCGTGGGGGGTGTACTGCTATAAAATGATGTCGTTTGGTCTGAAGAATGCTGGGGCCACTTATATGAGTGCCATGACAACTATTTTCTACGATATGATGCACAAGGAGATAGAGGTATATGTGGATGATGTCATCTTCAAATCCAAGAAGAGTACATATCACATAGCAGACTTGAAGAAATTCTTTGATCGGCTTAGGAGGTACAATTTGAAATTGAATCCCGCAAAATGTGCCTTCGGGGTCCCCCCCAGGAAAGTTATTAGGATTCATCATCAGCCGCCGAGGAATTGAGCTAGACCCATCAAAGGTCAAGGCTATCCAGGATTTGCCACTTCCAAAGAACAAGAAAGGCGTGATGAGCTTCTTGGGACGTCTTAATTACATCAGGCGCTTTATAGCACAATCTACCGTAATCTGTGAGCCGATTTTCAAAATGTTAAAGAAGGATGTCGAAACTAGTTGGAGTGAAGACTGCCAGAAAGCTTTTGACAGAATCAAAGAATATTTGTCCACACCGCCAGTCCTGGTCCCTCCAGAACCTGGTAGACCACTGCTACTCTATCTCTCCTTATTAGATGGGGCTTTCGGTTGTGTCTTGGGACAACACGATGAGATGGGAAGGAAAGAACAGGCCATATACTATCTAAGTAAGAAGTTCACATCCTACGAAGCACGGTATTCTTTACTGGAATGCACCTGCTATGCTTTGACCTAGATAGTCCAAAAACTGAGGCACTACTTCTGTGCCTATACCACATATCTCATATCAAGGATGGATCCTCTGAAGTACATCTTCCAGAAATCCATGCCTACATGGAAGCTGGAAAAATAGCAGATATTGATGAGTGAATTCGACATCGTCTATGTGACTCAAAAGGCGTTTAAGGGACAAGCATTAGCCGATCATCTTGCGGAAAGTCCTGTAGGAGGAGAATAAGAACCACTAAAAACGTATTTTCCTGATGAAGAAGTATCATTCGTAGGAGAATATATCACCGAAGCCTACGACGGATGGAGAATATTTTTCGATGGAGACGCAAACTTCAAAGGAGTGGGTATTGAAGCCGTTTTGGTGTCAGAAATAGGTCAACATTATCCGATATCCGCAAAACTCAAATTTTCGTGCACCAATAATATGGCAGAATATGAGGCTTTCATATGCGGCTCAATTTGGCCGTTGACAGGAATATCCAGGAATTACTGGTAATTGGTGATTCAGATCTTCTGGTACATCATGTGCTGGGAGAATGGGCTACAAAGAATACCAAGATATTACCATATCTATATCATGTGCAAGAGATGATGAATAGGTTCACGAAGAAAGAGTTTATACATGTCCCGAGAATCCAGAATGAGTTCGCAGACGCATTAGCCACTTTGTCCTCCGTGATACAACATCCGGACAAGAATTTCATCGACCCCATTTCGGTAAAGATTCATAATCAACCAGCTTATTGTGCTTATGTTGAAGAAGAAACAGACGGGAATCCATGGTTCCATGATATCAAGGAGTACATGGCAAAAGAAGAGTACCCGGAACATGCAAATCATACTAAAAAATGCACGCTCCGAAGATTGTCAAACCATTTCTTTCAAAGTAGAGGAATTTTGTATAGAAGGACTCCAGACCTAGAGTTATTACGGTGTATTGACGACAAGGAAGCTTCCAAACTGCTCGAAGAGATACACTCGAGAACTTGCGGACCACACGTGAATGGTTTCGTTTTAGCCAAGAAGATACTGAGGGCATGTTATTTTTGGATGACTATGGAAATAGACTGCATCAGGTATGTCCAAGGCTTGTCACAATATGTTCTCAAGTTCACCTTCGGATCACCAGTTCCATCGAATATTTCGAACTTAGGAGGTTTGTAACCCAATGGCAACTGTTCTACATCTAGCTGAATACACAAATCTTCATAATTCAAACCCTCAATGCCTTTGCCCCTTCGACACTTTGAACCCTGCCGGTAAGTTTCTTGAGTTCCTATGCCATGTTCTTGATGAGTAGGTCCTTCTCAGTGGATTCGGGTATGTATAGGGTCTATTGTGGGGTGTGGGGTAAGGTTCCACATATATGGGATTGCTTTGGTAGACTCCGGGAATCTGGCGTAATGGTGGTCATTTGTTGAGTTTTGCGGGTCAGAAGTAGGCTGTGGTGCATTCTGAGGAGTATGATATGTGGTAGTTTGTGGGTACTGGGTCGGATGATGATGATGCTATGGAGGAGTTGGTACTGGTGGAGGATTAGGATTTTGGGGAGGCGTGGCGTATTGATGAGGTGCGGGAGGATTTTGCGGGTGCTGGTTTTGTGTATTTTGAGGAGGTGTTAGGTTTTGGGAGTTTTGTTGGTTGATGTCGGGAACATTCAGGGTAAGGGAAAGGTTTTCCAAGTTACAGACCTGCTCAAGTTCCCCTTGTAACTCCAGTATCTTTTACTCTAACCGTAAAACCAAGTCATTCTGCGCCGGAGTACTTCGACCATCTGAAGTTTCACCATTCTCGGCATGCGCAACGTTGTCTTTCCTGATACCACTCATATGACGCATCTTAGCTTTTCCTTTGTTCTTGGGATCACTTAGAGGAGGAGGAGGTGGAGGACCTCTAGATCTGGTATGATATGTCGATGATGCTAGTATACACAAACCAACCTTAGTGGGATGGGATAAAACAAAGAAAAGAAGAAAAACAAAAGGTAAACAAGTCAGTAAGGAGTATTAAAGGATATTTATGATGTTTAAACACGTATTGCGGAATTATAAATTTGTGTCCTAATTTGGGGACCTCATCGTGCCCGAGGTAGGCCTAGCGACATATAGCTTTGGAGAAAACTCAATGCCGATAACTGCGTCATTTCATTAATATGATAAATAGACCAAATCTTTACTAAAATGACAATAATTATAAAGAGTCACTAGTGGCATTTTCCTTATTACAACCAAAGTCTAAAAAGAATCTAGAAAGCAAGTAAAACATCATTCCTAATCTATTTGGTCCTAGAGGGACCTTCTCCATACTTGGCCTTCTTTGCTCAATCAATCATATTCCCTAGGTCGCGCGCGTCCAATAATAGATATGCCCTTGCTAGATGCCCTCCATTGCCCTCTGCATTCTGACAGTCTGAGATCCTCTTCCTCATCTTTCCTTCAAGTTCCATCAAACCCTGCTCCAAATACTCCAACCTTTTTATTGATTTAGAAGCGATTCCCCTCCATTCATTGATTGCTTCCATGTCCACTTTATGTTGTTCCAAATGCCATGCCTCATATTCAAAGATCCTTTTGCGCAACCTCATGTATTTGACTTGTGCTTCAGCAACGTCGTCTATGACCCTATTTCTTAAATCAACCCCTGGCTTGACCTCTCCTGCTATGTCATCGACCAACCATGATGGGTAGAAGTACACATGACCGGCATGATACCTGTCTGGCTCGATGGTATCTTTCTCCACAATAATCTTTTGATGCCATATGTGTTGTGCCTCGAACTTGAATGGAATGACATTCCCTTGGAAGTCTGCTTTGTAATGAACCATTTTGGAAACTGGGAGTATAACCTGTTTTCTCCCAGCTTGCCTCATGACTCTGATAGAAGCATAAGGATAGATTCCCCTTAAATCCCATTAGGCACTAGATGAGGAACATCTTTCGACCTGATGATGAATTCACTGCTAGGGAAGCACTTGAAAATCCAATGTACCTTGTCATCAGTCAAATTGCTAAAGAAATGTACCCAACTCACAGCGTTTCCCGGTTGTGTAAACCTGTCTGGGATAAAAGTCATTCTCTTCGGATGGTGATAAGCTACGTGGTCATTCCATGGTCGTCGCAGAAATTCTTGACCGTATTGTCCTCTTTGAAGGTGTTCCAACAACCATATTTTCAGCAACAGATTGTAACCCTCGAAATGCCTATATCCCTTTTTGCAACGGTCTAAGGCTCGGTACATCTCAGCCACGATCGTTGGGACAATAGTGTAAGTTTGCCCCTCAATTCCTTCCATTAGGGTCTTAGTGACCATAGCTAGGCGGGTGTGGATCCTTTCCCCTTGTATCGGGAATATCAGCATCCCCAGAAAACAGATAATGAATACAAAACCCGGCGGTGATTCCAACCCAAAGAAGAGATGGAAAATTCATCATGGTAAAGACGATATGACTTGCTGTGACCATAACACTCGTAAAGGAAGTCGAATAGTATGTAAGATTTCTTCAAATAGACTAACTCATCATTTTTCCTGAAACCCATCATTTTTAGGAAACCTCGAGAAGTACAGTTTTTCGGTACCAACAAGCCAGGGCTATCCCATGGGAGCCCAGCGAAGCCTCCTATTTCCTCTAAAGGGGAGTCATTTCTATATCACCAAAACGGAAGACGACCCTCTTCTCATCCCAGAACATGGTGGCAGCCTTAATTAACACACTGTTCGACTGAATATCTAACAAAGAAGGTAAATTCCCAAGAACTCTTTTCACATGGTTTTTGTCACTTGGCGAGAGATTTTCCCACCAATCTAGCAACAAAGGTGGGGTACTTCGAACCATGCCGAACCTGGGGACTTCGTGCCTCATTTCTGCAAAACAAATAAAGTTAGCCCTTTTCCCCTCTGGATTCGACTATTTACACATTAATGATTAGTATATCGGCACGTTTTCTCCAAATAATGCACATATCATGATTGTACCCATTGGGATTTAAGGAAATCCCGGCGCCCGCTTTGGACAAGGTTTGCCTTAGAGAGTTATTACGCAGACAGCGTTCTAACCCATACTAGGTTTAGACATGATGCATGCACAATTAATATTAGAGTGGGGGTTTCTAGAAGAGTCTAGACCGGTACCCTCAAGTGGACAACATGAGAGGGGAAGGCACGGAACTGTCGATTGCATCGCTGATCGACTAGTTTTAATGCAAATAAGCCTTTTCAAATTTAAAAGGGTGATTTAGGAAGAGCGCAGACACTCATCAAGTGCCACTATGGTATTAATTATGCACGAGTGGAATATGATGTGGAGCATGCTTTATGTAAAGATAAAACAATACGTTGTCAAGTATTTTGCATGATGAAGACAGTAAATGCAGTATTAAATGAAACGTAAAGACATAAAAAGAAAGAAAAATAAGGAAGAAGTTAGTTCGCGTAATATAAAAGAATTGTAATAAAGCAAGCAAGGGGGTAGGGGTGGGGAGAGACATGATGTAGCAAATTTAAAAAAAATAATTCGGAGCAAGTGAACATGACTAGAAAATAAAGGAAAGATTTGCATATTAAAATAGAGGCAAATAGGGGAAAGTGTGTGCATGTAGCCATAAAAAGGGAAAATGGAAACGGAATGTTCATGTAACGAACATATTCATCAAAGAAGACTAATTCATATAGACCAAGTTCGCTATGGTAAGAGCCTAAAAATATCTCCAGCAGAGTCGCCATGCTATCGTGCCCCTTCTTTCTTGCGAAATCGGGCTTCGACGTCGTGACAACTCTTTCTAGAGGAAGGGTTATTGAAAGAGGAGAGTTGCCACCTAACGGGTTTGAGGTGCGTTAGGGCACCTATTTGAAAATTACTCTGGTTTAACCAGTTTGTGTCACCAAAGATCGGGTAAGAGCTCAAATTACCTCGAGAAGAAGGTGTTAGGCACTCCTCAAGGTTCACAACTATGGGTCCTGGCCGAACTAAAATTATATGAATTAGTCCAAATAAAGAGAAAAGAAAAAATTGGGCAAATAAACAAGATAATTGATTTTAAGGCAAGGTGGGGGTCCTAATTCTTTTAGCCTAAAGGATCACCCCATGCAACATAAATAATACTTTGTAACTCCCTCGAGGTAGGGTGTTACTCGTATTATTCAGCGGGCATAGACTATCATCTCCTGCTACCCGATTACTATCTTTATATTGTTTACCTAAAGCGTACTACTTGATTCTAAATCGTACCTTACGCGTGCACTACCCGTCCCATACTTATAGTCCAGGAGGCGTTTGGACCTCTATCTTGGGTGGTTCTAGACTTAACTTAGGTTGCTCAAAAATGAGAAAACTAGGCGACATACAAAACAAATTGGACTCTCATGTATAAACAAATAAAGGCTCAAGTTAGCCTCCACACTTTGGCAGCAAATGCACGCAAACAAGTTAGGCATTTGACAGTTGCAGATTGTAGACAAATTAAAGTTATTGAATCCTATAGACATGATCTCTATGTGATTCTGGATTTTAAACGTACAGGAAGTGTCGCTTTGCATATCGCGAGTATTACAAATCCTATAGGCATGCCTTCCAAATTGTTTGCGCAGTAAAGCAGTGAGACAGTTGGTAGTTCAAAATTGCCAGCGTTTGTTTTTGTCAACACGCTTTTAGGCGAGCAGTAGGATCCTATAGGCAGGATTTCTAGGAATTGGCAATTGAAACTAGTTATTTATCCTTTCATTCCTATAGGCATGCTTTCTAGGCGAGCAATTTAATGGAAATGGAGGTAATAGTAGCTAATTCGATTACAGTCCTATAGGCATGCCGTCTATGTGAATATTATAAAGAACAAGTATTTATTACTTAACGTAATCCTATAGGCATGATATCTAACATGAAGCAATTTGAACAAATAATTACTGTGTTGTAGTATAGTTGGAAGATAATAACGTGAGAGTGGAACATGAGAACATGTGAGATTATTTATGTCCTATAGGCATGTTGTCTAACAAAACACATAGAAGCAAAGCATGTTGAACAAATTAAACACTCAGATCCTATAGGCAGGATTTCTACCCTTTTCATGCAAACATTAGAATAGACCCATTTTCCCAATTTTTAATAATACCCCAATTGTTATTACAACATTATTATAGACCCAACAAATGGAATAAATTACAAAATAAAATATCTATAGTGAGCCCACAACATGCGCAAAGTATACCTAGTCTGGCCAGGCCTTCATTCTCAAGGCCACATAGTTTACAACAGCCCAGAAATCATATCTTCATTTACATAAAGCAGCCAAAAACCAGTTGATTCAGCCAGTAGGTAAAAAGAAAAGTTGAGAAATTAGGAAAGAACCAGGACCCTAGTGTGTTAGAGTTTCCAAGGGCTTCAAGAACCCAGTGCAGTGCTCACACTAGGGAGGTTAATAGAGAACATCCAAGGAATGACTAAGGACCAAATCCTAGTGTGTCAGAGTTCACAAGGGTCTCAATTGGACCCCGAGCAGTGCTCACACTAGAGAGGTCAAATTATAAAACCTAAGTAGCCTTGGCTTTCAGCCGGCCAAGAATGAGAACTCAAAAGAGCCCATGTAACAAGTGAAAGAGAGTGGACCAAGGTTGAGAGACAGGAATTGAGGGATACTTATAATTTAAACAGACATGACCAAATTGAGCATATAGAGCAGATAATCGAACAAGTTACAAACTTAGCAGGTTCAACACTTAGCAAATAGGCAGTCACATATTGAAAGAGTTAAGGAAAGAACAAGTTTGTGGAATTGACAAGGATTATTATGCACATATGCACAATACTAAACAAGTTGAAACATGGTTTGAAATTATGCTAAGTATACCTCCTAGTATCATTATCAAGAAACAAGACAACATTGAGACATGATGGGGAATGCGCATAGTGAAGAGCCAAGTATTCACATAAGGATCATGGCATCAAGTGGGTCAAAGACATACTGAGGGACATGTTAGCAGAGAGGCAAGATCATAGTCAATAGAAAAGGTCTCAACACAAATTAGAACACATAACATATGCGAGACTATCACTACAGAGATTCAGAACATAGTGGAAAGTAAACTCATGTCAAATAGCAGATATAGGCATTCAGGCATTGACACAATAGACTAATTAACTAAAGAAGGTCCAGTTGTATCAAAGATTCATCCTAATCACATAAAACAACAATTCAAACATGGTAGGGAAAAGAGGCTGAGATAACTATTCTTAATCACAAGTAAACACTAAAGGAGTATGGGATCGAGTGAGTATGCTGAGTGATACAGTAGCAGAGAGACAAGTTATGATTAACAACGAACATCTTAACACAGGTTACTGCAAATGTGAGGCATTCATTACAGAGATTCAGGACAAAGCAACTAAGCATACTCATGAACACTCAGCCATCAATACACTAGCTAAACGAGCATAGGAAAGTTCATATTACCCAGGTTAGGCATAGATGATTTTAGAATTAGCAGCATTAGGAGTAGTTAAATGCTAAAGAAACTTAAAGCGCGTGTAAAGTTAACAGAGTGGTGCTTAAAAGTAACCCAAAAACATATTAAGCCATGGATTTCAGAAGTAATAACATATGCAAATCAGAGACAAATAAGGATGAAATTGCAAAAGTCAAGTAACTTACCAGTTAGATGAAAATACAAGAAAGAACAAAAGTCCACAGTGTTCTGAAAATCAACGAGAAGCAAGAGCCCAGAATTTAGTGGCCTTGGCTTTCAGCCAGCCAAAAACCAAAGTATAGAACAAAAATGATAGAGAAATAACAGAGTAGAACTTTAAATCTAGTGAGATTATAGCGATTCAAAAGTCTCTTTTTCTTCTCTTCTAAAGGGGAATGGGGGGAGGTTTATATAGTGACAAAGATTGAACAAGTAAATAAGGAAAATTGTCAATCAAATACTAGAAAGGAAAGAACATCACATACAATCGAAATCAGTAAGGAAAAGAGAGAAATTTCAAAACCCTAATTTTAGGGAAAGTACAAAAAAATCGGCAAAATCTAAAAAGTAAAAAAATCAAGCATTGCACAGAATCAGATGAATATAGAGATAAACATTGCTTAAAATCAAAGAATCGAACCCATTTTGGTTAAATCTAAAGAGATCTAAAACCCTAATTTTTAGGGTAAGTAAGAATCAACAGAATAAATGTTCGAACTCACAGTAGCATAGGATAAACATAGATAGAATAACATTAACAAAAATAGGGATTTGAACCGATTTTGGTTAGATTTTGAGGAGATCTGCTTGCCATGTTTAGGAAAGCACTAAAGGAGAGTATCCAATACCGGAATGGGGGTCGAGTATGGTAAGTAATAGCCGTATAATCCCATGTCTGGTGGGATTAGGAGAGATTTTAGGGGAGGCGGCGCTAGGTTTCTTAGGAGGAAAAAGGGAGGTGGGATTTGAGGTGGCGGATGGTGAGAATGAGGTTAGGGTTAGGGGGTTTAGGGTAAATAAAAGGGGGGAGTTGATGTGGGTCATTGATCTCAGAGATCAACGACCATGATTAGAAATGAGTTGGGTCGGGTTAGGCTTGGACGGGTCGCAATCGGGTTAGGGGTTGGGTTAATTAGGTTTGGGCTGGGGGTTATTTAGGCTAGTGTATTAGGTTTTGGTCTGAAAATGGGTTTAGGAATTTAAGCTAGTTTTTAAATACCCAATAGTTAACAAAAATAATTTATAAAAATATTTAATAAATAAAAAAAAATATTATCTGTGCACTAAATTGATTAAAAATAATTACTTAATATTATAAAAATATAAAAAGTTATTTTTTTGCATAAATAATGTAATTATACATGAATTGGGGCTATTATTGCAAAAATATGCAATTAGCCCTAAAATGCAAATGTAATTATAGAAATGCAATGAAAAATATTTAAAACATACATGTTGGTATAAATTATAAGTTTTGATGATTAAATCATTATAAAAATAATTCGAAGGATAATTACTGGATATTTATATAATAAAATACAGAAATAAATCGATTTAAAACCTTTAAAACATTATGAAAACATTATGAAAAATGCTTGTAAATATATATATGTGAGAGAAAATTGGGTATCAACAACAGGACTCTCGTCACCGCGTGCGTACGTTGCACCCACAACTAGTAGCACATAACAATCACGTCACCTAGGGGTAGTTTCTCCCTCACAAAGTAAGACAAGAGACTTACTTTAATGAAGTTAGGCTGATATTCCAAAATAGCTTTCTTGCGTGAAATGACCTCCAGACGGCTCAAATCTAACCAAATTAATTACATAACATCATTAAAATTTATCAAAAATAATTCCGGATAATAAAACGTCGACTTTTAATTTTACTTTAAACCCGGGGCTTGCATCTCGGAACCTGACAAAAATTAACGAAATCCGAATACCTATTCCGATACAAATTCAACCATACCAATTTTATCAAATTCCGATAACGAATCGACCTCCAAATCTTCATTTTTCGTTTTTGAAAGATTTTGCCAAAAATATCATTTTCTTCCAATTGATTCACTAATAATTGATGAGTATAACCATGGAATCATGAAATATAATCACTTTCGGATATAGATCACTTACTCAAGTCAAAGTCATGAAGAACTCCTCAAAATCGCCCAAAAACCGAGCTCCAAAATCCAAAACGAAAATGGAAATATGACCAAGTTTCAATCCTTAAGTCTTCTGCCCAAGTTCGCATTTGCACACTAAAACTTCGCATTTGCGAATGAACAGTAAACTCCAAAATAATTGTTCGCAATTGCTGTCACGCCCCAAAAATCGAGGAGCGCGACCGGCGCTCAATCGAGTGAACCCGACCGAGCAAGCCTATTAGATTCTTTCTACCCAAACTCATTCATGAATAAAGAGAATATATGTTTTCCTTAATTAAACAATAAAGTGGTCATGTCTGCAATTACCAATTTCTCACCAATAGATTCATCATTTTTAAAGTCTCAAATGGACAAGTAATACAACCACAACATAACATAGTTTGTCTTTCCCTAACACCAATATACAACCCACACTATGTCTACAGAGCCTCTGTGGATAAAGAAGAGTACACTGATAATGCCGGCAACAAGGCCCTGGCTATACCTCAACCATAATACATAAAGATCAAAAGATACATGACCCCGAGATGAAGTGGGGCTCACCAAGTCAGCTGGGAAGAAGGTGTACTGCTATCACTGATCAATGTCTCCTGCTGTAGAACCACCTGCATCCATTTAAAGATGCAGCACCCCCGGCAAAAGGGACGTTAGTACCGTCGAATATCACTAGTATGAAAACTAAACACCAATTTAAGAATTTAGAGATACAAGATAATTATGATGAACCAGTGCGGCTATAGAATAATATAGATAACCGTCTCAACCATAGCAAGCTTATTAAAAGCTATGAACAACTTTATAGGATCCTATGTAACCATCTTCACACAAAGCGTCCCCGTTGCCTCACCTGATGTATGCAGGTGGAGGTGTACGTACAATACCACAACTCTAATCAAGCGGCCCTGCTGCCTCACCCCAATGTATGCGGGTGGATAAATAACCATAATACTAAGAACTTACACAAAGTGGCTATGCCGCCTCACCCCAATGTATACGGGTGGTGGTGCCACAACAATACCAAAACTATACACAAAGCGGTCGTACCGTCTCACCCCAATGTAAGCGGGTGGAGGTGCAGTCCCATAATATCATAATCCCTACACAAAGCGGTCATGCCGCCTCACCCTAATATATATGTGGGTGGAGGTGTATCACAATCACAATCTCTATATCATAATCCCCACACAAAGCGGTCATGCCGCCTCACCCCAATGTATGCGGGCGGAGGTGTATCACAATCACAATCTCTACACAACTTGGCATAATACCTTTCACATAAATCACGACTAGAAATTATAACATGTAGATACGTAATCCATAGTTTGGGACACATCCTCAATTTATAAAGCAATATGATAAGAGCATTTGAAATACAAATTGAACATATATCTTCATCACAAAACTTATCGGAATACTCGATTTATAATCAACATCTCGGAACTCACAAGGATAATGAGAATTCCAACTCTTAAAGAAGAGTTTAGCCAACATAGCTCAATTGAGCTTCCTTAAACTATAAAGCGTTCCAGAATTCTTAGCAACTTCAATTTATTTTAGAAATATAACAAATTGAACCACAATTAGGAAGATGATTATAAATCTAGCTCATTTGAGCATTTTATCAAACACTAGGTGTGCATTAAGGTTCAAGGTCCTTTTATGGAGGATTCCATCATCCCACAACCTAACCTTTATCATTTTTAGCTTAACAATCTTTTTACACCCTTTGATAACACATGCATGTAAAATAACCAACCCTCTTGCCCAGAAATTATCTTGCTTGTTATCCATTTCCATATAAAATTTGAAATTGAGGGTTAGGGTGTAGAATCTTACCTCTAGGATGAAGACCTAGTGAGTTTCCCTTCTCAATCTTCCAAAACTTGGGCAAGAATTGAAGAACAATTATTGGATAACACCTTCTTACTCTAGGGCACCTTCTCTCACTCTAAAATGTTAGATTATCTTTCAAAAATAGCCCAAAACGTGTATTTAACGAAGTTGGGTCGGGTTTTAAAAACCCAAAAATAAAGCTCCGAAACAGGTTCTGCGGTCGTATATGCGACCGCATAATGGTTATGCGGACCGCATATCGGTCGCATAATTGGTTACAAAATAGCCAAAAGAACTGCCTGTGTATGCGGTCACTATGCGGTCCGCATAACCATTATGCAGTCGCATAGTCGACCACATAGCTGCTTCCAGAATAGCCCTCTCCTGCTCACTTCTGCGGCCATTATGCGGCCCGTAGAGTGATTATGCGGTCGCATAATGGACCGCATAAACACACTTTTCCGGCAAAAAGTTTCCTTTACTTTCCTGTGCATTGTTCAACCCAAAAAGTCCGAGCCGTGACTCTATAATCCTCAAACACGTAAGCCTAGTCCGGCACCATGAAACATTATTTTCTTTGCAAAATTTACCAGGCCTTACACTTAAGTACTTTGAAATTTTTCGGGGTGTTACAATTGAGAATGAACAGTGTTCGCAATTGCGAATGAACAGTGCCCCACCAGAAACTAGAAAATCCAAACTTCTCCGAAATGATCTGAAACCACCCTAAAACTCATCTGAAATCTTCCAGACACAAACCATATATGAATTTCAATCATAAAACACGCTACGGACCTGCTCGCGTACTCAAAACACTGAAACAAGGTCGTCGTGACATGATATTTACCATGGTCAAACTCCAAATTTCTTAACTTTACTAGTCTCTCAACCAATGATCCAAAATACACCCAAACCCCTCGGGACCCTGTCAAATCATACCAACAAGTCCTAAAATATGATACAAACTTAGTCAAGACCTCAAATCACATCAAACAACATCGAAACTACAAATCGCGCCTCGAATTGAATTATGAGTTATGATATTTTCAAATTCTATAATTTGTGCCGGATCATATCAAATCAATCCGGAATAACTTCAAAATTTACACACAAGTCATAAATGAAATCCGAGCTCGATATCAACCAAGTCAACTTCTGGTCAAATTTATGAATATTTCAAAACTTCAACTTTCCAACTTTTTGCCAAAATATGCCGAATTATCCTACGGACATCAAACTCCAAATCTGGACATATTCCTAAGTCCGAAATTGCCATACGAAGCTATTGAAACCATAAAAATTCCATTCCGGAGTCAATTGCTCAAAAGTCAAACCTTGGTCAACTCTCCCAACTTAAAGCTTCCGAATTGAGAATTTTCCTTCCGAACTTCCCGAAATTCAATTTCGACCACACGAACAAGTCATAAAACATCAACTGAATCTACTCGAGGCCTCAAACCTTCAAATGACGCCCTAGAGCTCAAAACAACCGGTAGAGTCGTTACATTCTCCCCCACTTAAACATACGTTCGTCCTCGAACGTGCCAAGAACTGCCCTGGAGTTGCCCCAAAATCACTGTTCAACACCTTGTGCACCTACCCTTGCCAGCACAACCTAGTTGAGCACATTAGCTTGAGCCAGACTGAATATCCTCCCTTTTATTTAGTCAATAAGACTTAGAACCAAATTCAAACCTCCAAATTTCTCTACAAGACCTGATTCTAACATAAGACTTAGAACCAAATTCAATCCCGGCACGCTGAACCCACAGAAGATCATGCACCCATGTTGACATCACACAATGCACCGCATAACTCATTTGCCCACGGTAACCTCCTCCAAGCACTACAACTGCAAATTCACTGACCCGATGCCCGTAGTATACCTCATAACACATATAAGCCCGGTTTCAATCCTCACAATACTGCAATGATGAAAGGGATGCACATGAACTCATAATCACTCATCAAATTAATAACTCACGAAGTCCTCCGCTCAACAAGAACTATTGCCTCATTCTGAATTGAATAGTGACATTTTTCCTCTAATATACCTTATATAAATCTGATTGCACTGATTTTAGGTCTAATAATCTCATCTCACCCAGTACAGCTGCTCTAGCAATAAGCCAAATCAAACAACGCCAAAAATCTCATATGACGCCATCAATGCACCAACAAGCTACAAACTCAAATGTGATACCTAAGGAAAAATAAAATCTGGAAAAGAAGACCTGCGTAGTGAATAAAACAGTCGAACAGATGCTATGAACCCTCCTCAGGAAATGAGTAACAAAATACACAAAAATAAGTATAGGAAACCGTACTCAACATCTCACTGTTGCGACGTGCAACCCGATCCACACATGATACCGTTGCGGCGTGAAACCCGATCCAAGCAACATACTCGTGGCGGCGTACCACCTGATCCACACATAAAAATAAATAAGGAAATAACCATCAAGCCATAATGCTTATACCTACCAAATACCCAACTATCGACCATAGGAACGCCAAGTGCAAAACTACAACCTTGGGGAGACGGATAGCACCATATGCTACAAAACTCGAGCTCAACTAAGGTGCAATAACAATAAGCTACACAGGACCACAACATACGTGTGAATAATCAGGCCATCTCACAACCCATATGGCATAATAGAGTATTACAGAGAATAGTTGATGGCAGGAATAACACCCAACACCCGAAGACTCCTCCATAAGCAGTGCTATGCTGAATGAACACATCTGACCTGATCTGATGTAGCACACATCTATATTAAGTCTGCTAGTGGACCTCAAGCCGATTCCGATCATCCCATACTGGGCCACTAACCTTTCAAGGATCCACAATGACCCTATTCATGACACATAAGAAAACCGTCAAATTCGGAACAAACTCCCACATTCCACAACCAGAGAAATAGAGCGCCTCTCATTCATAACCTCTCCCATTGTCGATAATACCAAAATCTCGGTAACGACTCACCCAGTTATTTTGAGCTCTAGCACGTTATTCAATGGTTTGAGGTCATGAGTAGTTTCACTTAAGGTATTATGACTTGCACGTATGGTCAAAATTGAATTTCGGGAAGTTCGGAGTTAGTTTGGGAAGAAAATTCTAATTCTAGAAGCTTTAAGTTGGAGGGATTGACTGAGGTTTGAATTCTGGGTAAATGACCTCGAAATCAGGATTTGAAGGTTCCAACAGGTTTGTATGATGATTTTAGACTTGAGCGTATGTCTCGATCTGGTTTTGGATGACCTGGGAGCATTTCGGCACCTATTGTGGAAAATTGGCATTTTGGAAGAATTTCATAAATTTGGGTTGAAGTGCATTTCAATACTATTGATGTCCGTTTGGGATTCTGAGTCTGGGAATAGCTCCGCATGGTGATTCTAGTACTGGGAGCGCGTTCGGATGTGGATTTAAAGGTCCGTAGGTCATTTCGGGGTCATTTGGCAAAAGTTAGAAATTTGAAGGTTTTTGAGAAGTTTAACTGAGAGTGGACTTTTTGATATCGGGGTCGGATTCTGCTTCCGAAAGTTGGAGTAGTTTTGTAATTTAAATTATGACCTGTGTGCAAAAATCTGAGGTCAATCGGACGTGATTTGATAGGTTTCAGCATCGATTGTAGAAGTTTGTAGTTTCAAAGTTCATTAGGTTTGAATTGGAGGATGATTCGTAGTTTGGATGTTGTTTGGAGTGATTTGAGGCCTCGATTAAGTTCATAATGTTTTTTGGGACATGTTGGTATATTTGGTTAAGGTCCCAAGGGCCTCGGGTGGATTCCGGATGGTTAACGGATCGAGTTTGGACTTGGAAGGAAAGCTGAAGCATCTATCTTCTGGTGTAACTGCACTTGTGAGGTTTTGGCTGCAAGTGCGGAGCCGCAGAAGCGGCCAAGTGGGTCGCAGAAGCAGTTCTGGTTTGGAAAGGTTGGGACGGCAGATGCGGTCGAGTTCCGCAGAAGTAGGACCGCACCTGCGCACGTGGAGCCGCAGAAACGAAGGTGCAGAAGCGTATATGGGGCCGCAAATGCGGAGTTGAGAGGCTTGAAGGAGGACCGCAGAAGCAGTATTTCGGCCGCACCTGCGGGACCGTAGAAGCAGTCAAGTGACCACAGGTGCGAGAGGCCGTTGGGTAGTGTGCTCTTTTAAGAACAGGATTTGGCCCATTTGCTTTCATTCCCTCTTGGTTTGGGCGATTCTTGGAGAGGTTGAAGTGGATGTTTTTATCATCAATGGCAAGGTAAGTTATCCCCACCTAGTTTGAGTTAAATACGTGGTTTTTATATGGATTCAAGCATGGAAATAGGTAGAAATTGTGGGATTTTTGTTAGAAAACCTAGAATTGGTATTTTTGGATTTTGACCACGAATTTGGGCATGGAATCGGAAATATATTATATATTTGAGTTCGTGAGATTATGGGTAATGGTTATCTTCAAAAAATTTCGGAATCCAGGAACGTGGGCCCGAGGGTGATTTTATCGACTTTTCGAGCGGAGTTGGGAATTTGTCTAAGAACATTTGTTATGAGTATTAGAGTATATTCTTATTGGTTTGCAAATTTTGTTTGACTAGTTTTGCAGTGACGGCAGCGGTTTGAAGTGTTAGAGCGGTGTTGGAGCCGGTTACGGAACTTCGGAGTAAGGTAAGTCTCCTGTCTAACTCTGTGAGGGGAAAACTACCCCTAGGTGATATATTTAATGCGTGTAACTTATTGCGGGGCCTATGTACACACGAGGTGACGAGAGTCCATACGTAGTTAGATTCATGTTATTTTTCGGGTAGACTTAAGTTTACATCATGTTGTACTTGTACTACAGGGATTATCCTTGTGTCATGACACAAAACGTAACCCGTTGTGATGGTGCCTATCGTGATACTAGGCAAGCCGACATTTTCAAAACACTTTCAACATTTAATAGAAATGAATTAAGATATTTAAAATAACCGGAGTTTTTCATAGAAACGGGGAAAAACCCAAAGCATCGGTGCGGAAAAGTAGCCCGACATTGGGGTGTCGCCAAGTCATGAGCATCTAAACAACCAGTCTAGAAACAGGGTCTACAACAGTCTATACCAAAATGCCAATTTAAGAAAGAAAAGATACTAAGAAAGGAGGGACAAGGACTGCGAACGCCGATAGCTACCTCGTAAGACTCCGATACTCAACCACGCTCGAGATCAACGTCCACCATGTCCGAGAACACCTAGATCTGCACACGAGGTGCATGGAGTAACGTGAGTACATCCAACTCAGTAAGTAACAATAATAAATAAGGAACTGAAGACAGTGACGAGCTACAAAGTTATAGTTCATTTTCAAGAATTCCAGCAAAGAATAGACATGCTTTCAAATCCAGCAGTTTAAGTCAAATCAGTTTTATACAGTTCAAGTTCAGGTAATCTGGATATAAAATCTTTCAGAAATTTCACAACAATCATAGATAGCAACTAAGTGCAACAACAAATGAAAAGCAAGTACAGCCTCTCAGGGCAACAGTCACTCAACTCGTCACAACAGCTCAATCACTCGGCTCTCAGCCCTCACTACTCACACTCAATAGGTACCTGCGCTCACTGGGGTGTGCGGACTCCGGAGGGGCTCCTTTCAGCCCAAGCGCTATAATCCGCACGGACAACTCAGGTGCTGCACGGACAACTCACGTGCTATAGTATCAATATGTGGATCCACACAGACAACTCACGTGGTGCACGGACAACTCACGTGTCATAGTATCAATACCTCACAGACAGGCCCTCGACCTCACTCAGTCATCAACCTCTCTAGTCTCTAGGGCTCTCAGAAATCATAAAGATCAGCCCTAAACAAAATAACATAGTGTATCAACAAAAATCAAGAAGAGACTGAGATATGATACGCGGTAAAACCATGACTGAGTACACGACAGGAATTGCCAAATAATTCAACATATACGCGACCGCTGTGGGTCCCAACAGTACAATCACATAGCCTAAGCATGATTTCTAACATGATTTGCAGTCAAATTTCTATAACACAGGGAGAGCATATAGCTAACAACAAGTTATTCAACTTTACAGTTCCACGGAATGGACCAAGTCCCAATCCTTACAGTGTAAGCCCACACGCCCGTCACCTAACATGTGCGTCACCTCCAAAATACTCATATAATCCAATAATCCGGGGTTTCATACCCTTAGGACCAGATTTAAAACTGTTACTTACCTCAAACCACGCAAAATCCTACTCTGCAACGCCTTTGCTCCTCGAATCAATCTCCAAACACCCCGAATCTAGCCACAAGCAGTACGATATAATTAATATAGGCTAAAAGAATCAATTCCACAAGAAAAACACAAAATTATAAGCCAAAATCTGAAATAGGCTCAAACTAGCCCCCGAGCCCACGTTTCGAAATTTGATAAAAGTTACAAAACCCGAAAGCCCATTCACTCACGAGTCTAACCATACTAAATTCATCAAAATCCAACATCATTTGGTCCTCCAAATCCCCAAAATCCACTCTCCAAATCTGAATTCCTAAACCCCCAAATTTCACTTAAAAATATCACTAATTAGTTGGGGAAATCAGTGGAGAATCAAGATTTATGATAAAAAAATGAGTACAAGAAGCTTACCTCAATAATCCCCTCGAAAATCTTCTCCAAAATCGCCTAAGTCCGAGTCTCAAATGGTGAAATAAGACTAAAATCGGGAACCCTTGCTTTTAAACCTTCTGCCCAAACTTTACGCATCTGCGGACCCACTGTCGCATATGCGACGCCGCACCAGCGGAAAATCCATTGTGGTTGCAGATTCCACTTAAAATCCTAAATTCCGCTCCTACGGCTAAAACTCGCACTTGTGCCCTGCTACCCGCTTTTGCGACCATCGCAGGTGCGGGAAAATCTTCGCACCTGTGGCTTCTGCTCAGCTCATCCTTGGCCGCTTCTGCGGTCCCATCCCCGCGTAGGCGAGCTCGCACCTGCGGTTCCCACTCCGCAGGTGCGATTACACCAGCAACAGCAGCTCTTTAGCTCCCCCTTCAAATCCAAAACCAAGTCCGAAATCTCCCGAATTCCACCCGAGGCCCCCGAGACCTCAACCAAACATGCCAACAAGTCATATAACCCAATACAAACTTAGTCGAACTTTCGAATCACTCAAAATAACATCAAAACACCGATTACACCCGGATTCAAGCCTAAAGAACTTCTAAACTTTTAAATTCTACAAAAGATGCCGAATCATACCAAACCACGTCCGATTGACTTCAAATTTTGCACACAATTCATATTCAACATTACGGACATACTCCAACTTCCGAAATTGGAATCCGACCCCGATATCAAAAAGTCAACCCCCGGTCAAACTTACCGAAAATTTGACTTTTGCCATTTCTAGCCTAAATCAGTTACAGACCTCAAATTCATAGTCCGGACATGCTCCTAAGTCCACAATCACCCAACGGAGTGAACGGAACTGACAGAACTCCATTCTGTATTCGTCTTCACACCATTCTGACTACGATCAAAATCCTAAGACTTAAGCTTCCGTTTTAGGGACAAGTGTCCCAAAACACTCTGAAACAAAAAATAAGACCTTCCCGCAAGTCACATAAGCATAAATAGATATGGGGAATGCAGTAAATAAAGATGTAGCAGGACTTGAGGCAACATTATTGGTGGAGGAAGATGAAGAAAGACATAGTGGAGTATGTAGCTCGTTGTCTAAATTGTCAACAAGTGAAATATGAGCATCAACGACTGAATGAATTGCTTCAGAAGTTAGAGATTCCAGAATGGAAATGGGAGAGGATCACTATGGATTTCGTTGTTGGGCTCCCACGAACTCAGAGGAAGTTCAATGCAGCTTGGGTGATTGTGGGTAGATTGACCAAGTCAGCTCATTGCAATCCTATGATGACTACCTACTCTTCCGAGCAGTTGGCTCGAATATATATTCGCGACATTGTCAGATTTCACGGCATACCGGTATCTATCATCTTTGACCGGGGTATGCAGTTTACATCACGGTTCTAGAGGGTAGTACAATATGAGTTAGGTACTCGGGTACAGTTCAGTACAACATTTCACCCTCAGACGGACGAGCAGTTCGAACACACTATTTAGATACTGGAGGATATGCTTCGTGCGTGTGTGATAGATTTTGGGGGTGCTTGGGATCAGTTCTTACCACTTGCGTATCTTGCTTACAACAACAGTTGTCAGTCAAGCATTCAGATGGCTCCGTATGAGGCCTTGTATGGTAGGTGGTGCCAGTCCCCAGTAGGTTGGTTCGAACCGGGCGAGGCTAGGCTATTGGGTACAGACTTGATTCAGGATTGACTTCGTACATCCCAATCTAGATAGAAGAGTTATACGAATCAGAAGGTTCGTGATGTTTCATTCATGGTTGATGAGCGGGTATTGCTCCGGGTTTCGCCTATGAAGGGTGTGATGAGGTTCGGGAAGAAGGGCAATTTGAGCCCTAGGTATATTGGGCCTTAAGAGATTCTTGAAAGAGTTGGAGAGGTGGCTTACAGACTTGCGCTACCACCTAGTCTCTCTGCAGTTCATCCGGTATTCCATGTTTCTATGCTTCAAAAATATCACGGGGATTCGTCTCATGTGTTAGACTTCAGTCCGGTTCAGTTGGACAAGGATCTATCTTATATTGAGAAACCAGTGGCTATTTTAGATAGGCAGGTTCGAAAGCTGAGGTCAAAGAACATTGCTTCCGTGAAGGTTCAATGGAGGGGTCATCCGGTCGAGGAGGCGACTTGGGAGACCGAGCATGATATACGTAGCCGTTATCCACACTTATTCACAAGCTCAAGTACTTTTTCTAACTCCGTTCGAGGACGAACGTTTGTTTTAGAGGTGGAGAATGTGATGACCCAAAATGTCATCTTTTAATTAATTCTGTGTTCTAAGACCACGAAAAGCACTATTTATCCTTCCTCGACTTGCGTGCGCAGTCCATAAAATTTTCTGGAAAGTTTTCAGGTGAAAAATGGATTAAAATGTGAATTAGAGCTTTAAAACTTAACTGAGTTGACTTTGGTCAACATTTTGAGCAAACGGATTCGGATCAGTGTTTTGATAATTTTGGTAGGTCCGTATCGTGATTTGGGACTTAGGCGTATGTCCGGAATCAAATTCCGAGGTCCCTAGCCCGAGATATGGAATTTTAATGAAAAATTAAAAGTTTAAGTTCAAATAGTGACCGGATGTCAAATTATGTGCAAACGACCCCGGAATAGAATTTTGATGATTCCAACAGCTCCGTACGGTGATTTTGGACTTAGGAGCATGATCGGAATTCTATTTGGAAGTCCGTAGTAGAATTAGGCTTGAAATGCCGAAAGTTGAATTTTTGAGAAGTTTGACCGAGAGGTTGACTTTTTGATATCGAGGTCGAAATCCGATTCTGAAAATTTTCATAGCTCAGTTATGTCATTTATGACTTGTGTGCAAAATTTGAAGTCATTCCGAATTGATTTGATGTGTTTCGACACAAGATATAGAATTTGAAAGTTCAAAGTTCATTGATTTTGATTTGAGGTGCGATTCGTCGTTTTGATATTGTTTGATGTAGTTTGAAGCCTCGACTAAGTTCGTATGGTATTTTGGGACATGTTGGAATAATTGGTTAAGGTACCGAGGGTCTCGGGTGGATTTCGGAAGGTAACCGGAATGGATTTCGGACAAAGTGCTGGAAATTTCTGTTTGCAGAAATTTCTGTTGCAGAAATTCCGTGCGTGGAGCCAAGTTTGGAAGCTTATATCTCGCAATGCATAAGGAATCAAAAAATGTACAAATATGAAAGTTGTAGTCGTTGGATTATAGGTTCCAGAAAGTTAAACTATGCATTATTTGGACATTTGTACAGAACGTTATGATGGATTGAAAGAAGGCTGGTAGAGCAGTTTCGCCAGAAATTTCGCCAGAAATTCTGATGCATGCAGCCAACTTTGGGACCTTATATCTCGCAATACATAAGGAATCGGAATAATTGCAAAACATGAAAGTTGTAGTCGGTGGATTCTAGTTTCCAGAAAGTTAAACCATTTATCATTTGGACATTTGTACATAAAGTTATGATCAATTGAAGTAAAACTGGTAGAGCTGTTTCTAGTAGACTTGTAGTGACGAAAAATGGACTTTTAGTGACGGATTGGCAGAAACTTAAGGACCAAAAATACTCATTTCATTCATTTCGTTTTGGATTTTTGGAGCACGGTTTTTGGGCAATTTTTGGGCGATTTTCACGGGAAAACATTGGGGGTAAGTGTTCCTTATCCTATATTGATTATATTTCATGATTCCATACTCATTTACATAATGAATCCGTGAATTTATGGAAGAAAAATCAAGATTTTTGCAAAATCTTCCAAAAATAAAAATTTAAGATTTGGAGGTCGAGTTGTTATCGGATTTTGGTAAAATTGGTATGGGTGGACTCGTAATTGAATGGGTTGTCGGATTTTATAAGTTTCGCCGGATTCCGATATGTGGGCCCCACGGGCAAACTTTGAGCTAATTTCGGATTTTAATGAAAATGTAATATTTTCTTATGAAATTGATTACTATAATTTTTGTTGACTGTCTCGAATTAATTATGACTAGATACGAGTCGATCGGAGTCAGAAAATCGAGGAAAAAGCATAATACTTGATTAAATTGGAGCAAGTCGAGGTAAGTGACTTGTCTAACCTTGTGTGGGAGAAATTTCCCCTAGAATTGGTATTGATGTGATTATTGAAATGTGTTGAAAGTCGTGTGCACGAGGTGACGAGTGTGTACACGGGTTAATTTACGAAAGATTATATTTTTAAATTGTGTAGATCACTGTTGCGCATTTATTAAATTATTTTATCTTGTTATATTCTTCATCATTGATGTGAGATATATACTTCAAATTTGTTTGATCTTTTCTTACTAATTGTTTTACCTGTTTAGTTGAAACTTGGTTTCTTTTATTCTGTGCATTATTTGAAGGTTGATTTTCTTTAAATTAAATATTATTAATATGAAGTATTTGACATTTTTAAACTTGATATTGAAGCAACGTAGTAAAGATTTTGAAATATTATTTTCCTAAATTATTTACTCCTGAATATTTTTATACTCATTGTGAGGGAGCCGTGAGCTCTTTATTGTGGAAGAATATTATTGATGAATTATTTTGACATGAGCTGTGAGCTCTTTATTGTGAAAAACTATTATTGATGATTTATTTTGGCATGAGCCGTGAGCTCTTTATTGTGGCAAACTATTATTGATGATTTATTTTGGCATGAGCCGTGAGCTCTTTATTGTGGAAGAATATTATTGATGAATTATTTTGACATGAGCTGTGAGCTCTTTATTGTGAAAAACTATTATTGATGATTTATTTTGGCATGAGCCGTGAGCTCTTTATTGTGGCAAACTATTATTGATGATTTATTTTGGCATGAGCCGTGAGCTCTTTATTGTGGAAGAATATTATTGATGAATTATTTTGACATGAGCTGTGAGCTCTTTATTGTGGAAAACTATTATTGATGATTTATTTTGGCATGAGCCGTGAGCTCTTTATTGTGGAAAAATATTGTTGTTGAATTATTTTGGCAAGTTAAATTATTTGAGCACTTGAGGTACAAATTGTGATATATTGTGATATTGATACGCATGCGGTGGTATAAGGTCTGGGTGTTGAAACGCATGCGGTGAGATAAGGGTGGCTTGATACGCGTGGCTAGTAGGGGAACTACTAGAAGTCATGCGGTGTGATAAGGGTGGCTAAAACGCGGGATGCTATTTCGGAAAAAATGTTTTCTTTAAATAAATTGTGAAGGCTCCCGCGGTGATATAAGGAAATGAGATATTGTGAATTTATTTATGATTTGGGACTACGAGGCGGTACCTCGGGAGTGCCCTTGTTGATATTGATTTTTGGCCGTAGTTGCCTTTGATTATTATTGTAATTTTCATAAAGTTGAAGGAAATTCTGTTTTGATTTCCACGAGATATTATTTGCAATTATTTGGTGTCATTAAATGTGACATACTATTTGATTCATTTTCAATGTCATTTTATTTTACTACATTGATAAACATTTTACCATGCTATTATTATATTCCAGTAGGGACTCACCTGACCTCGTCACTACTCTACCGAGGTTAGGCTTGGCACTTACTGGGTACCGCTGTGGTGTACTCATACTACGCTTCTGCACATCTTTTTGTGCAGATCCAGGTACATTTTACCAGCCTAGACGTCATTGAGTTACCTGCGCACGGAGACTTCGAGGTATATCTGCCAGCATCCGCAGACTCCGGAGTCCCCTTCTATCATTTTATGTTGCTTCCTTATATTTTATCTAGACCTTGACATATAGAGACATTAAGAATAAATTCTTAGAAGCTTGTGACTTATTTCTACCGGATTTTGGGAGTTGAAATTGTTTGAATTGTAGTTTAATTATTTCAGATATTTATTATTATTCCGCATTGATAGGCTTACCTAGTCTTAGAGACTAGGTGCCATCACGACATCCTACGGAGGGAATTTGGGGTCGTGACAGATTCGTTGTTTGAGAATACCACCGTACCCTTCATCAGAGGCGTCAGTTTCAACTATCATGAATGCCTCATGATTAGGAATGCCTAGACAAGGAAGTTTTTGAACAATAGATTTGACTCTTTTGACAGTGTCAGTTTGTTCTTGACTCCATGGAACTGGATTCTTTCTAAGACGCTTGTATAGTGGTTCACAGATTTTTCTAATATCAGGAATGAAGTCTGCTACGTAATTAAGGCTTCCTAAGAACCTTTGTAATTGTGTTTTATCTAAGATTTCATCAGGAAATTTTGAGGAGAACTCAATGGCTCTACAGATTGGTTTGTAAGTGCCTTGGTAAAGATCATGTCCTAAAAATCTAATAGTCGTTTGAAACAACTTAATCTTCTTAGCACTTACTACAAGTCCATTATGTCTTACAACTTTAAAGAATGTATTTAAATGTTTAAAGTGAGATTCTATATCTTCAGAAAATATTAAAACATCGTCAATGTAAACAATTGACATATTACTATATGGATTGAATAAGTTATTCATAATGTTTTGAAATTCTGATGGGGCATTTTTTAACCCGAAAGGCATTACGTTCCATTCATATTGTCCAAAGGGGACATTGAAGGTAGTTTTATATTTATCTTTCTCGCTAATTTGAATTTGCCAAAATCCTGATTTCATATCAAATTTGCTATAAATATTTGCTTTATAAGTTCTTTTTAATAAGTCTCTTTTATTAGGTATCGGGTACCTAATCCATTGTAAAACCTTGTTTAATGGTTTGTAATTAATAACTAATCTGGGAGCTCCTCTTTCCTTTTCTGCACTTTTATTAACATAAAAAGCTGCACAACTCCAAGGTGATTTAGAGGGTCTGATAATCTTCTTTTTAAGGAGATCGTTAATTTCATTTTTACAAACTTCCATGAGTTCATGATTCATCTGAATAGGTCTAGCCTTCGTGGGTATGGCTTGTTCAGTAAACTCATTAATATAAGGAAGTTCGACTTCATGCCTTCTTCTTTCCCAGAAGGCATTAGGTAATTCTGAACAAACTTCCAATTCGAGTTTTTCTTGGAAAGTTTTTATCCTTTCCTCCATTCACGGGGTTTTTAAAGTTTGTTCAATTTTGTGAACTTTTATATCATTTTTTAAATAATTTACCTGATTTGAAAGCAGGTTTATTTTAAAAATAGTCTTTGATTTGAGGAAGTCACTTTCCTCTTTGGAGATAGAATTAAGATAAGGGAATTTTATTTTCTTTCCTAAAATTGTAGTACAAATAGCTTCTAAATTATCATGAAATGGTTTAATCTGAGTTATAAAAGGTATACCTAAAATAATTTCTTCATTTCTATCCCTGGTTACCGCAAAATCATTTATAAAACAGATTCCATCATTGCAAATGTGGGCTTTTGATAGTTTATAATCTATCTTTAATTTTTCTCCTGTGGCGGAATATAATTTTTTAGTACTTTTTTCAAAGTATTTGGTTGGTATTATTCCTTCTATTATGCAGTTTCTATCTGCACCTGAGTCTAGTAATGCTAATTTATTAATCGTAATATCTTTTACCTTTAAGGTAATAGGAATATGATAACTGTGGGCTCTTACTTTAGTAATTTTTGCCACAGCTGTACCGCTAGTTGATTCTTTATCAATTTTTGAATTATCATCATCAGTGAAGTATTCTCCAATAGTTTCTTTTTTATTGGCTGCTTGTAATACTTCATTAGTAAGATTTTCCATTTCTATTTTGTCAAGTCTAAGCTTAACCATTTTTATTTCATCTTTTACAGATTTTAATTCTGTTTGGAGATGTTGAATAGTCGAGTGAGAGTTTACTCGAACTCGAAGTAATGTAGACCGTAGGCTTATTGGTTGAGTGAGTGATTTCTCGAACTCAAAATTAGAGTAGCCCGTAGGCCTAACAGTCGAGTGAGAATTTGCTCGAACTCGAAGTAATGTAGCCCGCAGGCTAAATGGTTGAGTGAGTGATTTCTCGAACTCAAAATAAGAGTAGCCCGTAGGCTTAGTAGTCGAGTGAGAGTTTGCTCGAACTCGAAGTAATGTAGCCAGTAGGATTAATGGTTGAGTGAGTGATATCTCGAACTTAAAATTAGAGTATCCCGTAGGCTAAGTAGTCGAGTGAGAGTTTGCTCGAACTCGAAGTAATGTAGCCCGTAAGCTTAATGGTTGAGTGAGTGATTTCTCGAACGCAAAATAAGAGTAGCCCGTAGGCTCAATGGTTGAGTGAGTTATTTCTCGAACTCAAAATAAGAGTAGCCCGTAGGCTTAGTAGTCGAGTGAGAGTTTGTTCGAACTCGAAGTAATGTAGCCCGTAGGATTAATGATTGAGTGAGTGATTTCTCGAACTTAAAATTAGAGTAGTCCATAGGCTTAGTAGTCGAGTGAGAGTTTGCTCGAACTCGAAGTAATGTAGCCCGTAGGCTTAATGGTTGAGTGAGTGATTTCTCTAAATCAAAATAAGAGTAGCCCGTAGGCTTCGTAGTTGAGTGAGAGTTTGCTCGAACTCGAAGTAATGTAGCCCGTAATCATAATGGTTGAGTGAGTAATTTCTCGAACTCAAAATAAGAGTAGCCCTTAGGCTTAGTAGTCGTGTGAGAGTTTGCTCGAACTTGAAGAAATGTAGCCCGTAGGCTTAATAGTTGATTGAGTGATTTCTCGAACTCAAAATTAGAGTAGCCCTTACGCTTAATAGTCAAGTGAGAGTTTGCTCGAACTCTAAGTAATGTAGCCCGTACGCTTAATGGTTGAGTGATTGATTTCTTGAACTCAAAATAAGAGTAGCTCGTAGGATTAGTAGTCGAGTGAGAGTTTGCTCGAACTCAAAGTAATGTACCCCGTAATCATAATGGTTGAGTGAGTAATTTCTCGAACTCAAAATAAGAGTAGCCCGTAGGCTTAATAGTCAAGTGAGAGTTTGCTCGAACTCGAAGAAATGTAGCCCGTAGGATTAATGGTTGAGTGAGTGATTTCTCGAACTTAAAATTAGAGTAGCCCATAGGCTTAGTAGTCGAGTGAGAGTTTGCTCGAACTTGAAGTAATGTAGACCGTAGGCTTAATGGTTGAGTGAGTGATTTCTCTAACGCAAAATAAGAGTAGCCCGTAGGGTTAATAGTCGAGTGAGAGTTTGCTCGAACTCGAAGTAATGTAGCCCGTAGGCTTAATGGTTGATTGAGTGATTTTTCGAACTCAAAATAAGAGTAGCCCGTAGGGTTATTAGTCGAGTGAGAGTTTGCTCGAACTCGAAGTAATGTAGCCCGTAGGCTTAATGGTTGAGTGAGTGATTTCTCGAACTTAAAATAAGAGTAGCCCGTAGGCTTAGTAGTCGACTGAGAGTTTTCTCGAACTAGAAGTAATGTAGCTCGTAGGCTTAATGGTTGAGTGAGTGATTTCTCGAACTCAAAATAAGAATAGCCCGTAGGCTTAACAGTCGAGTGAGAGTTTGCTTGAACTCTAAGTAATGTAGCCCGTAGGCTCAATGGTTGAGTGAGTTATTTCTCGAATTCAAAATAAGAGTAGCCCGTAGGGTTAATAGTCGAGTGAGAGTTTGCTCGAACTCGAAGTAGTGTAGCCCGTAGGCTAAATGGTTGAGTGAGTGATTTCTCGAATTCAAAATAAGAGTAGCCCGTAGGCTTAGTAGTCGAGTGAGAGTTTGCTCGAACTCGGAGTAATGTAGCCCGTAGGATTAATGGTTGAGTGAGTGATTTCTAGAACTTAAAATTAGAGTAGCCCGTAGGCTTAGTAGTCGAGTGAGAGTTTTCTCGAACTCGAAGTAATGTAGCCCGTAGGCTTAATGGTTGAGTGAGTGATTTCTCGAACTCAAAATAAGAATAGTCCGTAGGCTTAGCAGTGGAGTGAGAGTTTGCTCGAACTCTAAGTAATGTAGCCCGTGGGCTTAATGGCTGAGTGAGTGATTTCTCGAACGCAAAATAAGAGTAGCTCGTAGGCTTAATAGTCGAGTGACAATTTGCTCGAACTCGAAGTAATGTAGCCCGTAGGCTTAATGGTTGAGTGACTTATTTCTCGAACTCACTCACTCAACCATTAATCCTACAGGCTACATTACTTCGAGTTTGAGCAAATTCTAACTCGACTACTAAGCCTACGGGCTACATTACTTCGAGTTCGAGAAAACTCTCACTCGACCATTGAGCCTACGAGCTACTCTTATTTTGAATTCGATAAATTACTCACTCAACCATTAAGTCTACGGGCTACATTACTTCGAGTTCGAGCAAACTCTCACTCGACTATTAAGCCTACGGGGTACTCTTATTTTGAGTTCAAGAAATCACTCACTCAACCATTAAGCCTACGGGGTACATTACTTCGAGTTCGAGCAAACTCTCACTCGACTACTAAGCCTACGGGCTACTCTTCTTTTGAATTCGAGAAATCACTCACTCAACCATTAAGCCTACGGGCTACATTACTTCGAGTTCGAGCAAACTCTCACTCGACTACTAAGATTACGGGCTACCCTAATTTTAAGTTCGTGAAATCACTCACTCAACCATTAAATCTACGGGCTACATTACTTCGAGTTTGATCAAACACTCGCTCGACTACTAAGCCTACGAGCTACTCTTATTTTGAGTTTGAGAAATCACTCAATCAACCATTAAGCCTACGGGCTACATTACCTCGAGTTCGAGCAAACTCTCACTCGACTATTAACCCTACGGGCTACTCTTATTTTGCGTTCGAGAAATCACTCACTCAACCATTAAGCCTACGGGCTACATTACTTCGAGTTTGAGCAAACTCTCACTCTACTACTAAGATTACGGGCTACTCTAATTTTAAGTTCGTGAACTCACTCACTCAACCATTAATCCTACGGGCTACATTACTTTGAGTTAGAGCAAACTCTCGCTCGACTAATAAACCTACGGGCTACTCTTATTTTGAGTTCGAGAAATCACTCAATCAACCATTAAGCCTACGGGTAACATTACTTCGAGTTCGAGCCAACTCTCACTCGACTATTAAGCCTACGGGCTACTCTTATTTTGAGTTCGAGAAATCACTCACTCAACCATTAAGCCTACGGGCTACATTACTTCGAGTTTGAGCAAACTCTCACTCGACTACGAATCCTACGGGCTACTCTTATTTTGAGTTCGAGAAATCACTCACTCAACCATTAAGCATACGGGCTACATTACTTCGAGTTTGAGCAAACTCTCACTCTACTACTAAGATTACGGGCTACTCTAATTTTAAGTTCGTGAACTCACTCACTCAACCATTAATCCTACGGGCTACATTACTTTGAGTTAGAGCAAACTCTCGCTCGACTAATAAACCTACGGGCTACTCTTATTTTGAGTTCGAGAAATCACTCAATCAACCATTAAGCCTACGAGTAACATTACTTCGAGTTCGAGCCAACTCTCACTCGACTATTAAGCCTACGGGCTACTCTTATTTTGAGTTCGAGAAATCACTCACTCAACCATTAAGCCTACGGGCTACATTACTTCGAGTTTGAGCAAACTCTCACTCGACTACGAAGCCTACGGGCTACTCTTATTTTGAGTTCGAGAAATCACTCACTCAACCATTAACCCTACGGGCTACATTACTTCGAGTTCGAGCAAACTCTCACTCGACTACTAAGCCTACGGGCTACTCTTATTTTGAGTTCGAGAAATCACTCACTCAACCATTAAGCCTACGGTCTACATTACTTCGAGTTCGAGAAAACTCTCACTCGACTACTAAGCCTACGAGCTACTCTTAATTTGAGTTCGAGAAATCACTCACTCAACCATTAAGCCTACGGGCTACATTACCTCGAGTTCGAGCAAACTCTCACTCGACTATTAACCCTATGGGCTACTCTTATTTTGAGTTCGATAAATCACTCACTCAACCATTAAGCCTACGGGGTACAATTCTTCGAGTTCGAGCAACCTCTCACCCGATAGGTAAGCCTACGGGCTACTCTTATTTTGAGTTCGAGAAATTACTCACTCAACCATTATGATTATGGGGTACATTACTACGAGTTCGAGCAAAATCTCACTCGACTACTAAGCCTACGGGCTACTCTTATTTTGAGTTCGAGAAATCACTCACTCAACCATTAAGCCTACGGGCTACATTACTTCGAGTTCGAGCAAACTCTCACTCGACTACTAAGCCTAAGGGCTACTCTAATTTTAAGTTCGATAAATCACTCACTCAACCATTAATCCTACGGGCTACATTACTTCGAGTTCGAGCAAACTCTCACTCGACTACTAAGCCTACGGGCTACTCTTATTTTGAGTTCGAGAAATAACTCACTCAACCATTGAGCCTACGGGCTACTCTTATTTTGAGTTTGAGAAATTACTCACTCAATCATTAAGTCTACGGGCTACATTACTTCGAATTTGTGAAAACTCTCACTCGACTACTAAGCCTACGAGCTACTCTTATTTTGAGTTCGAGAAATCACTCACTCAACCATTAAGTCTACGGGCTACATTACTTCGAGTTCGAGCAAATTCTCACTCGACTACTAAGCCTACGAGCTACTCTTATTTTGAGTTCGAGAAATCACTCACTCAACCATTAAGCCTACGGGCTACATTACTTCGAGTTAGAGCAAACTCTCACTCGACTACTAAGATTACGGGCTACTCTAATTTTAAGTTCGTGAAATCACTCACTCAACCATTAATCCTACGGGCTACATTACTTCGAGTTTGATCAAACACTCGCTCGACTACTAAACCTACGGGCTACTCTTATTTTGAGTTTGAGAAATCACTCAATCAACCATTAAGCCTACGGGCTACATTACCTCGAGTTCGAGCAAACTCTCACTCGACTATTAACCCTACGGGCTACTCTTATTTTGCATTCGAGAAATCACTCACTCAACCATTAAGCATACGGGCTACATTACTTCGAGTTCGAGCAAACTCTCACTCGACTACTAAGATTACGGACTACTCCAATTTTAAGTTCGTGAAATCACTCACTCAACCATTAATCCTACGGGCTACATTACTTCGAGTTCGAGCAAACTCTCACTCGACTAATAAACCTACGGGCTACTCTTATTTTGAGTTCGAGAAATCACTCAATCAACCATTAAGCCTACGGGCTACATTACTTCGAGTTCGAGCAAACTCTCACTCGACAATTAACCCTACGGGCCACATTTATTTTGCGTTCAAGAAATCACTCACTCAACCATTAAGCCTATGGGCTACATTACTTCGAGTTCGAGCAAACTCTCACTCGACTATTAAGCCTACGGGCTAGTCTTATTTTGAGTTCGAGAAATCACTCACTCAACGACTAAGCCTACGGTCTACATTACCTCGAGTTCGAGCAAACTCTCACTCGATTACTAAGCCTACGAGCTACTCTTATTTTGAGTTCGAGAAATCACTCACTCAACCATTAAGGCTACGGGCTACATTACTTCGAGTTCGAGCAAACTCTCACTCGACTACTAAGCCTACGAGCTACTCTTATTTAGAATTCGAGAAATCACTCACTCAACTATTAAGCCTACGGGCTACATTACTTCGAGTGGTAGAAAATTCTAAATCGACTATTAAGCCCTGGGGCAACTCTTATTTTGAGTTCGAGAAATCACTCATACAACCATTAAGCCTACGGGCTACATTACTTCGAGTTTGAGCAAACTCTCACTCAACTATGAAGCCTACGGGCTACTCTTATTTTGAGTTCGAGAAATCACTCACACAACCATTAAGCCTACGGGCTACATTACTTCGAGTTCGAGCAAACTCTCACTCAACTACTAAGCCTACGGGCTACTCTTATTTTGAGTTCGAGAAATCACTCATTACTTCGAGTTCGAGCAAACTCTCACTCGACTACTAAGATTACGGGCTACTCTAATTTTAAGTTCGAGAAATAACTCACTCAACCATTAAACCTACGGGCTACATTACTTCGAGTTCGAGCAAACTTTCACTAGACTAATAAACCTACGGGCTACTCTTTTTTTGAGTTCGAGAAATCACTCAATCAACCATTAAGCCTAAGGGCTACATTACCTCGAGTTCGAGCAAACTCTCACTCGACTATTAACCCTACGGGCTACTCTTATTTTGAGTTCGATAAATCACTCAATCAACCATTAAGCCTACAGGCTACATTTCTTGGAGTTCGAGAAACTCTCACCCAACTACTAAGCCTACGGGCTACTCTTATTTTGAGTTCGAGAAATTACTCACTCAACCATTATAATTACGGGGTACATTACTTCGAGTTCGAGCAAACTCTCACTCGACTGCTAAGCCTACGGGCTAATCTTATTTTGAGTTCGAGAAATCATTCACTCAACCATTAAGCCTACGGGCTACATTACTTCGAGTTCGAGCAAACTCTCACTCGACTACTAAGCCTATGGGCTACTCTAATTTTAAGTTCGAGAAATCACTCACTTAACCATTAATCCTATGCGCTACATTACTTCGAGTTCGAGCAAACTCTCACTCGAATACTAAGCCTACGGGCTACTCTTATTTTGAGTTTGAGAAATAACTCACTCAACCATTGAGCCTACGGGCTACTCTTATTTTGAGTTTGAGAAATTACTCGCTCAACCATTAAGTCTACGGGCTACATTACTTCGAATTTGAGCAAACTCTCACACGACTACTAAGCCTACGAGCTACTCTTATTTTTAGTATGAGAAATCACTCACTCAACCATTAAGTCTACGAGCTTCATTATTTCGAGCTCGAGCAAACTCTCACTCCACTACTAAGCCTACGAGCTACTCTTATTTTGAGTTCGAGAAATCACTCACTCAACCATTAAGCCTATGGTCTACATTACTTCGAGTTCGAGCAAACTCTCACTCGACTACTAAGATTACGGGTTACTCTAATTTTAAGTTCGTGAAATCACTCACTCAACCATTACGCCTACGGTCTACATTACTTCGAGTTTGATCAAACACTCGCTCGACTACTAAGCCTACGGGCTACACTTATTTTGAGTTTGAGAAATCACTCAATCAACCATTAAACCTACGGGCTACATTACCTCGAGTTCGAGCAAACTCTCACTCAACTATTAACCCTACGGGCTACTCTTATTTTGCGTTCGAGAAATCACTCACTCAACCATTAAGCCTACGGGCTACATTACTTCGAGTTCGAGCAAACTCTCACTCGACTACTAAGATTACGGTCTACTCTAATTTTAAGTTCGTGAAATCACTCACTCAACCATTAATCCTACGGGCTACATTACTTCGAGTTCGAGCAAACTCTCACTCGACTAATAAACTACGGGCTACTCTTATTTTGAGTTAGAGAAATCCCTCAAACAACCATTAAGCCTACGGGCTACATTACTTCAAGTTCGAGCAAACTCTCACTCAACTATTAACCCTACGGGCTACACTTATTTTGCGTTCGAGAAATCACTTAATCAACCATTAAGCCTACGGGCTACATTACTTCAAGTTCGAGCAAACTCTCACTCGACTATTAAGCCTACGGGCTACTCTTATTTTGAGTTCGAGAAATCACTCACTCAACCTTTAAGCCTATAGTCTACATTACTTCGAGTTCGAGCAAACTCTCACTCGACTACTAAGCCTACGAGCTACTCTTATTTTGAGTTCGAGAAATCAATCACTAAACCATTAAGCCTACGGGTTACCCATTAAGCCTACGGGCTACATTACCTCGAGTTCGAGCAAACTCTCACTCAGCTACTAAGCCTACGAGCTACTCTTATTTTGAGTTCGAGAAATCACTCACTCAACCATTAAGCCTACGGGCAACATTACTTCGAGTTCGAGCAAACTCTCACTCGACTACTAAGCCTACGAGCTACTCTTATTTAGAATTCGAGAAATCACTCACTCAACTATTAAGCCTACGGGCTACATTACTTCTAGTGCTAGCAAATTCTAAATCGACTATTAAGCCTTGGGGCAACTCTTATTTTGAGTTCGAGAAATCACTCATACAACCATTAAGCCTACGGGCTACATTACTTCGAGTTCGAGCAAACTCTCACTCAACTACGAAGCCTACGGGCTACTCTTATTTTGAGTTCGAGAAATCACTCACACAACCATTAAGCCTACGGGCAACATTACTTCGAGTTCGAGCAAACTCTCACTCAACTACTAAGCCTACGGGCTACTCTTATTTTGAGTTCGAGATATCACTCATTACTTCGAGTTCGAGCAAACTCTCACTCGACTATTAAGCCTACGGGCTACTCTTATTTTGAGTTCGAGAAATCAATCACTCAACCATTAAGCCTACGGTCTACATTACTTCGAGTTCGAGCAAACTCTCACTCGATCACTAAGCCTACGAGCTACTCTTATTTTGAGTTCGAGAAATCAATCAATCAACCATTAAGCCTACGGGCTACATTACCTCGAGTTCGAGCAAACTCTCACCCGAATATTAACCCTACGGGCTACTCTTATTTTGCGTTTGAGAAATCACTCACTCAACCATTAAGCCTATGGGCTACATTACTTCGAGTTCGAGCAAACTCTCACTCGATCACTAAGCCTATGAGCTACTCTTATTTTGAGTTCGAGAAATCAATCAATCAACCATTAAGCCTACGGGCTACATTACCTCGATTTCGAGCAAACTCTCACCCGACTATTAACCCTACGGGCTACTCTTATTTTGCGTTTGAGAAATCACACACTCAACCATTAAGCCTATGGGCTACATGACTTCGAGTTCGAGCAAACTCTCACTCGACTACTAAGATTACGGTCTACTCTAATTTTAAGTTAGAGAAATCACTCACTCAACCATTAAGCCTACGGGCTACATTACTTCGAGTGCTAGCAAATTCTAAATCGACTATTAAGCCTTGGGGCAACTCTTATTTTGAGTTCGAGAAATCACTCATACAACCATTAAGCCTACGGGCTACACTACTTTGAGTTCGAGTAAACTCTCACTCAACTACTAAGTGTACGGGCTACTCTTATTTTGAGTTCGAGAAATCACTCACACAACCATTAAGCCTACGGGCTACATTACTTCGAGTTCGAGCAAACTCTCACTCAACTACTAAGCCTACGGGCTACTCTTATTTTGAGTTTGAGAAATCACTCATTACTTCGAGTTCGAGCAAACTCTCACTCGACTATTAACCCTACGGACTACTCTTATTTTGAGTTCAAGAAATCACTCACTCAACCATTAAGCCTACGGGCTACATTACTTCGAGTTCGAGCAAACTCTCACTCGACTAATAAACCTACGGGCTACTCTTTTTTTGAGTTCGAGAAATCACTCAATCAACCATTAAGCCTACGGGCTACATTAAGTCGAGTCCGGGCAAACTCTCACTCGACTATTAACCCTACGGGCTACTCTTATTTTGCGTTCGACAAATCACTCACTCAACCATTAAGCCTACGGGCTACATTACTTCGAGTTCGAGCAAACTCTCACTCGACTATTAAGCCTACGGGCTACTCTTATTTTGAGTTCGAGAAATCACTCACTCAACCATTAAGCCTACGGGCAACATTACTTCGAGTGCTAGTAAATTCTAAATCGACTATTAAGCCTTGGGGAAACTCTTATTTTGAGTTCGAGAAATCACTCATACAACCATTAAGCCTACGGGCTACATTACTTCGAGTTCGAGCAAACTCTCACTTCACAAAATTGAACAAACTTTAAAAACCCCGGGAATGGAGGAAAGGATAAAAACTTTCCAAGAAAAACTCGAATTGGAAGCTTGTTCAGAATTACCTAATGCCTTCTGGGAAAGAAGAAGGCATGAAGTCGAACTTCCTTATATTAATGAGTTTACTGAACAAGCCATACCCACGAAGGCTAGACCTATTCAGATGAATCATGAACTCATGGAAGTTTGTAAAAATGAAATTAACGATCTCCTTAAAAAGAAGATTATCAGACCCTCTAAATCACCTTGGAGTTGTGCAGCTTTTTATGTTAATAAAAGTGCAGAAAAGGAAAGAGGAGCTCCCAGATTAGTTATTAATTACAAACCATTAAACAAGGTTTTACAATGGATTAGGTACCCAATACCTAATAAAAGAGACTTATTAAAAAGAACTTATAAAGCAAATATTTATAGCAAATTTGATATGAAATCAGGATTTTGGCAAATTCAAATTAGCGAGAAAGATAAATATAAAACTGCCTTCAATGTCCCCTTTGGACAATATGAATGGAACGTAATGTCTTTCGGGTTAAAAAATTCCCCATTAGAATTTCAAAACATTATGAATAACATATTCAATCCATACAGTAATATGTCAATTGTTTACATTGACGATGTTTTAATATTTTCTGAAGATATAGAATCTCACTTTAAACATTTAAATACATTCTTTAAAGTTGTAAGACATAATGGACTTGTAGTAAGTGCTAAGAAGATTAAGTTGTTTCAAACGACTATTAGATTTTTAGGACATGATCTTTACCAAGGCACTTACAAACCAATCTGTAGAGCCATTGAGTTCTTCTCAAAATTTCCTGATGAAATCTTAGATAAAACACAATTACAAAGGTTCATAGGAAGCCTTAATTACGTAGCAGACTTCATTCCTGATATTAGGAAAATCTGTGAACCACTATACAAGCGTCTCAGAAAGAATCCAGTTCCATGGAGTCAAGAACAAACTGACACTGTCAAAAGAGTCAAATCTATTGTTCAAAAACTTCCTTGTCTAGGCATTCCAAATCCTGAGGCATTCATGACAGTTGAAACTGACACCTCTGATGAAGGGTACGGTGGTATTCTCAAACAACGAATCTCTTTGAACTCTTCAGAACAATTAGTCCGTTTCACTTCCGGAATTTGGAATTCGGCACAGAAAAACTATAGTACAGTCAAAAAAGAGATTTTGTCTATAGTACTATGTATTACAAAGTTTCAAGACGACTTAATTAATAAAGAATTTTTATTAAGAGTTGATTGCAAGTAAGCTATAGAGATTTTACAAAACGATGTTAAAAACCTCATTTCAAAATAGATTTTCGCCAGATGGCAAGCACTATTATCTAGTTTTGATTTTCAAATTGAGTTTATTAAAGGTGAGGAAAATTCTTTACCCGACTTTCTAACCAGAGAATTCCTACAGGGAAAAAAATGAGACCGAACCAGAAGGGTCCCTTCAGGGCCTCACCAAAGAGAGAAAATAGGTATTCTGCACTAGCAGATTTTTATCCCCCCTTACCCGTAAGACCACCTCTAAATATAATGGTAACCCCTCCGAGAGTTCCCACTATAAACAAACCAGCTACAATGAAAGTCCTTGGTACTATTCCAAAAATAGAAGGACCATTCCAACAAGCTTCTTCGAAAGCTTCGACAAGCCAGACTGGTAAGACACTCACCAGTTCAGATTATGAAATGAAGACCCTAGAGTCATTTGCACAAGCAGTCAAGCCAGAGACACCATCCAAAAAGGAAGGTAAAAAACCAGTTTCTCAAGAAAAAGAAACATTTGAAATAATCTCCAAAGCACCAATCAAAGTGATAGCATTGGACAAAGGATACGAAAACTTCGACAAACAAGATTTGATCAGACCCTGTTATACAAACAGAAACTATGTTGAAACCAGTGACCCTCTCAAATCAAGAAGTTATTATGAATTTATCCTTACAGATACAGGATCAGTCAGTTTTGAACATACCCTCAGGGATGACAAAGACCCTGACAGCATCAAGTATTCTAGATTTACCATTCATAAAATTATGAGTCCCTTTGAATGGGGAATGGATCATTTGCACACACCGATTGTGCTCTCTGTACAATTTAGACCTCAAACATATAATTTTAAAGATTATATGGACGCATGGTATAACTTTATGTACCTACGCCCGGGTTCTCATACATGGTTCGTAAAATACAGCGAACAAGAAGCTAAGTCAGTCATACCAAGATGGTTCTATGACTGGTGGAAAACATTTGGAGGAACAGAGCAATCAATGCCCCGAAGCTTCCATATTCATTACGAGAGATTCCAGAAAGAACAGAAAATCTCTACCCTACCAGACCACATCAAGATTTGCAAATATTACTTTGCAAAAAGGATTTCTTTTGTTATTAGTTGGACGTTCGAAATAGAACAAATCGAACGAATTCAATATTTAGTTAAAATACAAAAAATCAAAGGATGTGTTCCTGAATCAAGAGAAATCAAGAAACCCAAACCAGCCAGCAAGAGTGGATCTACCAGTTCACAAGCAGAATTAAAAAAGAGACTCCTAGAAGTCTTAGCAAACATTGAAACAGCAAGTCCAGTAGAAATACATGCTATACTAGACACAGTATCAGCATCTTCCTCAACGGAAAACCAAGACAATGGGGACATGGAGGACCCACACGGAATGGCCCAAGCCTACCGGGCCTACGCAGAAGAAGAATAACAACTGAAGATAATGATTCTCCAGACAAAGACAAACGACTCTTCAAAAAGAAGGAGTCATCTGATAATGACAACCACAAGAAGACAAACACAGTACTTGCCTCTTCAGAAAAGCAGCAGACGACCCTTCAGTAAAGCAACAGACAGCAAACTAGGATCGTCCATTCAAACGGTTAAGATTAACTTAACAAAAATCTGAAGTCTATATAAAGACTCCAACCTTTGTAATAGAGGGCATCCGAAAATCTCCCAAGTTTTTCCCTATCCTTTCTTTCCCTCACTGTAAAATGTTCTATTATGTTTGAATAAAGCTTTTAACAAGTAAGTGTTTCTGTCTTTATTATTTAATTCCGCATTTATTTTATCTATTTTAAAGATAAAAATTAAGATCCTCTAAATGGTATCAGAGCCATGTTAAACATGTTAGGCTAAACCTATTATATTGTCTTTAGGGTTCGTCGAAATCTTGTTATCTTGTTCATGTTATAACTCTTAGACATTTCTATACTGTTCATTTCTGCATAGGTTTACTGTTCATCTTCTTTAAAGCTCCTGATCTTACTAGGTTACTGTTCTATGTTCATAGTGTGAGGGATCCTTGTAGGATGTCGATTAAACCTTATTAAACTACCGTCAGTTGCCGTCGTCCATAGGCTAGGGTGTGCCGCGAGAGACAGGACACAACAGGACACAGTTAACACGTTTAATCTCCAACCCCCAAGATAACTTAGAACTAAGAACACTACCAAGATAGATCTGCAGTAAAGAAGAAGATAAGTAGTAAACACTATACAGTTAAGAACATTATAGAATTAGACTATTACATGATAGGATAACAGAGATAGTTGTCTTCTTGAGAACTACTGCTACTGTTTGAGCTATATGCCATGTTTTGAATGTCTTGTGCAGCTAATAACTTGATTGTTTCTATCGAGTTATTGATGGCAATAGTAGATTCACAAGTTTTGATGTTATAATTTTTTATAAAATCAAACTTACCAGTATGATAGATAGCACTGTAGGATTCTCTAGGAATACTCCAATTTTGTAAATCATTTTCTATTTTGTCAAAATTTAATTAAGAAATTAAGTTCTATCGAAAAGGATTATAATGATTTAAGAATAAAAGAAGATTTTCTTGGTAAGAAAGAAAAACTTGAGTTTCTAATACAATACTCCAAAAATACATCTGAAGAAATTAGTAAATTAGAAACAGTCTCTACAATCAAATCCATTGATTCTGAAATCAACAGAATTACTAACGATCCAAGACATTCTAATAAAAAGAAAGTAGCATGCAGGCTTAGCAGTCGAGTTAATGATTCGAACACGATGCAATGTAGCCCGTAGGCGTAATAATAGAGTGAGTGCTTGCTCGAACTCGAAATAAAAGTAGCTCGTAGGCTTAGTAGTCGAGTGAATGATTCGAACTCAAAATAATGTTGCCCGTAGGCATAATAGTCAAGTGAGTGCTTGCTCGAACTCGAAATAAAAGTAGCCCGTAGGCTTTGTAGTCGAGTGAATGGTTTGAAATGGTTGAGTGAGTGATTTCTCGAACGCAAAAATAAGTGTAACTCGTAGGGTTAATAGTTGAGTGAGTTAGAGGATCTTAAGTTTTATCTTTAAAATAGATAAAATAAATACGGAATTAAATAATAAAGACAGAACTTAAGATCCTCTAAATGGTATTAGAGCCTTCGTGACTTGAACTAGTTAAATAGATATCTTCTTCAAATTGTACATCAGGGAATGAAGCCCTTCCATAGTAATTCTTTTTATTAGAATGTCTTGGATCGTTAGTAATTCTGTTGATTTCAGAATCAATGGATTTGATTGTAGAGACTGTTTCTAATTTACTAATTTCTTCAGATGTATTTTTGGAGTATTGTATTAGAAACTCAAGTTTTTCTTTCTTACCAAGAAAATCTTCTTTTATTCTTAAATCATTATAATCCTTTTCGATAGAACTTAATTTCTTAATTAAATTTTGAAGTTCTATGGATTTATTATTAATGCTGGTACTAGCTTGTTTTAAGGTAGTATCTGGTTTAGAGATTACTAATTTTGTTTTAAGTCTCTCTTCGATTTGTTCTAGAAGTTTATCTGAAAAATCAAATTTTTCTTCTAATTCTGGAAACTTTTCTTTAGAATATTCAGGAAGTTTAATTAAAGGATGTGTTTCAATTTTAGAAGTTGTTATAGACCTTGTAGGGATTTCTAATTTATTAGTATCCTTTAACTGATTAGAGACAACATGTAATAAATTATTAGTATAATTATTTTGCACAATAATTTTATTAATGTCTTTGTTGGTTGGTCCACTATCAGTATGAACACTTTCTCTTTTAAAAGGGGAAGCTGTGATTACTTCGCTTTGGACTGGTAATAGAATTTCTTCCAAGGGTGGATTAATGTCTTCAATTATACCTTTATTTTTGGTATACCATTTATTAACAATCATTTTTAAAGACTCCTTTTGATTTGGAATCTGTCTAGTTATTTCAAACCATTTAAAGAATTCAATATCACATTTGATTCTTTTTAAGTCTTTAATCCATTTATCTTTAAAGGATAATCTTTGTTCTAAAGTATAAGTATCTACATACCATTTTTGATTGATAATATTGTTGGGATGTAACCATTGAGCATCTAGACTTTTCCAATTTATTTCAAAGTCATCGGCTCGGATTACTGTTAAATGATCAACCGTCTCAGCAGTTGGACTTTTTGGAGTAGTAATAAAGGGTCTATTTTGATAAATCACTTTAGGAACAGTTTTATTAAAATCTACTCCTTTAAGTCTTGTATCGATTTCTTCGATAAGTTCTTCATCACTTTTGCTATCCTTAGAAGCAGGTTTAGTAAAGGTCATTCTTCTGCTGGAAGAAGCTTCACTAGTAGAATTTGGACTTAGGAATTTTAAGTCTATTACTCCAGAAGGATGTTGAATGACTTGTTCAATGTATGAACTCTCAGGTTCATAAATTGGTTGGGTAATGGAGTTAAAACTCCATTCGTCTTTCAAAAGAATTTCATCCCATTGAATCATTCTAGGGACGAAGGTATTACTATGTTCTTGGTTTGCTTCCATGAGCATAGTAACTCCTTTATTACTTTCGATCTTAGCTTTTGGGGCTAAAGTTATTTTCATTAGTCTGTAATAAACTCTATATATTACAGCTATTTCTCTTGTATTAACTTTGTTGTTCATATTTTTTGTTTTTATATTAAGAGTTAATGTATCCAGAACATTCTGATCATTAATGTCAACAGAAAAGTTTGGATAACAATTAAAGTAAACTGGGCCTTGGGCTAAGTTACTTTGTAAGACTCCTTACAAAGAATCATCAAAGTTAAGAAGTCTGTCATCTCTTAGTAAGAGACAGAGAGGGGTGTCTAAACCTAATCTATATAAAGGTTTGACTGCCACTTGTACTAATCCGATGTGAAGGAAATTGAATTTCTTTCTGTAATGTTGAATGTCTTGTGCAGCTAATAACTTGATTGTTTTTATCGAGTTATTGATGGCAATAGTAGATTCACAAGTTTTGATGTTATAATTTTTTATAAAATCAAACTTACCAGTATGATAGATAGTACTGTAGGATTCTCTAGGAATACTCCAATTTTGTAAATCATTTTCTATTTTGGCAATATTAGTTATCGCCAGAGATTGGTTTATATCATTCAAGATTTTGTTTTTATCAGAATTATTCATAATAGGATAGTTCTACTAATACAAGTATTAATTGCTTTTAAATTTAGAAGAATATAAAATCTTCTATTTTTATAAACATACAATTTTTGTACTAAAGTTTTTAAAACTTCAGAAATTTCTTCTAAACTTTGTTTTCTTGGTTCAATAAAAACAAGTTCTTTATAAATTTTAATATTGTATTCAGCACGAAAATTTTTTTTATTAATTTTTCTTAATCTTTTTAGGCCTATCCATCTGCCTTCATTTAAAATTCTTATTTTATGAAAAATAGGATGACGTTTCATTTGAAATAGGTTTTTCAAAATAATCAATATTATAGGGGTATACTATCTTTAAGGCGTAAGTCTACTATCTCTGTTATCCTATCATGTAATAGTCTAATTCTATAATGTTCTTAACTGTATACTACTTATCTTCTTCTTTACTGCAGATCTATCTTGGTAGTGTTCTTAGTTCTAAGTTATCTTGGGGGTTGGGGATTAAACGTGTTAACTGTGTCCTGTTGTGTCCTGTCTCTCGCGGCACACCCTAGCCTATGGACGACGGCAACTGACGGCAGTTTAATAAGGTTTAATCGACATCCTACAAGGATCCCTCACACTATGAACATAGAACAGTAACCTAGTAAGATCAGGAGCTTTAAAGAAGATGAACAGTAAACCTATGCAGAAATGAACAGTATAGAAATGTCTAAGAGTTATAACATGAACAAGATAACAAGATTTCGACGAACCCTAAAGACAGTATAATAGGTTTAGCCTAACATGTTTAACATGGCTCTGATACCATTTAGAGGATCTTAATTTTTATCTTTAAAATAGATAAAATAAATGCGGAATTAAATAATAAAGAAAGAAACACTTACTTGTTAAAAGCTTTATTCAAACATAATAGAACATTTTACAGTGAGGGAAAGAAAGGATAGGGAAAAACTTGGGAGATTTTCGGATGCCCTCTATTACAAAGGTTGGAGTCTTTATATAGACTTCAGATTTTTGCTAAGTTAATCTTAACCGTTTGAATGGACGATCCTAGTTTGCTGTCTGTTGCTTTACTGAAGGGTCGTCTGCTGCTTTTCTGAAGAGGCAAGTACTGTGTTTGTCTTCTTGTGGTTGTCATTATCAGATGACTCCTTCTTTTTGAAGAGTCGTTTGTCTTTGTCTGGAGAATCATTATCTTCAGTTGTTATTCTTCTTCTGCTTAGGCCCGGTAGGCTTGGGCCATTCCGTGTGGGTCCTCCATGTCCCCATTGTCTTGGTTTTCCGTTGAGGAAGATGCTGATACTGTGTCTAGTATAGCTTGTATTTCTACTGGACTTGCTGTTTCAATGTTTGCTAAGACTTCTAGGAGTCTCTTTTTTAATTCTGCTTGTGAACTGGTAGATCCACTCTTGCTGGCTGGTTTGGGTTTCTTGATTTCTCTTGATTCAGGAACACATCCTTTGATTTTTGGTATTTTAACTAAATATTGAATTCGTTCGATTTGTTCTATTTCGAACATCCAACTAATAACAAAAGAAATCCTTTTTGCAAAGTAATATTTGCAAATCTTGATGTGGTCTGGTAGGGTAGAGATTTCCTGTTCTTTCTGGAATCTCTCGTAATGAATATGGAAGCTTCGGGGCATTGATTGCTCTGTTCCTCCAAATATTTTCCACCAGTCATAGAACCATCTTGGTATGACTGACTTAGCTTCTTGTTCGCTGTATTTTACGAACCATGTATGAGAACCCGGGCGTAGGTACATAAAGTTATACCATGCGTCCATATAATCTTTAAAATTATATGTTTGAGGTCTAAATTGTACAGAGAGCACAATCGGTGTGTGCAAATGATCCATTCCCCATTCAAAGGGACTCATAATTTTATGAATGGTAAATCTAGAATACTTGATGCTGTCAGGGTCTTTGTCATCCCTGAGGGTATGTTCAAAACTGACTGATCCTGCATCTGTAAGGATAAATTCATAATACCTTCTTGATTTGAGAGGGTCACTGGTTTCAACATAGTTTCTGTTTGTATAACAGGGTCTGATCAAATCTTGTTTGTCGAAGTTTTCATATCCTTTGTCCAATGCTATCACTTTGATTGGTGCTTTGGAGATTATTTCAAATGTTTCTTTTTCTTGATAAACTGGTTTTTTACCTTCCTTTTTGGATGGTGTCTCTGGCTTGACTGCTTGTGCAAATGACTCTGGGGTCTTCATTTCATAATCTGAACTGGTGAGTGTCTTACCAGTCTGGCTTGTCGAAGCTTTCGAAGAAGATTGTTGGAATGGTCCTTCTATTTTTGGAATAGTACCAAGGACTTTCATTGTAGCTGGTTTGTTTATAGTGGGAACTCTCGGAGGGATTACCATTATATTTAGAGGTGGTCTTACGGGTAAGGGGGGATAAAAATCTGCTAGTGCAGAATACCTATTTTCTCTCTTTGGTGAGGCCCTGAAGGGACCCTTCTGGTTCGGTCTCATTTTTTTCCCTGTAGGAATTCTCTGGTTAGAAAGTCGGGTAAAGAATTTTCCTCACCTTTAATAAACTCAATTTGAAAATCAAAACTAGATAATAGTGCTTGCCATCTGGCGAAAATCTGTTTTGAAATGAGGTTTTTAACATCGTTTTGTAAAATCTCTATAGCTGACTTGCAATCAACTCTTAATAAAAATTCTTTATTAATTAAGTCGTCTTGAAACTTTGTAATACATAGTACTATAGACAAAATCTCTTTTTTGACTGTACTATAGTTTTTCTGTGCCGAATTCCAAATTCCGGAAGTGAAACGGACTAATTGTTCTGAAGAGTTCAAAGAGATTCGTTGTTTGAGAATACCACCGTACCCTTCATCAGAGGCGTCAGTTTCAACTATCATGAATGCCTCAGGATTAGGAATGCCTAGACAAGGAAGTTTTTGAACAATAGATTTGACTCTTTTGACAGTGTCAGTTTGTTCTTGACTCCATGGAACTGGATTCTTTCTGAGACGCTTGTATAGTGGTTCACAGATTTTTCTAATATCAGGAATGAAGTCTGCTACGTAATTAAGGCTTCCTAAGAACCTTTGTAATTGTGTTTTATCTAAGATTTCATCAGGAAATTTTGAGGGGAACTCAATGGCTCTACAGATTGGTTTGTAAGTGCCTTGGTAAAGATCATGTCCTAAAAATCTAATAGTCGTTTGAAACAACTTAATCTTCTTAGCACTTACTACAAGTCCATTATGTCTTACAACTTTAAAGAATGTATTTAAATGTTTAAAGTGAGATTCTATATCTTCAGAAAATATTAAAACATCGTCAATGTAAATAATTGACATATTACTGTATGGATTGAATATGTTATTCATAATGTTTTGAAATTCTAATGGGGCATTTTTTAACCCGAAAGGCATTACGTTCCATTCATATTGTCCAAAGGGGACATTGAAGGCAGTTTTATATTTATCTTTCTCGCTAATTTGAATTTGCCAAAATCCTGATTTCATATCAAATTTGCTATAAATATTTGCTTTATAAGTTCTTTTTAATAAGTCTCTTTTATTAGGTATCGGGTACCTAATCCATTGTAAAACCTTGTTTAATGGTTTGTAATTAATAACTAATCTGGGAGCTCCTCTTTCCTTTTCTGCACTTTTATTAACATAAAAAGCCGCACAACTCCAAGGTGATTTAGAGGGTCTGATAATCTTCTTTTTAAGGAGATCGTTAATTTCATTTTTACAAACTTTCATGAGTTCATGATTCATCTGAATAGGTCTAGCCTTCGTGGGTATGGCTTGTTCAGTAAAATCATTAATATAAGGAAGTTCGACTTCATGCCTTCTTCTTTCCCAGAAGGCATTAGGTAATTCTAAACAAACTTCCAATTCGAGTTTTTCTTGGAAAGTTTTTATCCTTTCCTCCATTCCCGGGGTTTTTAAAGTTTGTTCAATTTTGTGAACTTTTATATCATTTTTTAAATAATTTACCTGATTTGAAAGCATGTTTATTTTAAAAATAGTCTTTGATTTGAGGAAGTCACTTTCCTCTTTGGAGATAGAATTAAGATAAGGGAATTTTATTTCCTTTCCTAAAATTGTAGTACAAATAGCTTCTAAATTATCATGAAATGGTTTAATCTGAGTTATAAAAGGTATACCTAAAATAATTTCTTCATTTATATCCCTGGTTACCGCAAAATTATTTATAAAACAGATTCCATCATTGCAAATGTGGGCTTTTGATAGTTTATAATCTATCTTTAATTTTTTTCCTGTGGCGGAATATAATTTTGTAGTACTTTTTTCAAAGTATTTGGTTGGTATTATTCCTTCCATTATGCAGTTTCTATCTGCACCTGAGTCTAGTAATGCTAATTTATTAATCGTAATATCTTTTACCTTTAAGGTAATAAGAATATGATAACTGTGGGCTCTTACTTTAGTAATTTTTGCCACAGCTGTACCGCTAGTTGATTCTTTATCAATTTTTGAATTATCATCATCAGTGAAGTATTCTCCAATAGTTTCTTTTTTATTGGCTGCTTGTAATACTTCATTAGTAAGATTTTCCATTTCTATTTTGTCAAGTCTAAGCTTAACCATTTTTATTTCATCTTTTACAGATTTTAATTCTGTTTGGAGATGTTGAATAGTTGGTTTATCGTCTTTGACTGAAAATCTATTCATAACCTCTTTCATATTAAAGGGTTCTATTTTATGATGATTTCCTTTCTGATTAATAATGATATTTTTTAATTCTTTTAAGTATTTTGTTTTAATATCTTCATCATCTATGTGATTGATAATATCAAATAATACTTTTTTAGAGTCATTAGTAAGGACTTTAATAGAATTTTTTCCGCACACACATATTGCATCAGTGCAGTTACAGTTGTCTTCTTGAGAACTACTGCTACTGTCTGAGCTATATGCCATGTTTATCATTTCATTGTCACTGTCAGAATAGCTTTCATCTGATGACGACGATGATGTGCTGTTTTCATTTTGTTCAAGAATAGCGAATAGCTTTTCTTTAATGTTTTCATCAAGTTCTAAGGTATTAACCTTTTTCTTTTTCTTGTTGGTGACTGGGCATTCATTAGCTCTATGCCCTGTCTTACCACATGACCAACATTTATCACCATGTTCCTTTTTAGAACGTCTTTTAAATCTTCTTTTCTTAGGAGTTCTTTCCCTTTTTTCTTTACGCTTATGGCGTCTTTTTATTTTTTCAGAAGATTTCTTATGTTGTTTTGCTCTTTTAGATGGAGCAGCAATAGTTTTGAAACCGAAGTCTTGACAGAAACTTCCTAATTCTGTTTTGGATTGAAGTCTGTCTTTTTTTATAAGACTTTTAAGTTTTAGGTCTGTACATAAGTCAAGACCTGTTACATTAATAAAACTGATTAAATCCCCATATGTGAGATTGTCATAAGGGACTTGACCGTTAAATCTATCTTTGATTTTAGTTCTTACCTTTTCGGCAAATAATCTTGGTAAACCACTGATAAATCTTTCTTTCCAGAAAGCACTACCGCAGTCTTCTCTAATCATAACCTTTTCTATAAACATATCTTTATACCATCTAAAATCTGTTAATTTTGGACAGTTAAGGTTGTTAAGAAGTTCTAGACTCCTGTCTTGGAAAAGTTTTGGTTCTCCGATGAAGTGTTTAGCAATACAGTAGATTAAAGTTGCAGAAGCATCTTCTCTAGCTTCTTGCTCTGCAACCTGTATTCCTGATTCAGTTTTAATTATAGTAGCTACTGTAGTAGCTCCTAGGATTTGATTTCTATTAAATTCTGTAAGATAATTATCCCACCAATTTTTTAACATTCCAGTGAATCCTGAAATTATTAAAGTTGCGGCATATTTATCCGTAGCTCTTTTCATTTTATAGGTAGTTACTGCAATACCGACTTCATATAGTTTTTTGTAGATTTGGCTTTCAGCCAACCCATCTATGTTCCATTCTCTGATACCATTTAGAGGATCTTAAGTTTTATCTTTAAAATAGATAAAATAAATGCGGAATTAAATAATAAAGACAGAAACACTTACTTGTTAAGAGAATGTAGCCCTTAGTTTAACGGTCGAGTGAGTGTTTGCTCGAACTTGAAGTAATGTCGCCTTTAGGCTTAACGGTCGAGTGAGTATTTTCTCGAACTCGAAGTAATGTAGCCCTTAGGCTTAATAGTCGAGTGAGTATTTGTTCGAACTTGAAGTAATGTAGCCCTTAGGCTTAATGGTCGAGTGAGTGTTTGCTCGAATTCGAAGTAATGTAACTCTTAGGCTTAATGGTCGAGTGAGTGTTTGCTCGATCTCGAAGTAATGTAGCCCTTAGGCTTAATGGTCGAGTGAGTGTTGCTCGAACTCAAAGTAATATAGCCCTTAGGCTTAATGGTCGAGTAAGTGTTGCTCGAACTCGAAATAATATAGACCTTAGGATTAATGGTCGAGTGAGTGTTTGCTAGAACTCAAAGTAATGTAGCCCTTAGGCTTAATGGTCAAGTGAGTGTTTGCTCGAACTCGAAGTAATGTCGCCTTTAAGCTTAACGGTCGAGTGAGTGTTCTCGAACTCGAAGTAATGTAGGCCTTAGGCTTAATGGTCGAGTGAGTGTTTGTTCGAACTCGAAGTAATGTAACCCTTAGGCTTAATGGTCGAGTGAGTGTTTGCTCGAACTCGAAGTAATGTAACCAGATGTATTTTTGGAGTATTGTATTAGAAACTCAAGTTTTTCTTTCTTACCAAGAAAATCTTCTTTTATTCTTAAATCATTATAATCCCTTTCGATAGAACTTAATTTCTTAATTAAATTTTGAAGTTCTATGAATTTATTATTAATGTTGGTACTAGCTTGTTTTAAGGTAGTATCTGGTTTAGAGAAGGTAGTATCTGGTTTAGAGATTACTAATTTTGTTTTAAGTCTCTCTTCGATTTGTTCTAGAAGTTTATCTGAAAAATCAAAATTTACTTCTAATTCTAGAAACTTTTCTTTAGAATATTCAGGAAGTTTAATTAAAGGATGTGTTTCAATTTTAGAAGTTGTTATAGACCTTGTAGGGATTCCTAATTTATTAGTATCCTTTAACTGATTAGAGACAACATGTAATAAATTATTAGTGTAATTATTTTGCACAATAATTTTATTAATGTCTTTGTTGGTTGGTCCACTATCAGTATGAACACTTTCTCTTTTAAAAGGGGAAGCTGTGATACCATTTAGAGGATCTTAAGTTTTATCTTTAAAATAGATAAAATAAATGCGGAATTAAATAATAAAGACAGAAAAACTTACTTGTTAAAAGCTTTATTCAAACATAATAGAACATTTTACAGTGAGGGAAAGAAAGGATAGGGAAAAACTTGGGAGATTTTCGGATGCCCTCTATTACAAAGGTTGGAGTCTTTATATAGACTTCAGATTTTTGTTAAGTTAATCTTAACCGTTTGAATGGACGATCCTAATTTGCTGTCTGTTGCTTTACTGAAGGGTCGTCTGCTGCTTTTCTGAAGAGGCAAGTACTGTGTTTGTCTTCTTGTGGTTGTCATTATCAGATGACTCCTTCTTTTTGAAGAATCGTTTGTCTTTGTCTGGAGAATCATTATCTTCAGTTGTTATTCTTCTTCTGCGTAGGCCCGGTAGGCTTGGGCCATTCCGTGTGGGTCCTCCATGTCCCCATTGTCTTGGTTTTCCGTTGAGGAAAATGCTGATATTGTGTCTAGCATAGCCTGTATTTCTACTGGACTTGCTGTTTCAATGTTTGCTAAGACTTCTAGGAGTCTCTTTTTTAATTCTGCTTGTGAACTGGTAGATCCACTCTTGCTGGCTGGTTTGGGTTTCTTGATTTCTCTTGATTCAGGAACCCATCCTTTGATTTTTGGTATTTTAACTAAATATTGAATTCGTTCGATTTGTTCTATTTCGAACGTCCAACTAATAACAAAAGAAATCCTTTTTGCAAAGTAATATTTGCAAATCTTGATGCGGTCTGGTAGGGTAGAGATTTCCTGTTCTTTCTGGAATCTCTCGTAATGAATATGGAAGCTTCGGGGCATTGATTGCTCTGTTCCTCCAAATGTTTTCCACCAGTCATAGAACCATCTTGGTATGACTGACTTAGCTGCTTGTTCGCTGTATTTTACGAACCATGTATGAGAACCCGGGCGTAGGTACATAAAGTTATACCATGCATCCATATAATCTTTAAAATTATATGTTTGAGGTTTAAATTGCACAGAGAGCACAATTGGGGTGTGCAAATGATCCATTCCCCATTCAAAGGGACTCATAATTTTATGAATGGTAAATCTAGAATACTTGATATTGTCAGGGTCTTTGTCATCCCTGAGGGTATGTTCAAAACTAACTGATCCTGTATCTGTAAGGATAAATTCATAATACCTTCTTGATTTCAGAGGGTCACTGGTTTCAACATAGTTTCTGTTTGTATAACAGGGTCTGATCAAATCTTGTTTGTCGAAGTTTTCGTATCCTTTGTCCAATGCTATCACTTTGATTGGTGCTTTGGAGATTATTTCAAATGTTTCTTTTTCTTGAGAAACTGGTTTTTTACCTTCCTTTTTGGATGGTGTCTCTGGCTTGACTGCTTGTGCAAATGACTCTAGGGTCTTCATTTCATAATCTGAACTGGTGAGTGTCTTACCAGTCTGGCTTGTCGAAGCTTTCGAAGAAGCTTGTTGGAATGGTCCTTCTATTTTTGGAATAGTACCAAGGACTTTCATTGTAGCTGGTTTGTTTATAGTGGGAACTCTCGGAGGGGTTACCATTATATTAAGAGGTGGTCTTACGGGTAAGGGGGGATAAAAATCTGCTAGTGCAGAATACCTATTTTCTCTCTTTGGTGAGGCCGTGAAGGGACCCTTCTGGTTCGGTCTCATTTTTTTCCCTGTAGGAATTCTCTGGTTAGAAAGTCGGGTAAAAAATTTTCCTCACCTTTAATAAACTCAATTTGAAAATCAAAACTAGATAATAGTGCTTGCCATCTGGCAAAAATCTATTTTGAAATGAGGTTTTTAACATCCTTTTGTAAAATCTCTTTAGCTGACTTGCAATCAACTCTTAATAAAAATTCTTTATTAATTAAGTCGTCTTGAAACTTTGTAATACATAGTACTATAGACAAAATCTCTTTTTTGACTGTACTATAGTTTTTCTGTGCCGAATTCCAAATTCCGGAAGTGAAACGGACTAATTGTTCTGAAGAGTTCAAAGAGATTTGTTGTTTGAGAATACCACCGTACCCTTCATCAGAGGCGTCAGTTTCAACTATCATGAATGCCTCAGGATTAGGAATGCCTAGACAAGGAAGTTTTTGAACAATAGATTTGACTCTTTTGACAGTGTCAGTTTGTTCTTAACTCCATGGAACTGGATTCTTTCTGAGACGCTTGTATAGTGGTTCACAGATTTTCCTAATATCAGGAATGAAGTCTGCTACGTAATTAAGGCTTCCTAAGAACCTTTGTAATTGTGTTTCATCTAAGATTTCATCAGGAAATTTTGAGGAGAACTCAATGGCTCTACAGATTGGTTTGTAAGTGCCTTGGTAAAGATCATGTCCTAAAAATCTAATAGTCGTTTGAAACAACTTAATCTTCTTAGCACTTACTACAAGTCCATTATGTCTTACAACTTTAAAGAATGTATTTAAATGTTTAAAGTGAGATTCTATATCTTCAGAAAATATTAAAACATCGTCAATGTAAACAATTGACATATTACTGTATGGATTGAATATGTTATTCATAATGTTTTGAAATTCTGATGGGGCATTTTTTAACCCAAAAGGCATTACGTTCCATTCATATTGTCCAAAGGGGACATTGAAGGCAGTTTTATATTTATCTTTCTCGCTAATTTGAATTTGCCAAAATCCTGATTTCATATCAAATTTGCTATAAATATTTGCTTTATAAGTTCTTTTTAATAAGTCTCTTTTATTAGGTATCGGGTACCTAATCCATTGTAAAACCTTATTTAATGGTTTGTAATTAATAACTAATCTGGGAGCTCCTCTTTCCTTTTCTGCACTTTTATTAACATAAAAAGCTGCACAACTCCAAGGTGATTTAGAGGGTCTGATAATCTTCTTTTTAAGGAGATCGATAATTTTATTTTTACAAACTTCTATGAGTTCATGATTCATCTGAATATGTCTAGCCTTCGTGGGTATGGCTTGTTCAGTAAACTCATTAATATAAGGAAGTTCGACTTCATGCCTTCTTCTTTCCCAGAAGGCATTAGGTAATTCTGAACAAACTTCCAATTCGAGTTTTTCTTGGAAAGTTTTTATCCTTTCCTCCATTCCCGGGGTTTTTAAAGTTTATTCAATTTTGTGAAATTTTATATCATTTTTTAAATAATTTACCTAATTTGAAAGCAGGTTTATTTTAAAAATAGTCTTTGATTTGAGGAAGTCACTTTCCTCTTTGGAGATAGAATTAAGATAAGGGAATTTTATTTCCTTTCCTAAAATTTTAGTACAAATAGCTTCTAAATTATCATGAAATGGTTTAATCTGAGTTATAAAAGGTATACCTAAAATAATTTCTTCATTTATATCCCTGGTTACCGAAAAATCATTTATAAAACAGATTCCATCATTGCAAATGTGGGCTTTTAATAGTTTATAATCTATCTTTAATTTTTCTCCTGTGGCGGAATATAATTTTGTAGTACTTTTTTTAAAGTATTTGGTTGATATTATTCCTTCCATTATGCAGTTTCTATCTGCACCTGAGTCTAGTAATGCTAATTTATTAATCGTAATATCTTTTACCTTTAAGGTAATAGGAATATGATAACTGTGGGCTCTTACTTTAGTAATTTTTGCCACAGCTGTACCGCTAGTTGATTCTTTATTAATTTTTGAATTATCATCATCAGTGAAGTATTCTCCAATAGTTTCTTTTTTATTGGCTGCTTGTAATACTTCATTAGTAAGATTTTCCATTTCTATTTTGTCAAGTCTAAGCTTAACCATTTTTATTTCATCTTTTACAGATTTTAATTCTGTTTGGAGATGTTGAATAGTTGGTTTATCGTCTTTGACTGAAAATCTATTCATAACCTCTTTCATATTAAAGGGTTCTATTTTATGATGATTTCCTTTCTGATTAATAATGATATTTTTTAATTCTTTTAAGTATTTTGTTTTAATATCTTCATCATCTATGTGATTGATAATATCAAATAATACTTCTTTAGATTCATTTAGTAAGGACTTTAATAGAATTTTGTCCGCACATACATATTGTACCAGTGCAGTTACAGTTGTCTTCTTGAGAACTACTACTACTGTCTGAGCTATATGCCATGTTTATCATTTCATTGTCGCTGTCAGAATAGCTTTCATCTGATGACGACGATGATGTGCTGTTTTCATTTTGTTCAAGAATAGCAAATAGCTTTTCTTTAATGTTTTCATCAAGTTCTAAGGTATTAACCTTTTTCTTTTTCTTGTTGGTGACTGGGCATTCATTAGCTCTATGCCCTGTCTTACCACATGACCAACATTTATCACCATGTTCCTTTTTAGAACGTCTTTTAAATCTTCTTTTCTTAGGAGTTCTTTCCCTTTTTTCTTTACGCTTATGGCGTCTTTTTATTTTTTCAGAAGATTTCTTATGTTGTTTTGCTCTTTTAGATGGAGCAGCAATAGTTTTGAAACCGAAGTCTTGACAGAAACTTCCTAATTCTGTTTTGGATTGAAGTCTGTCTTTTTTTATAAGACTTTTAAGTTTTAGGTCTGTACATAAGTCAAGACCTGTTACATTAATAAAACTGATTAAATCCCCATATGTGAGATTGTCATAAGGGACTTGACCGTTAAATCTATCTTTGATTTTAGTTCTTACCTTTTCGGCAAATAATCTTGGTAAACCACTGATAAATCTTTCTTTCCAGAAAGTACTACCGCAGTCTTCTCTAATCATAACCTTTTCTATAAACATATCTTTATACCATCTAAAATCTATTAATTTTGGACTGTTAAGGTTGTTAAGAAGTTCTAGACTCCTGTCTTGGAAAAGTTTTGGTTCTCCGATATAGTGTTTAGCAATACAGTAGATTAAAGTTGCAGAAGCATCTTCTCTAGTTTCTTGCTCTGCAACCTGTATTCCTGATTCAGTTTTAATTATAGTAGCTCCTAGGATTTGATTTCTATTAAATTCTGTAAGATAATTATCCCACCAATTTTTTAACATTCCAGTGAATCCTGAAATTATTAAAGTTGCGGCATATTTATCCGAAGCTCTTTTCATTTTATAGGTAGTTACTGCAATACCGACTTCATGTAGTTTTTTGTAGATTTGGCTTTCAGCCAACCCATCTATGTTCCATTCTGTGATACCAATTAGAGGATCTTAAGTTTTATCTTTAAAATAGATAAAATAAATACGGAATTAAATAATAAAGACAGAAACACTTACTTGTTAAAAGAATGTAGCCCGTAGGCTTAGTAGTCGAGTAAGAGTTTGCTCGAACTCGAAGTAATGTAGCCCATAGGCTTAATGGTTGAGTGAGTGATTTCTCGAACTCAAAATAAGGGTAGCCCGTAGGCTTAGTAGTTGAGTGAGAGTTTGCTCGAACTCGAAGTAATGTACCCCGTATGCCTAATGGTTGAGGGAGTGATTTCTCGAACGCAAAATAAGAGTAACCCGTAGGCTTAGTAGTCGAGTGAGAGTTTGCTCGCACTCGAAGTAATGTAGCCCGTAGGATTAATGGTTGAGTGAGTGATTTCTCGAACTCAAAATAAGAGTAGATCGTAGGCTTAGTAGTCGAGTGAGAGTTTTCTAGAACTCGAAATAATGTAGCCAGTAGGCTTAATAGTTAAGTGAGTAATTTCACAAACTCAAAATAAGAGTAGCCCGCAGGCTTAATAGTCGAGTGAGAGTTTGCTCGAACACGAAGTAATGTAGCCCGTAGGCTTAATGGTTGAGTGAGTGATTTCTCGAATTCAAAATAAGAGTAGCCCGTAGGCTTAATAGTCGAGTGAGAGTTTGCTCGAACTCGAAGTAATGTACCCCGTAGGCTTAATGGTTGAGTGAGTGATTTCTCGAACTCAAAATAAGAGTAGCCCGTAGGCTTAGTAGTCGAGTAAGAGTTTGCTCGAACTTGAAGTAATGTAGCCCATAGGATTAATGGTTGAGTGAGTGATTTCTCGAACTCAAAATAAGAGTAGCCAGTAGGCTTAGTAGTCGAGTGAGAGTTTGCTCGAACTCGAAGTAATGTAGCCTGTAGGCTTAATGGTTGAGTGAGTAATTTCTCGAACTCAAAATAAGAGTTGCATGTAGGCTTAATAGTCGAGTGAGAGTTTGCTCGCTCTCGAAGTACAGTACCCTATAGGCTTAATGGTTGAGTGAGTGATTTCTCGAACGCAAAATAAGAGTAGCCCGTAGGCTTAGTAGTCGAGTGAGAGTTTGCTCGAACTCGAAGTATTGTAGCCCATAGCCTTAATGGTTAAGTGAGTGATTTCTCGAACTCAAAATAAGAGTAGCCCGTAGGCTTTGTAATCGAGTGAGAGTTTGCTCGAACTCAAAGTAATGCAGTCCGTTGGCATTATTGTTGAGTGAGTGATTTCTCGAACTCAAAATAAGAGTAGCCCCTAGGCTTAATAGTGAAGTTAGAATTTGCTAGCACTCGAAGTAATGTAGCCTGTAGGCTTATTGGTTGAGTGAGTGATTTCTCAAACTCAAAATAAGAGTAGCCCGTAGACTTAGTAATTGAGTGAGAGTTTGCTCGTACTCGAAGTAATGTAGCCCGTAGGATTAATGGTTGAGTGAGTGATTTCTCAAACTCAAAATAAGAGAAGATCGTAGGCTTAGTCGTCGAGTGAGAGTTTGGTAGAACTCGAAGTTATGTAGCCCGTAGGCTTAATGGTTGAGTGAGTAATTTCTCAAACTAAAAATAAGAGTAGCCCGTACGCTTAATAGTCGAGTGACAGTTTGCTCGAACTCGAAATAATGTAGCCCGTAGGCTTAATGGTTGAGTGACGGATTTCTTGAACTCAAAATATGAGTAGCCCGTAGACTTAGTAGTCGAGTGATAGTTTGCTCGAACTCGAAGTAATGTAGCCCGTAGGATTAATGGTTGAGTGAGTGATTTCTCGAACTCAAAATAGAAGTAAATCGTAGGCTTTGTAGTCGTGTGAGAGTTTGCTAGAACTCGAAGTAATGTAGCACGTAGGCTTAATGGTTGAGTGAGTAATTTCTCAAACTCAAAATAAGAGTAGCCCGTAGGCTTAATAGTCGAGTGAGAGTTTGCTCGCACTCGAAGTAATGTAGCCCATAGGCTTAATGGTTGAGTGAGTAATTTCTCGAACGCAAAATAAGAGTAGCCCGTAGGCTTAGTAGTCGAGTGAGAATTTCCTCGCACTCGAAGTAATGTAGCCCATAGGCTTAATGGTTGAGTGTGTGATTTCTCGAACTCAAAATAAGGGTAGCCCGTAGGATTAGTAGTTGAGTGAGAGTTTGCTCGAACTCGAAGTAATGTACCCCGTAGGCTTAATGGTTGAGTGAGTGATTTATCGAACTCAAAATAAGAGTAGCTCGTAGGCTTAGTAGTCGAGTGAGAGTTTGCTCGAACTCAAAGTAATGTAGTCCGTAGGCATTATGGTTGAGTGAGTGATTTCTCGAACTCAAAATAAGAGTAGCCCCTAGGCTTAATAGTCGAGTTAGAATTTGCTAGCACTCGAAGTAATGTAGCCCGTAGGCTTAATGAGTGAGTGAGTGATTTCTCGAACTCAAAATAAGAGTAGCCCGTAGACTTAGTAGTTGAGTGAGAGTTTGCTCGAACTCGAAGTAATGTATCCCGTAGGATTAATGATTTAGTGAGTGATTTCTCGAACTCAAAATAAGTGTAGATCGTAGGCTTAGTAGTCGAGTGAGAGTTTGCTAGAACTCGAAGTAATGTAGCCCGTAGGCTTAATGGTTAAGTGAGTAATTTCTCAAATTCAAAATAAGAGTAGCCCGTAGGCTTAATAGTCGAGTGAGCTTTTTGCTCGAACTCGAAGTAATGTAGCCCGTAGGCTTTATGGTTGAGTGACTGATTTCTCGAACTCAAAATATGAGTAGCCCATAGGCTTAGTAGTCGAGTGAGAGTTTTTCGAACTCGAAGTAATGTAGCCCATAGGATTAATAGTTGAGTGAATGATTTCTCGAACTCAAAATAAGAGTAGCCAGTAGGCTTAGTAGTCGAGTGAGAGTTTGCTCGAACTCGAAGTAATGTAGCCCGTAGGCTTAATGGTTTAGTAAGTGATTTCTCGAACTCAAAATAAGAGTTGCATGTAGGCTTAATAGTCGAGTGAGAGTTTCCTCGCGCTCGAAGTAATGTAGCCCGTAGGCTTAATGGTTGAGTGAGTGATTTCTCGAACTCAAAATAAGGGTAGCCCGTAGGCTTAGTAGTTGAGTGAGAGTTTGCTCGAACTCGAAGTAATGTACCCCATAGGCTTAATGGTTGAGTGAGTGATTTCTCGAACTCAAAATAAGAGTAGCCCGTAGACTTAGTAGTCGAGTGAGAGTTTGCTCGAACTCAAAGTAATGTAGTCCGTAGGAATTATGGTTGAGTGAGTGATTTCTCGGACTCAAAATAAGAGTAGCCCGTAGGCTTAGTAGTCGAGTGAGAGTTTGCTCGAACTCAAAGTAATGTAGTCCATAGGCATTATGGTTGAGTGAGTGATTTCCCGAACTCAAAATAAGAGTAGCCCCTAGGCTTAATAGTCGAGTTAGAATTTGCTAGCATTCGAAGTAATGTAGCCCGTAGGCTTAATGGTTGAGTGGGTGATTTCTCGAACTCAAAATAAGAGTAGCCCGTAGACTTAGTAGTTGAGTGAGAGTTTGCTCGAACTCGAAGTAATGTATCCCGTAGGATTAATGGTTGAGTGAGTGATTTCTCGAAATCAAAATTAGAGTAGCCCATAGGCTTAATAGTCGAGTGAGAGTTTGCTCGAACTCGAAGTAATGTAGCCTGTAGGCTTAATAGTTGAGTGAGTGATTTCTCGAACTCAAAATAACAGTAGCCTGTAGGCTTAGTAGTCGAGTGAGAGTTTGCTCGAACTCAAAGTAATGTAGTCCGTAGGCATTATGGTTGAGTGAGTGATTTCTCGAACTCAAAATAAGAGTTGCATGTAGGTTTAATAGTAGAGTGAGAATTTGCTAGCACTCGAAGTTATGTAGCCCGTAGGCTTAATGGTTGAGTGAGTGATTTCTCGAACTCAAAATAAGAGTAGCCCGTAGGCTTAGTAGTCGAGTGAGAGTTTGCTCGAACTCGAAGTAATGTACCCCGTAGGCTTAATGATTGAGTGAGTGATTTCTCGAACTCAAAATAAGAGTAGCCCGTAGGCTTAGTAGTCGAGTGAGAGTTTGCTCTAACTCAAAGTAATGTAGTCTGTAGGCATTATGGTTGAGTGACTGATTTCTCGAACTCAAAATATGAGTAGCCCGTAGGCTTAGTAGTCGAGTGAGAGTTTGCTCGAACTCGAAGTAATGTAGCCCGTAGGATTAATGGTTGAGTGAATGATTTCTCGAACTCAAAAATAAGAGTAGCCCGTAGGCTTAGTAGTGGAGTGAGAGATTGCTCGAACTCGAAGTAATGTAGCCCGTAGGATTAATGGTTGAGTGAGTGATTTCTCGAATTCAAAATAAGAGTAGATTGTAGGCTTAGTAGTCGAGTGAGAGTTTGCTAGAACTCGAAGTAATGTAGCCCGTAGGCTTAATGGTTAAGTGAGTAATTTCTCAAACTCAAAATAAGAGTAGCCCATAGGCTTAATAGTCGAGTGAGAGTTTGCTCGAACTCAAAGTAATGTAGCCCATAGGCTTAATGGTTGACTGAGTGATTTCTCGAACTCAAAATAAGAGTAGCCCGTAGGCTTAGTAGTTGAGTGAGAGTTTCCTCGAACTCGAAGTAATGTACCCCGTAGGCTTAATGGTTGAGTGAGTAATTTTTCGAACTCAAAATAAGAGTAGCCCGTAGGCTTATTAGTCAATTGAGAGTTTGCTCGAACTCGAAGTAATGTACCCCATAGGGTTAATGATTGAGTGAGTTATTTCTCGAACTCTAAAAAAGAGTAGCCCGTAGGCTTAATAGTCGAGTGAGCGTTTGCTCGAACTCCAAGTAATGTTGCCCGTAGGCTTAATGGTTGATTGAGTGATTTCTCAAATTCGAAATAAGAGTAGCTCGTAGGCTTAGTAGTCGTGTGAGAGTTTGCTCGAACTCGAAGTAATGTAGCGCGCAGGCTTAATGGTTGAGTGAGTGATTTCTCGAACTCAAAATAAGAGTAGCCCGTAGGTTTAATAGTCGAGTGAGAGTTTGCTCGAAGTCGAAGTAATGTAGCTCGTAGGCTTAATGGTTGAGTGAGTGATTTCTCGAACTCAAAATAAGAGTAGCCCGTAGGCTTAGTAGTCGAGTGAGAGTTTGCTCGAACTCAAAGTAATGTGGTCCGTAGGCATTATGGCTGAGTGAGTGATTTCTCGAACTCAAAATAAGAGTAGCCCCTAGGCTTAATAGTCGAGTTAGAATTTGCTAGCACTCGAAGTAATGTAGCCCGGAGGCTTAATGGTTGAGGGAGTGATTTCTCGAACGCAAAATAAGAGTAACCCGTAGGCTTAGTAGTCAAGTGAGAGTTTGCTCGCACTCGAAGTAATGTAGCCCGAAGGATTAATGGTTGAGTGAGTGATTTCTCGAACTCAAAATAAGAGTAGGTCGTAGGCTTAGTAGTCGAGTGAGAGTTTTCTAGAACTCGGAGTAATGTAGCCCGTAGGCTTAATGGTTGAGTGAGTGATTTCTCGAACTCAAAATAAGAGTAGCCCGGAGGCTTAGTAGTCGAGTGAGAGTTTGCTCGCACTCGAAGTAATGTAGCCCGAAGGATTAATGGTTGAGTGAGTGATTTCTCGAACTCAAAATAAGAGTAGCCCGTAGGCTTAATAGTCGAGTGAGAGTTTGCTCGAACTCGAAGTAATGTAGCCCGTAGGCTTAATGGTTGAGTGAGTGATTTCTCGAACTCAAAATAAGAGTAGCCCGTAGGCTTAGTAGTCGAGTGAGAGTTCGCTCGAACTCGAAGTAATGTAGCCCGTAGGCTTAATGGTTGAGTGAGTGATTTATCGAACATAAAATAAGGGTAGCCCATAGGCTTAGTAGTCGAGTGAGAGTTTGCTCGAACACGAAGTAATGTAGCCCATAGGCTTAATGGTTGAGTGAGTGATTTATCGAACTCAAAATAAGGGTAGCCCGTAGGATTAGTAGTTGAGTGAGAGTTTGCTCGAACTCGAAGTAATGTACCCCGTAGGCTTAATGTTTGAGTGAGTGATTTTGCGAACTCAAAATAAGGGTAGTCCGTAGGCTTAGTAGTCGAGTGTGAGTTTGCTCGAACTCAAAGTAATGTAGTCCGCAGGCATTATGGTTGAGTGAGTGATTTCTCGAACTCAAAATAAGAGTTGCATGTAGGCTTAATAGTTGAGTGAGAGTTTGCTCGCGCTCGAAGTAATGTAGCCCGTAGGCTTAATGGTTGAGTGAGTGAATTCTCGAACTTAAAATAAGAGTAGCCCGTAGGCTTAGTAGTTGAGTGAGAGTTTGCTCGAACTTGAAGTAATGTAGCCCGTAGGCTTAATAGTCGAGTGAGTGATTTCTCGAACTCAAAATAAGAGTAGCCCGTAGACTTAGTAGTTGATTGAGAGTTTGCTCGAACTCAAAGTAATATAGTCCGTAGGAATTATGGTTGAGTGAGTTATTTCTCGAACTCAAAATAAGACTAGCCCGTAGGCTTAGTAGTCGAGTGAGAGTTTGCTCGAACTCAAAGTAATGTAGTCCGTAGGCTTAATGGTTAAGTGAGTGATTTCTCAAACTCAAAATAAGAGTAGCCCCTAGGCTTAATAGTCGAGTGAGAGTTTGCTCAAACTCGAAGTAATGTAGCCCATAAACTTAATGGTTTAGTGAGTGATTTCTCGAACTCAAAATAAGAGTAGCCCATAGACTTAGTAGCTGAGTGAGAGTTTGCTCGAACTCGAAGTAATGTATCCTGTAGGCTTAATGATGAGTGAGTGATTTCTCGAACTCAAAATAAGAGTAGCCCGTAGGCTTAATAGTCGAGTGAGAGTTTGCTCGAACTCGAAGTAATGTAACCCGTAGGCTTAATGGTTGAGTGAGTGATTTCTCGAACTCAAAATAAGAGTAGCCCGTAGGCTTAGTAGTCGAGTGAGAGTTCGCTCGAACTCGAAGTAATGTAGCCCGTAGGCTTAATGGTTGAGTGAGTGATTTCTCGAACATAAAATAAGGGTAGCCCGTAGGCTTAGTAGTCGAGTGAGAGTTTGCTCGAACACGAAGTAATGTAGCCCATAGGCTTAATGGTTGAGTGAGTGATTTATCGAACTCAAAATAAGGGTAGCCCGTAGGATTAGTAGTTGAGTGAGAGTTTGCTCGAACTCGAAGTAATGTACCCCGTAGGCTTAATGTTTGAGTGAGTGATTTTGCGAACTCAAAATAAGGGTAGTCCGTAGGCTTAGTAGTCGAGTGTGAGTTTGCTCGAACTCAAAGTAATGTAGTCCGCAGGCATTATGGTTGAGTGAGTGATTTCTCGAACTCAAAATAAGAGTTGCATGTAGGTTTAATAGTCGAGTGAGAATTTGCTAGCACTCGTAGTAATGTAGCCCGTAGGCTTAATGGTTGAGTGAGTGAATTCTCGAACTCAAAATAAGAGTAGCCCGTAGGCTTAGTAGTCGAGTGAGAGTTTGCTCGAACTCGAAGTAATGTAGCCCGTAGGCTTAATGGTTGAGTGAGTGATTTCTCGAACTCAAAATAAGAGTAGCCCGTAGGCTTAGTAGTCGAGTGAGAGTTCGCTCGAACTCGAAGTAATGTAGCCCGTAGGCTTAATGGTTGAGTGAGTGATTTATCGAACATAAAATAAGGGTAGCCCATAGGCTTAGTAATCGAGTGAGAGTTTGCTCGAACACGAAGTAATGTAGCCCATAGGCTTAATGGTTGAGTGAGTGATTTATCGAACTCAAAATAAGGGTAGCCCGTAGGATTAGTAGTTGAGTGAGAGTTTGCTCGAACTCGAAGTAATGTACCCCGTAGGCTTAATGTTTGAGTGAGTGATTTTGCGAACTCAAAATAAGGGTAGTCCGTAGGCTTAGTAGTCGAGTGTGAGTTTGCTCGAACTCAAAGTAATGTAGTCCGCAGGCATTATGGTTGAGTGAGTGATTTCTCGAACTCAAAATAAGAGTTGCATGTAGGTTTAATAGTCGAGTGAGAATTTGCTAGCACTCGAAGTAATGTAGCCCGTAGGCTTAATGGTTGAGTGAGTGATTTCTCGAACTCAAAATAAGAGTAGCTCGTAGGCTTAGTAGTCGAGTGAGAGTTTGCTCGAACTCAAAGTAATGTAGTCCGTAGGCATTATGGTTGAGTGAGTGATTTCTCGAACTCCAAATAAGAGTAGCCCCTAGGCTTAATAGTCGAGTTAGAATTTGCTAGCACTCGAAGTAATGTAGCCCGGAGGCTTAATGGTTGAGTGGGTGATTTCTCGAACTCAAAATAAGAGTAGCCCGTAGACTTAGTAGTTGAGTGAGAGTTTGCTCGCACTCGAAGTAATGTAGCCCGTAGGATTAATGGTTGAGTGAGTGATTTCTCGAACTCAAAATAAGAGTAGATCGTAGGCTTAGTAGTCGAGTGAGAGTTTTCTAGAACTCGAAGTAATGTAGCCCGTAGGCTTAATAATTAAGTGAGTAATTTCTCAAACTCAAAATAAGAGCAGCCCGTAGGCTTAATAGTCGAGTGAGAGTTTGCTCGAACACGAAGTAATGTAGCCCATAGGCTTAATGGTTGAGTGAGTGATTTCTCGAACTCAAAATAAGGGTAGCCCGTAGGATTAGTAGTTGAGTGAGAGTTTGCTCGAACTCGAAGTAATGTACCCCGTAGGCTTAATGTTTGAGTGAGTGATTTTTCGAACTAAAAATAAGAGTAGCCCGTAGGCTTAGTAGTCGAGTGAGAGTTTGCTCGAACTCAAAGTAATGTGGTCCGTAGGCATTATGGTTGAGTGAGTGATTTCTCAAACTCAAAATAAGAGTTGCATGTAGGTTTAATAGTCGAGTGAGAATTTGCTAGCACTCGAAGTAATGTAGCCCGTAGGCTTAATGGTTGAGTGAGTGATTTCTCGAACTCAAAATAAGAGTAGCCCGTAGGCTTAGTAGTCGAGTGAGAGTTTGCTTGAACTCAAAGTAATGTAGTCCGTAGGCATTATGGTTGAGTGAGTGATTTCTCGAACTCAAAATAAGAGTAGCCCCTAGGCTTAATAGTCGAGTTAGAATTTGCTAGCACTCGAAGTAATGTAGCCCGGAGGCTTAATGGTTGAGTGGGTGATTTCTCGAACTCAAAATAAGAGTAGCCCGTAGACTTAGTAGTTGAATGAGAGTTTGCTCGCACTCGAAGTAATGTAGCCCGTAGGATTAATGGTTGAGTGAGTGATTTCTCGAACTCAAAATAAGAGTAGATCGTAGGCTTAGTAGTCGAGTGAGAGTTTTCTAGAACTCGAAGTAATGTAGCCCGTAGGCTTAATAATTAAGTGAGTAATTTCTCAAACTCAAAATAAGAGCAGCCCGTAGGCTTAATAGTCGAGTGAGAGTTTGCTCGAACACGAAGTAATGTAGCCCATAGGCTTAATGGTTGAGTGAGTGATTTCTCGAACTCAAAATAAGGGTAGCCCGTAGGATTAGTAGTTGAGTGAGAGTTTGCTCGAACTCGAAGTAATGTACCCCGTAGGCTTAATGTTTGAGTGAGTGATTTTGCGAACTCAAAATAAGAGTAGTCCGTAGGCTTAGTAGTCGAGTGTGAGTTTGCTCGAACTCAAAGTAATGTAGTCCGCAGGCATTATGGTTGAGTGAGTGATTTCTCGAACTCAAAATAAGAGTTGCATGTAGGTTTAATAGTCGAGTGAGAATTTGCTTGCACTCGAAGTAATGTAGCCCGTAGGCTTAATGGTTGAGTGAGTGATTTCTCGAACTCAAAATAAGAGTAGCCCGTAGGCTTAGTAGTCGAGTGAGAGTTTGCTCGAACTCAAAGTAATGTAGTCCGTAGGCATTATGGTTGAGTGAGTGATTTCTCGAACTCAAAATAAGAGTAGCCCCTAGGCATAATAGTCGAGTTAGAATTTGCTAGCACTCGAAGTAATGTAGCCCGGAGGCTTAATGGTTGAGTGGGTGATTTCTCGAACTCAAAATAAGAGTAGCCCGTAGACTTAGTAGTTGAGTGAGAGTTTGCTCGAACTCGAAGTAATGTATCCTGTAGGATTAATGGTTGAGTGAGTGATTTCTCGAACTCAAAATTAGAGTAGCCCATAGGCTTAATAGTCGAGTGAGAGTTTGCTCGAACTCGAAGTAATGTAGCCTGTAGGCTTAATGGTTGAGTGAGTGATTTCTCGAATTCAAAATTAGAGTATCCCATAGGCTTAATAGTCGAGTGAGAGTTTTCTCGAACTCGAAGTAATGTAGCCCATAGGCTTAATGGTTGAGTGAGTGATTTTTCGAACTCAAAATAAGAGTAGCCCGTAGGCTTAGTAGTTGAGTGAGAGTTTTCTCGAACTCGATGTAATGTAACCCGTAGGCTTAATGGTTGAGTGAGTGATTTCTCGAACTCAAAATAAGAGTAGCCCGTAGGCTTAGTAGTCGAGTAAAAGTTTGCTCGAACTCGAAATGATGTAGCCCATAGGCTTAATGGTTGAGTGTTTGGGGGCATAAGACCTATTAGGCAACCCCCCGAATTTTAAAGGCCACGGCCATCCCTACTCGGGAACTGTTATATTAGGTAAGACCGGATAACTCGGGAAATCAATCCCAATGGGCGACACCCAAACTAAAAGGCTACCACCATATTAACACGGCTCAGAGACTTCCGAGACCCGTAATAAAAATAAGGCCTTCGAAAAGAAAATTTTCATAACCGATTCTAAAGGCTACCCTCGGCAAACTATAATCTCAACTACTTACTCTGGGAGGAAGTTTCTAGTAACACCGAACCCCCAAAATGCCTTAAAACAGAATAATGTTAAGGCAAGGTTTGTTTGAATCTTCGAACATAACCTAATTATTTCGTGCTAAGGCATTTCGATCTTTGTGAATATAAATAATAGTTGAGTGAGAGTTTGCTCGAACTCGAAGTAATGTACCCCGTAGGCTTAATTGTTGAGGTTGTGATTTCTCGAACGCAAAATAAGAGTAACCCGTAGGCTTAGTAGTCGAGTGAGAGTTTGCTCGCACTCGAAGTAATGTAGCCCACATGATTAATGGTTAAATAAAATACAGCCCTTAGGCTTACTGGTTGAGTGAGTAATTTCTCGAACTCAAAATAAGAGTAGCCTGTAGGCTTAGTAGTCGAGTGAGAGTTTGCTCGAACTAGAAGTAATCTAGCTCGTAGGTTTAATGGTTGAGTGAGTGATTTATCGAACTCAAAATAAGAGTAGCCAGTAGTCTTAGTAGTCGAGTGAGAGTTTGATCGAACTCGAAGTAATGTAGCCCGTAGGCTTAATGGTTGAGTGAGTGATTTCTCGAACTCAAAATAAGAGTAGCCTGTAGGTTTAGTAGTCGAGTGAGTGTTTGCTCGAACTCGAAGTAATGTAGCCCTTAGGCTTAATGGTTGAGTGAGTGATTTCTCGAACTAAAATTAAGAGTAGCCCGTAGACTTAGTGGTCGACTGAGTATTTGCTCGAACTCGAAGTAACGTAGCCCGTAGGCTTAATGTTTGAGTGAGTGATTTATCGAACTCAAAATAAGAGTAGCCCGTAGGCTTAGTAGTTGAGTGAGAGTTTGCTCGATCTCGAAGTAACGTAGCCCGTAGGCTTAATGGTTGAGTGAGTGATTTCTAGAACTCAAAATAAGAATAGCCCGTAGGCTTAGTAGTTGAGTGAGAGTTTGCTCGAACCCGAATTAATGTAGCCCATAGGCTTAATGGTTGAGTGAGTGATTTCTCGAACTCAAAATAAGGGTAGCCGTAGGCTTAATAGTCTAGTAAGAGTTTGCTCGAACTCGAAGTAATGTAGCCCGTATGCTTAATGGTTGAGTGAGTGATTTCTCGAACTCAAAATAAGAGTAGCCCGTAGGCTTAGTAGTTGAGTGAGAGTTTGTTCGAACTCGAAGAAATGTAGCCCGTAGGCTTAATGGTTGAGTGAGTGATTTCTCGAACTCAAAATAAGAGTAGCCCGTAGGCTTAGTAGTCGAGTGAGAGTTTGCTCGAACTCGAAGTAATGTAGCCCGTAGGCTTAATGGTTGAGTGAGTGAATTCTCGAACTCAAAATAAGAGTAGCCCGTAGGCTTAGTAGTTGAGTGAGAGTTTGCTCGAACTTGAAGTAATGTAGCCCGTAGGCTTAATAGTCGAGTGAGTGATTTCTCGAACTCAAAATAAGAGTAGCCAGTAGGCTTAGTAGTTGATTGAGAGTTTGCTCGAACTCAAAGTAATATAGCCCGTAGGCTTAATGGTTGAGTGAGTGATTTCTCGAAATTAAAATAAGACTAGCCCGTAGGCTTAGTAGTTGAGTGAGAGTTTGCTCAAACTCGAATTAATGTAGTCCGTAGGCTTAATGGTTAAGTGAGTGATTTCTCAAACTCAAAATTAAGAGTAGCCCGTAGGCTTAATAGTCGAGTGAGAGTTTGCTCAAACTCGAAGTAATGTAGCCCATAAACTTAATGGTTTAGTGAGTGATTTCGCGAACTCAAAATAAGAGTAGCCCGTAGGCTTAGTAGTCAAGTGAGAGTTTGCTCGAACTCAAAGTAATGTAGCCTGTATGCTTAATGGTTGAGTGAGTGATTTCTCGAAATCAAAATAAGAGTAGCCCGTAGGCTTAATAGTCGAGTGAGAGTTTGCTCGAACTCGAAGTAATGTAGCCCGTAGGCTTAATGGTTGAGTGAGTGATTTCTCGAACTCAAAATAAGAGTAGCCCGTAGGCTTAGTAGTCGAGTGAGAGTTCGCTCGAACTCGAAGTAAAGTAGCCCGTAGGCTTAATGGTTGAGTGAGTGATTTCTCGAACATAAAATAAGGGTAGCCCGTAGGCTTAGTAGTCGAGTGAGTGCCTGCTCGAACTCAAAGTGATGTAGCCTGTAGTCTTTATAAGTCTAGTGGCAGTCCACGATTTGTGGGGTAATAGTCGGTCCTTGAGCTTTTTTGCGTAATAGATCATGAAATAGAGGATGGGTTATAAGACACGAGATATGAGCAAAGAAGTTTTTTTTCATGTCATTTTACATGTGTTTATATTTTGTACCAGGGATCGAGCAATCTATACGAGCATGGTTCGTTTTGACCATTTGGCTCTTACAATTTTTCCTATCGGAACCTTGTTATAAAGTAAACTTCTTGCATCGAACTTGATATATTTGAGGGTAATGCCCCACCAGTATTCAAGGTTGATTGTAAAGAGGCCTCAAATACTGTTGAATTGCTCTAAGTTAGCACGATCAATGGTTGCCTGATTAAAAACCTTGCTGAAAAACCCATTTGGGATAAAAACTGTTCCAAGGGAAAAAGAGTGCAACGCGTGCTTTCAGACCTAAGGCTTCGTGTTGAATAATCCATCCTTGTTCCTGATCGAACTTCTGCAAGGCTTAGTTTCGAAATATAAACGAACATGGGAGGGTCGTACCTTAACAGTAATATCATTTTAGGTGCGACACGTTCTAATTGCTTGGTAGTTGTTTGCCGTTTATAATACCGAGCTTGTTGGATCCTTTACCAATGTTTTCAAGTACCTGATACGGTCCTTCCTAGTTTGGACCCAATTTTCCTTCATATGGATTTCGGGTGCTGAGGGTGACTTTCCTTAGCACTAAGTCCCCGATTTTAAAATGGCGAAGATTGGTTTCGGATCTGATCAACTCTGGAGTTATACGTTTCCACCTTTTTGTCGTTTGCTTCGATCCTCCTTTCTCCTGTTTCTATTCGTTTGGCAGTTCTTCGAACATCTTAGCAATTTCGGAATTAGTCTCCAACTCTTGCTCATTTGACCTTACTATAGCTGGTTCCGTTCTATGGGCGATTTCTTGGGGTGGACTGGGCTCCGGCCTGCTCGATATCTGGGTTTCACTCTGCAACTGAGCTATTGCTGCATGTTGAGCTTGCAACATTATGAAAATCATATGCAAGCTGACGTCGTTTTCCTCAACGTTGTGGGTATCCCGAGCTGCAGTTTGAGTGCCACCATGACTGCTATTTTCAGGTTCAGAATGTCGGTTTACCTCAATTGCCACATGCGAATTAACATCTAATGGCACTTCGACTCGAGCTTCAACAGCGTCGACAAGCGGCCTTTCGGTCCTGGGCATCAAGTTGTTGTTCTCACCTTGAAGACCAGCTTCGTTGTCGATTGGTAAGGCTATTTAATTGATAGCTCGTCATTGCTAATCCGAAATCAAAGATACTTCCGAAAACAAGCATAAAAAGGCGTGTTTTTGTGGATTCGTATCAAATAACCATTATTATCCTTAGCCCCACGGTGGGCACCAAACTGTTTACCCAAAACTGTTTACTCGAAGTAATGTAGCCTGTAGGCTTAATGGTTGAGTGAGTGATTTCTCGAACTCAAAATAAGAGTAGCCCGTAGGCTTAGTAGTCGAGTAAGAGTTTGCTCGAACTCGAAGTAATGTAGCCCGTAGGCTTAATGGTTGAGTTAGTGATTTCTCGAACGCAAAATAAGGGTAGCCCGTAGGCTTAGTAGTCGAGTGAGTGCCTGCTCGAACTCGAAGTGATGTAGCCCGTAGGCTTTATAAGTCTAGTGGCAGTCCCCGATTTGTGGGGTAATAGTCGGTCCTTGAGCTTGTTTGCGTAATAGATCATGAAATAGAGGATGGGTTATATGACACGAGATATGGGCAAAGAAGTTTCTTTTCATGTCGTTATACATGTGTTTATATTTTGTACCAGGGATCGAGCAATCTATGCGAGCATGGTTCGTTTTGACCATTTGGCTATTACAATTGTTCCTATCGGAACCCTTGTTATGAAGTAACCTTCTTGCATCGAACTTGATATATTTAAGGGTAATGCCCTACCAGTATTCGAGGTTGATTGCAAAGAGGCCTAGGATACTATTGAATTGCTCTAAGTTAGCACGATCAATGGTTGCCTCATTAAAAACCTTGCCGAAAAACCCATTTGGGATAAAAACCGGTCCAAGGGAAAAAGAGTGCAACGCGTGCTTTCAGACCTAAGGCTTCGTGTTGAATAATCCATCCTTGTTCCTAATCGAACTCCTGTAATGGTTAGTTTCGAAATATAAACAAACATGGGAGGGTTGTACCATAACAGTAATATCATTTTAGGTGCGAAACATTCCAATTGCTTGGTAGTTGTTTGCCGTTTATAATACCGAGCTTGTAGGATCCTTTACCGACGTTTTTGAGTACCTGATACGGTCCTTCCCAGTTTGGACCTAATTTTCCTTCATATAGATTTCGGGTGCTGAGGGTGACTTTCCTTAGCACTAAGTCCTCGATTTTAAAATGGCGAAGATTGGTTCTTCGATTATAGTATCTTTCGATCCGCTGGTTTCGGGCGGCCAATTGTACGAGAGCAGCTTCTCGTTTTTTATCCAATAATTCGAGGGTAGTATTCATAGCCTCATGATTTGACTCTTCTGTTCTTTATCGGAACCTGGCACTGGGTTCCCCGACTTCGACTGGAATCAAGGCTTCGCAGCCATATACTAAGGAGAACGGGGTTGCCCCCGTACTGGTTCTTGATGTTGTTCGATATACCCAAAGAACTTCGGGTAGGACTTCTCTCCATTTTCCCTTAGCATCGTTCAACCTTTTCTTTAGGTTTTGAATGATAGTCTTGTTCATCGATTCGTCCTGTCCGTTCCCACTAGGGTGATACGGTGTTGATAATATCCTTTTTATTTTGTGGTCTTCGAGGAATTTCGTCACTTTGCTGCCTATAAATTATTTCCCATTGTCACACTATTTTGGCGGGTATCCCAAATCGACATACGATATGATCCCAGATGAAGTCTATAACCTCTTTCTCTCTTACTTTCTCAAACGCCTGTGCTTCAACCAATTTAGAGAAATAGTCAGTCATAAATAAAATGAACTTAGCTTTACCTGGGGCCGATGGCAGAGGGCCGACGATATCCATTTCCCATTTCATGAATGGCTATGGGGATAGGACTGAGTGAAGTTGCTCTCCGGGCTGATAGATCATCGGCGCAAACCTTTGATATTTGTCACATTTTCGAACAAAGTCCTTTGCATCTTTGTCCATATCGATCCAATAATATCCTGCTCTAATTATTTTTCGGACTAATGAATCGACACCGGAATGATTTCTACAAGTACCCTCGTCAATCTCACGTAGGATGTAGTCAGTGTCTCTTGGACCTAAGCATACTGCAAATGGTCCATCGAATGTTCTTTGGTATAATGTTCCATCTACAGTCAATGTGAATCGAGCAGCTTTGGTTCGTAGGGCCCTTGAAATTTTAGGGCCCGATGGGAGCTTTCCGTTCTCCAAGTATTCAATATACTTATTCCTCCAATCCCAGGTTAAACTTATAGAATTTGTCTCGGCATGACCTTCCTCGATCACGGATCTCGAGAGTTGAACGATAGACCCCAAGCTGATCTCATCTTCCTCGACCGATGATCCCAAATTTGCAAGTCCATCAGCCTCATTGTTTTGTTCTCGAGGTACATGCTTTAAAGTCCATTCTTTGAAACGGTGCAAAGTTACCTGTAGTTTGTCCAAATACCTTTGCATTCTATCCTCTCGAACTTCGAAGGTTATGTTTACTTGGTTTACCACCAGAAAAGAGTCACACTTGGCTTTAATGAATTCTGCTCCCAAGCTTTTAGCTAACTCGAGACTTGCAATCATGGCCTCATACTCAGCCTCGTTGTTAGTCAACCTAGTAGTTTTGATAGATTGCCTAATAGTGCTACCACAGAAAGTAGATATTCAAGAATACATGTACATGATCAATGAACATCAAATTTCATTCTTCTGGACTGGCATAAGTGACATGCCAAGGTGCATGCATGTTCAAAACTCAATTATTCACTTAAGAAAGGCTTTAGACAAAAACAAACCCAATTATCCAATCAAAACATGGATTAATTCACAAATAAAATAGTTTAATCATGTTAAAATATAAAATATAGAGTTTATATACTTACGCCCATGAAAAAATGAGAATAAATCCATGAAAATCACCTCAAACGGAGCTCTAGAACTCAAGATATGCTCAAAATACCAAAAGAACGCAGTCTGATTTTTTAATAAACAGAGATTCCACTTTTGCGCCCTAAAACCCGCACCTGCAGTTTGCTAGCTGTTATTTCCGTACCTATGAATCATTTATTGATCTTGCAGGGTCGTAGATACGGGCCCCACTTCGCATCTGTGAAGCACCAGCACCAGTTATCCTCTCCGGCACTAAAATGGGCATAACTCACTCATACGATGTCCAATTTCGACGATTCTATATGCTATGATTCCATAATTACAATACAGATCTAATGCTTTAATAAAAATAGAATTTAGAGCTTATTTACATAATTTTGTACCATTCATTCTTGAAGAAATGACGTCGAAACATCTAATACGAGAGCAACACAACCCAAACCTATCCGAAACTCACCCAAACTCCTCGGGACCCCGTCCGAACATACAAATAACTCCCAAAACATAACACTGACTTGCTCGAGGTCTTAAATCCCACATAACAATATCAAAACTACGAATCGCGCCTCAAATCAAGCTTAATGAACTATTTCAAACTTCCAAATTCCAAACTTACGCCGAACCCGTCTAAACAAGTCGGCATCAACGCAAATTTTGCATACAAGTTTAAAATGATATAATGAACTTTTTCAAACTCCTGGAACAAAAATCCAAACTCGATAAAATCGAAGACAACTCGCAGTCAAACTTATGAACTTTTCAAACCTTTAAATTTCCAACCTTCGCCAATTAGCCAAAACCTTCTAGAAATATCCGAATGCAAATCCGGGCATACGCCCAAGTCCAAAATCACCATCCGGGCGTAACGAAACCATCAAAACTCTGATCCAAGGTCAAATACATAAAAGTCAAACTTGGTCAACTCTTCTAACTTAAAACTTGTAAAATGAGAATCATTCTTTCAAATCAATCCAAACCACTCAAAAACCAAACTGATGATACACGCAAGTCATATTACATCATATGAAGCTACTCAAGACTTCAAACCACCAAACAAAATACAAATGCTCAAAACGACCGATCGGATCGTTACATATGACTACGTGATGAATCTTAATCTTGATTAGAAACCACGCTAGAGTTATAACTTGTTGATCTGGATAGAATTGGCTTCAAAAAAAAAAAAAAAAAATTTCCATACTCCCGATGATGTACCCGATTTCAATAAGAGTTCCTTTTCGACTTCGGATACGAGGGTTGGCGTGAAATCAGCCATGAAGTCTGCTAAAATTTGAGACTTGATGGCCGTCCGGGGTTGATATTCGATATCGTACCCACTGAGTTTGACGGCCCCATTTGGCCAATCAGCCTGATAGTTCGGGCTTGTGCAAAATATTACGAAGTGGATAAGTAGTTAATACACATATGGGGTGACATTGAAAGTATGGTCTTAACTTTCTAGAAGCGCTTATCAGTGCAAGTGCCAATTTTTCTAAGTGTGGATATCTAGTTTCTACTTCCCCAAAGGTTCGACTTACATAATAAACGAAAAATTGCGTACCTTGATCTTCTCGTACTAGGACACCACTTACATCGATTTTCGATACTGCTAAGTACAAGAAAAGTTTCTCGTCCGCCTTTGGAGTGTGAAGAAGTGGTGGGCTCGATAGGTATCGCTTCAATTCCTTTAATGCCTGTTGGCATTTCGGGGTCCAGGCGAAATCGTTCTTCTTTTTGAGTAGAGAGAAAAATCTGTGACTTCAATCTGACGACCTTGAAATGAATCGGCCTAAGGCAGCAATTCGTCCCGTTAACCTCTGCACGGCTTTTACCGTCCACGATGGCGATGTCTTCGATGACCTTGATTTTATCGGGGTTGATCTCGATCCCCCGATTCGATACCATGAAGCCAAAGAACTTGCCCGAACCGACCCCGAAAGCACATTTCTCGGGGTTGAGCTTCATGTTGTATTTCCTTAAAATCTCGAATGTTTCCTGCAAATGAGTCAAATGGTCCTCTGTGCGTAGGGACTTAACCAACATGTCATCAATATAAACTTTCATTGATTTACCTATTTGTTCCTCAAACATTTTATTTAGTAGGCGTTGGTAAGTAGGTCCTGCATTTTTTAGCCCGAAGGGCATCACATTATAACAATATGTTCCATATTTGGTAACAAATGAAGTTTTTTCCCGGTCCTCAGGGTTCATTTGGATTTGATTATGCCCAGAATAGGCATCGAGAAAAGTAAGGACCTCGTGGCCGATCGTGGCATCGATCATGCGATCGATGTTGGGCAGCGAAAAAGAATCTTTGGGGCATGCCTTGTTTAAATCCTTATAATCTACACACATTCTAAGTTTGTTCCCTTTTTTAGGAACTACAACTACATTGGCTAACCATTCGGGGTATTTCACCTCCCGAATGGACCCTATTTTAAGAAGTTTAGTTACCTCATCATTTATGAATGCGTGCTTTACCTCGGACTGGGGTCTTCTCTTTTGCTTCACCGATTTGAACCTATGGTCCAGGCTTAGCCGATGCGTCATTATATTCGGTGGGATCCCTGTTATATCTAAATGGGACCAAGCAAAATAATCCATGTTATCGATAAGAAATTGAATAAGCCTTTTCCTGAGTTCGGGGGTTAGTCCCATTCCCAGGTATACCTTCCGTTCGGGCAAATGTTCGATCTGTATAACTTGCTCCAGTTCTTCAATTGTTGATTGGGCAGCGTCGGAATCATCGGGGACCATGAAGGATCAAGGGATCCTTTGATCATTATCTTCGTCATTCTTCTGATTTTCTAGTTGGGTTGAAGCTAACGTCTGTGATTGCTATTTGGCATCTCGTTCCCCTTTTGAATCCGACCCCTTTGTTGACGAAGGTGAGGATATCGGAATTGCTTCTTCGACGGCAAACATTCCTCTCGTGGCCAGTTGTTCACCATACACTGTTTTGACTCCCTCCGATGTTGGGAATTTAAGAACCTGGTGGAGGGTCGAAGGTATAGCTCTCATATTGTGGATCTATGGCCTTCCATATTGTACCTCATGTCGCCTTCGATTACTTTGAACTTTGTTTCCTGGATGGTCCCGACCACGTTTATCGGCAGAGTTATATCGCCTTTGGTGGTTTAACATGCCATATTGAATCCGTTTAGAACTAGGGTTGCGGGTACGACCTTGTCCTGTAGACCGAGCTGTTCTACAACCTTCGATCTAATAATGTTGGCCGAGCTACCTGGATCAATTAACACACGCTTAACTTTAGTTTTATTCATAAGTACGGATAATACCAGTGCATCATTGTGAGGTTGCATGACTCCTTCTGCTTCTTCATCTTTATAGGACAAGGTTCCTATGGGTGCGTAATCCTGAGTTCGAGGTCACTTTTCTCCCATAACCGATTTCTTAGTGCGTTTAAGCACCGGCCCCTGAGGGGTATCGACGCCACCGATGATCATGTGGATGATGTGTTGTGGTTCTTCCTGTTCATTTTGTCTACCAAAATCCCTATTTTTGAAATGGTTTTTGGCCTTGTTGCTTAAAAATTCTCGAAGGTGCCCTTTATTGAATAATCGGGCTACCTCCTCTCTTAGTTGCCTGCAATCTTCCATTTTGTGGCCATGTGTGCCATGATATTTGTACATTTGATTGGGGTTCCTCTGAGCAGGATCGGTCTGCATGGATCGAGGTCATTTAGTGTCTTTGATGCGTCCGATAGCCGACACGATGGCGTATGAATCGATGCTGAAGTTATACTACGATAACCGTGGTGCTTCCTTAGGTCCGGTAGGCCTGTTGAACCCATTTCTGTTCATCAGCCCCCGAGACCCTTGACCTCGATCACTTCTTTTATTGTCTTGTCCAGGGTTACATCTCGACTCATTGATCCTGTGGTTTCCACTATATGGTTGAAAACGATCCCTGATCAGACCTTGCTCTCGATTGATGTCCCTTCTAGCAATAGGTTCATAACCCAACTGATCGTCTTCGACTGGTACCGATTATGCACGTCGGCCCAAGAAATAGCTGGGTACTCGATCAGGTTATGCTTTAACTGCCGTGAAGCCATCGAACTTCGTTCGTTCAAACCTTGAGTGAAAGCCTGAACAGCCCAATCATCTGTGACAGGTGGAAGATCCATTCGTTCCATTTGAAAACGAGATATGAACTCCTTTAGCATCTCCTTATCCTTTTGTCTTACCTAGAATAGGTCCGACTTCCTGGTCTCGACTTTTATGGCCCCGCCGTATGCTTTTACAAAGGAATCTGCAAGCATAACAAAAGAATCGATAGAATTAGATGGTAAATTATGATACCATATCATTGCTCCCTTTGACAGGCTTTCACCGAATGTCTTCAATAATACGGATTCGGTATTATTGAAGTGGTGACATGTTTGTTGGGGTCGGTAGTTTTGTTATATTTAGGAATCTCGGGTATGCGGAATTTCTTTGGGATCGGTTTAGGAGCCGCACTTGGGGGGAAAGGCTTTTGTATGAATTTTTTGGAATCTAAGCCCTTCAATATCGGAGGCGCCCCCGGGATCTGATCAACTCTGGAGTTATACGTTTCCACCTTTTTTGTCATTTTCTTCGATCCTCCTTTCTCCTGATTCTATTCGTTTGGTCAGTTCTTCGAACATCTTAGCAATTTTGGGATTAGTCCCCGACTCTTGCTCATTTGACCTTACTATAGCTGGTTCCATTCTATGGGCGATTTCTTGGGGTGGACTGGGCTTCGGCTTGCTCGGTATCTGGGTTTTACTCTACAACTGAGCTATTGCAACCTGTTGAGCTTGGAACATTTCAAAAATCATACACAAGTTGACGTCGTTTTCCTCGACGTTGTGGGTAGCTCGAGGTGCAAATCGAGTGCCACCATAAATGCTATTTTCAAGTTCGGAATGTAGGTTTGCCTTAATGACCACATGCGAATTAACATCTAATGGCACTTCGACTCGAGCTTCAACGGCGTCGACAAGCATCCTTTCGGTCCTGGGCATCAAGTTGTTGTTCTCACCTTGAAGACTAGCTTCGTTGTCGATAGGGAAGGCTATTTAATTGATAGCTCATTGTTGCTAATCCGAAATCAAAGATACTTTCGGAAACAAGCGTAAAATGGCATGTTTTTCCGGATTCGTATCAAATAACCACTGTTATCCTTAGCCCCACGGTGGGCACCAAACTGTTTACCCGAAAAACGGATAAAGTTGAATTTGTACGCAATTCTAAGGGTATGTTGTATAACTTGACACGAATCGTAAGAGTAAATAAAAATATCGAATATTGGCTGTAAAGAATGAAAAGTAAGCAAAGCTGAAAAGAGGGTGATTTATGGATTAAGCAAGATGAATCAATCTATGAGGCTAAAAAAGGATAATTCTTCAATAGGGGAGTGTATGATATCTCAGTTACAATGTATGTAAAACATTCCCTTTACAGGGATCGAGCAATCTATACGAGCATGGTTCGTTTGCATGGGGTAATGGTCGGCCCTTGAGCCTGTTTGCGTAATAGATCATGAAATAGAGGATGGGTTGTAAGACACGAGATATGGGCAAAGAAGTTTCTTTTCATGTCATTATACATGTGTTTATGTTTTGTACCAGGGATCGAGCAATCTATACGAGCATGGTTCGTTTTGACCATTTGGCTCTTATAATTTTTCCTATCGGAACACTGTTGTTATGAAGTAAACTTCTTGCATCGAACTTGATATATTTGAGGGTAATGCCCCACCAGTATTCGAGGTTGATTGTAAAGAGGCCTCAGATACTGTTGAATTGCTCTAAGTTAGCACGATCAATGGTTGCCTCATTAAAAACCTTGCAGAAAAACCCATTTGGGATAAAAACTGTTCCAAGGGAAAAAGAGTGCAACGCGTGCTTTCAGACCTAAGGCTTCGTGTTGAATAATCCATCCTTGTTCCTGATCGAACTTCTGCAAGGCTTAGTTTCGAAATATAAACGAACATAGGAGGGTCGTACCTTAACAGTAATATCATTTTAGGTGCAACACGTTCCAATTGCTTGGTAGTTGTTTGCCGTTTATAATACCGAGCTTGTAGGATCCTTTTCCAACGTTTTCAAGTACCTGATACGGTCCTTCCCAGTTTGGACCCAGTTTTCCTTCATATGGATTTCGGGTGCTAAGGGTGACTTTCCTTAGCACTAAGTCCCCGATTTTAAAATGGCGACGATTGGTTCCGGATCTGATCAACTCTGGAGTTATACGTTTCCACCTTTTTGTCGTTTGCTTCGATCCTCCTTTCTCGTGTTTCTATTCGTTTGGTCAGTTCTTCGAACATCTTAGCAATTTCGGAATTAGTCCCCGACTCTTGCTCATTTGACCTTACTATAGCTGGTTCCGTTCTGTGGGCGATTTCTTGGGGTGGATTGGTCTCCGGCTTGCTCGGTATCTGGGTTTCACTCTGCAACTGAGCTATTGCTGCATGTTGAGCTTGCAACATTACGAAAATCATATGCAAGCTGACGTCGTTTTCCTCGACGTTGTGGGTATCCCGAGCTGCAGATTGAGTGCCACCATGAATGCGATTTTCAGGTTCAGAATGTCGGTTTGCCTCAATTGCCACATGCGAATTAACATCTAATGGCACTTCGACTCGAGCTTCAACGGCGTCGACAAGCGGCCTTTCGGTCCTGGGCATCAAGTTGTTGTTCTCACCTTTAAGACCAGCTTCGTTGTCGATAGGTAAGGCTATTTAATTGATAGCTCGTCATTGCTAATCCGAAATCAAAGATACTTCCGAAAACAAGTGTAAAATGGCGTGTTTTTGCGGATTCGTATCAAATAACCACTGTTATCCTTAGCCCCACGATGGACACCAAACTGTTTACCCGAAAAACGGATAGAGTTGAATTTATATGTAGTACTAAGGGTATGTGGTATAACATGACACGAATTATAAGAGTAAATAAAAATATCGAATATTTGCTGTAAAGAATGAAAAATAAGCAAAGATGAAGAGAGGATGATTTATGGATTAAGCAAGATGAATCAATCTATAAGGCTAAAAAAGGATAATTCTTCAATTGGGGAGTGTATGATATCTGAGTTACAATGTATGTAAAACTTTCCCTTTACAAAAATATAGCCATCCTCTTTATAATAGGGGATCCTACTTTAGATATAATTAAAAATACATAGTGGGGAACCCATGATAAATCAGTTTTTCCCTAATTCCCGTCGAGATTCTCTCCCTTAGTGCGGTTGCAACGGCTTCTGTCAGCTCGATTTTGATCGGACTCGGTATTAGTCGGTATCGGTTGGTTTCCAGTTTTGGAGCTCGATCACACGTACGAAGGCCGAAATCTGTTTCGACCGTATACATACATTAAGGCTATTATAATCTTTCACTATTGATATTTTTCCTAATATAGACATCAGTAAGTAAATTACTGATTTCGCTTGTTTCAAGTTCACAGAAGATTTAAACATGAATTAGTGATTGAAATTGGACTACGTGCAGGTTTAGATCACCAATAGAAATGCCTTAGAATAAAATCTACAGGTATAATTTGTGAAAAGTATAAGCATGTAAAACTTCTTACCTCCGGCTTAACATTTAAGGAGGTTTACCCTCAAAATCGGATAACAATGGAATTTATAAGTGGTTTTAAGAATATGTCGATTAATTTAACACAAAGCGATAGATTGAACTATAAGTAAAGCAAACAATAATAAAGTAAATTCAAACCGTATGACTTGAACAGTTATAGCCTTGAGAAATAGACCTCACTCGAACTGAATATGATCCAAATAATATCAAATACGGAAGAACAGTAGCTTGCAGAAAGAAAATAATATTATAATGCTTTTAAGATGCGTGTTACCATGTCCTTTACAAATAATCAGACCCTCTTTATATAGTATGGGAGTCCTACTTTAGGTGTAACTAGATAAGGTAAAACATCTCATGATTTGCTAATTAAGTGGTTTCATTGATACGTACCGAGATTTCCGCCGTGATGCACGATCGGTTACGGATATTTCTGCCTTTTGTTATTTTGGTTCGATGATGTTCTCTCGAGCTAATTCGGAGTCGGAGTCAGTTCCGGGGTCACGGACTCGGTAATCTTAGAAGGCGCATGTTCTAACCTCGTACCTAGGTTCGATGGAATCCAGGGTCGATCTTCATCCCATTATGTTTCACCCCCAGTATATCATGCAATAGGCGAGCTCGGTTTCTACCGTATACAGATAGTTCCCTCATTTTTTGGAATGTAAATAACGAGAAACGATATGAGCACCTGAATTCTTATTAGTTCCATTTTCTTTTGCAGGTCTTCCCAAGGATGTTGCTATGAGGCCTCCATCCGGTGACGAGGATGTGCCTCTCGAGTCCCCTGCTCCGAGGCAGGGTGATGAGAAGAAAAGGAAGAGGGCCTCGAGTTCTCCAAGCTCGGAAAAGAAGAAAACAAAAAGAAGTTTGGTGCATAAACCTAAAGGTAGCACCAGTGCTCGGGCGCCCTCTTCGGACTCACTCCACCGGCTCAGGGATGAGTTAGAAGAAGAAGAAGAGAACTCCGAATTGGTGGCCCGTGTGCGGTCAGGGATCGAGGTACGAAGGGGCCCCGAAACGGTGAGAGCTGAAACCGAATTACCTCGACTCGGGGAGGTCGATGAGGGAGCTTTATCCGAGCTTCCGACCTAGAAGGAGGCGAGGTTGCTTTGCCTCGAGATAGGGAGGCCGATAACGATATCGTAGATGGTTCTTCCCGGACATCGGATAGTGCTCCGAAGGGCATACCCGGAGTGATAGACCTCTCCGGTTCGCCATTATTTACTGAGTCTATCCGACTCCGAATCAATGTTCAAATCCCAATTATTCACTTTAGAAAAGTTTAACAAAAACCCCAAATTTCTCTTTTAGATTCATTAATCAAATGTCGAAATCGAAGATGGAATCATGTATAATAATCAAAACCGAGTCAAAAATACTTACCCCAATCCAAATTGTGAAGATCGTTAAAAAATCGCCCAAATTCGAGCTCACAATCTCATAAAGTGATAAAAATAAATCAACCCTCGAATATATAAAAATCTGTTAGTATTTCTGCATCTGCGGACAAAAGGTAGCACCTGCGAGCCCTCACTCACATCTGCGAACCAGTTGAATCTGACCTCCTCTCGCATATGCGGCCCAAGACCTGTATCTGTGGCTCTGCAAATGCGCATGCAAACTCGCAGAAATGCCCTCGCATCTACGCCCAATATCCGCAAAAGCGAAGCTCTCCTGGACACCTCCTATTCGTAGAAGCGAGCCTTCCCTCGTATAAATGAGTACGCACCTGCGACCACACCTGCGCAGGTGTGAAATACTAGAACTAGAAGTAGAACTGCCATCAAGACCACAATAATATGAAACTCACTCAATCCCCTCGGGACCCCGTTTGAACTTACCAATAAGTTACAAAGCATAATATAGATCTACTCGAGGTCTTAAATCAAACATAACAACTTCTAAACCACGAATCGTACCTCAAACCAAGCTTAATGAACCATTTCAAATTTTCAAATTTCAAACTTATGCCGAACACGTCTAAACATCTCAGAATCACCTCAAATTTTGCACATAATTTCCAAATGATATAACGAACCTATTACAACTCCCGTAAATACGATCTGAACCCGATAACATCAAAGTCAACTTCCGATCAGACCTATGAACTTTCCAAATCTTTAAATTATCAACTTTCGTCAATTAGAGCCAAAACCTTCTAGAAACATCCAAACATAAATCCGGACATATGACCAAATCTAAAATCACTATCCGGACCTAACAGAACCATTAAAACTCCGATCTGAGGTCAAATTCACAAAAGTCAAACTTGGTCAACTCTTCCGACTTTAAGCTTCCAAATGAGAATCATTCTTCCAAATCAATCTCGAACCACTTAAAAATCAAAGCTGACCATACACGCAAGTCATAATACCTCATATGAAGCTACTTAAGACCTCAAACCACCAAACAAAATGGAAATGCTCAAATCGACTGGTCGGGTCGTTACATTCTCCCCCAAAAGTCATTCCAAAGTCATCAAATAACTATATAAACTCACCATGCACATACCCATAGGTGATCCCACGTCACCCAATCCATATAAGCCTGAAAATACAGCCTAACTGAAGATCCTTACTTCAACCTTAATCCATAAACCTTAGAACCCAATCTCCAACAACTGAAACTTATTATAAGACCCGATTCTCGCATCTCCACACTATATATAATCTAAACAAGCTATATCAAGTCATAACCATATTTCAAGATATAATCACATGATATACCGCATAACTCAGATACTCATAACAATAACTTCCGACCACAATAGTTGATCAATAACAAACCCGGTACTGGTAACAAACCTTATATCAAATAAAACCTTGTTCTAATCTTCGTACCCTGCCAATGATGAAAGACACATGCAGAGACTCATAACCACTAATCATATCAATAAGTCGTGGAGCTCTCTCGCCCACCAAGAACCATAGCCAAAATCTAAGCTGACTAGTGATATTATTCATCCAAACATACCTTAATCAAATCTGATAGCACTCATTTCAGGTCCAACAACCTCACCTCATCCAGTACAAGTTCCTCGACCAACATGCCACACCAATACTACCTAGTACCATATAATATGCAATTCATGCACCAGACAAGAAACAACTCGAATGTAACCAACGGTAGAAGGAGAACCAAATGGGAGAATTGTCCCGCAAGCTCAATAGATACCACCTCAAAGCGCAATGCTATGAACCCATCTCACAGAGAAGAAACAAAACACACAAAATAAACATGACAAATCATATTCCAACTTAACCCCGGCAATGCGTGACCCAATCCATACACCGGTACACATGGAATACCTCGAGCCATGATGCTCACAATCAACAACCATATCCATATAAACAACAAATACGCGAAGTGCATGGCCATAAACGGATAGCATAATATATCACAAACAGGAAGACCATAACCAAGGTGCAATCAACCATTCAACACCCCAAGAACCATCTCGCTCGAATTCTGTCACAAGGCCCAAACAGAACCGCATCATATGTGTAAATAGTCAATGGTCTCGTAACCCATCGTAGCATAGAAGAGTAACACATGGAATATATCAGACACAGATAAGATCAACTCTAACTGAATGACACACCCCTCAACAATAGTTGTGCTGAGTAAACAAGTTTATCCCGATATAGAATACACATCCTCATTAGGCCTGCCAGTGGCCCCCAAATTAATTCTGATCCTCCCAAAATAGGTAGATAACCTCCAAAAAGTCCATAATAACCTATCCATAACACATGCAATCAGTCGTCAACCTCGTAACATACCTTCACCATCTGCAACCAAGGAATAATCTGCCTCTGAGAACCCGCCTAGTCTTCAAATCCCGAGAATATAAGAATCTTCATGTCAGATCCCAACCCCACTACTCTAATGACTGACACATCCCTCAACACAATCATCTCACAAAAATTACATCCATAATTCTTCCGTGCCTCATAGCAAAATCTAAACATCAGCAGTCGATCATCCAGGCAATTACCATAATACCAATAAAGCATCTGCAAGTCAAAACACAATGCGCCTTCTGAATTGCTCCCCTTCTTAGGTGATACCAGATAGTGCCAGCGTTCTTCTAAACATCTGAAACTGTCAATGTTGTCTAGAACTCATGACCTTCCCTTTGGACAGAATCGCAACCTCGTACGTACAAACCTCAACCCCACACATCGCATCGCATCTAGTGTGCCATCATATGAAAATAAGAGAACCCCATTGTCAACCCTGAATCACAAGAAGGATACACATTCCGTTAGCCATAGAACTTCTACTTGACCCTCATCCAAGAGAAAATCACACACTTAACATACTCCTCATGCTTGTCGAAAACATCCACCCCAAGCCTTGGTCGAAATAATTGAGAACTCTTCGAAATCCATTTGTACATAACCAAATCATCAGAACTGAATCCCTCTAACTCAACCAAGTCACGTAGATCGCTCAACCCAAGAGTATTGCCATAAACCACATGTTTCTTTGACCCCCTCTCGACTTGCCCTCAAGCTAACACTTCTCCTTGCCAGTAACACTACAATCCTTAATCAAAGCTCACCCCAAGAGATCTTATCATGAAACCACGTTGTCTCCAATGCACCGACAAAACTTCAAATTCTCCAAACTCTCGAGAGTCATCCACTTTGCTCTAATCTCCAATGCACCGACAAAACGAGCCGAACAACTTGTGCTCCCTTAACACATCAACACTTAATGAAGCGACCCCACCTTTAAGCAACTGAGTGAATCCCTTATCATTGCACACTACATCCGCCACGAATAACAAACCCGAATCATTCTAAGATTTCCATATGCCCATAAAGTATAATACATCATGCATCCAGAAATTTCCTTACTCGATCATCCTCGAAATCAACCTCTTCAAGTCATAACTAATCCACAAATATGCCTTAGTCCAAACTAACATAACACATGACCATGCAATCTGATCAGCGATGGTAGACTCCCCCACTTGGCGCGAAGCAATAGAACACGTCATCCGATAACCCACAATACCCTTACTCCATAACTGTCATAATCCTGCACTGTAATTCAACTAAATCCTTCATACGCTCATGTGGACCTAGTCATAAAGTACTTCAAATCATCTACTAAGCACATATTCATCCTTGTGACAGTCGTGTGAACTTCCTCAAGCGACCCAAACTCAATTTGCGGCACATACACATCTCATTGGTAGAAAGAAAACTCTTTACATAAACATCATAGGGATTACACAACCTCAAAACATCCTGCAGAAGATAACCCACTTGCTTAGCCTCAAACTGGCATCTCTTGATGACCTTATCATGGTCACAACCACTAAGCAATCGTTAAATTCTCCTGAGTCTGAACTCATTAACAAGACATAAGAATCTGCTTCATTCCATAATGAATAACTAAAATATCCCTAACACACTCATAATTCAAGACTGTACAACACATCAAGACAGAGATCAAGCATCCATAGTCCTTTCACATCCCAAGCAAAATTCCTCTCGTAACATCCAAAATCATCTAAGCATAGTCCTCAATCACACAATACTCATCATATCTCAATCCAATCACTTGTTGAGTGATCACTTACTCCTAGGGACACTACCGAACGTATAAGTCCAAAAGCACATACTCACACAACTGAAACCACCAAGCTCAAGCCGCGGTCTGAATCTGGCCTCAAGTCCTCCAGATTGGCCTATCACCAAAACACAGAAAACATATCTCGCACCTCTTCCATGACATCACAAGCCATCGATGCACACCTGATACCAAGTGCTCCACATGACATACGACTGGATGGAAGAAATTCAAACATATACACTTCAAGCTGAATAGATGCCGGACGATAAGAAAAGAAAGATGGAAAATTTCCTACAAGTCGTGTACCCTCTCGAATATAAGTATGGACGTCATCATACCTCTCCGTAAGACTCTACTAGATACTTGCTCATGACTCGTAGAACCTATGATCCTAGAGCTCTGATACCAACTCATCACGACCCAAAATCCACCTAGTCGTGATGGAACCTAACCCAACCCGCTAGGTAAGCCAAACAACATTCAACACAATTCTAATGAAAGTAATAAGAAATCAATATGTAAAATAACTGAATTTTCATATAATAACCTAAAGATTGGTAGTACAAGTCATGAGCCGCTAAGACTTAGATTTACAAAGTTGGTATGAAAATAAATATAACATCTATATGGATATACATAAATAGATTACAAATCTAAAACTACCAAGGACAAGTAGTAGCTATATCTAAAACAAATAGGTACATCTTCAAAGCTAGCTCCCGTTATCCATAAGAACATCAGCTCCAAGATCTGCACGCAAGGTGCAAAAGTATAATATGAGTACAACCGACCCCATGTACTCAGCAATTATCATAACTAACCTTGGCGGCATAATAGTGGCAAGAATTATTAATAATACTCACCAAATAATCTGTACAGTTCATAACTCCAACAAGTATCGAACAATAATATGATCAAGTCATGAATCAGAAATAGAACCACCTTGGTCCACACAATAACATACCATACTCTACTCAGTTAACAATCCAGCATGTAAAGAAGAAATGCAAATAAATCAGGTAACCAACCAAGGAAATTGCAAGTAAAGATGCAATGCAATAACCAAATCAACACTAGCCAGCTTTTCCTTAGAATTTCAAAAATCGAACGAAACCACTGATCAACTTTCCTCAAACTGCGTGTACACCATGAAGAAGGAACATGAGAGGGTGACCCTAGGGGGATGGATCCATATCCACACGCTGCACGAACAACTCACTTGCTGCACGGACAACTTATGTGCTAATAATATCAACCGCAAGGACAACTCACGTGCCAATAATATCAATATCTTGGATCCGCACGGACAACTCACGTGCCAATAATATCAATATCTTGGATCCGCACGGACAACTCACGTGCAAATATCACAATCCATCAGGCATGGTCACAGACTCAATATCAGAATTCGCCAGGCGTGGTCACAGGCTCAATATCACAATCCGTCCGGCATGGTCACATGCTCAATATCACAATCCGCCCGGCGTGGTCATATGCTTAATATCATAATTCGCCCGACATGGTCACAGGCTCAATATCACAATCTGCCCGGCGTGGTCACATGCTACCAGTCCAAATTCATATCACACAGAAAGCAGATATACAAGAATACATATAAATGATCAATGAACATTAAATTTCATAATCCTAGTCTTGTATAAGTGACATGTTAAGGTGTATGCATGTGAAAAGTGTGCTATCACAACTAAATAAGGCAGATACATCATGAAAGTAGCAATTATCAGGTTCAATCAGGCGATTAACCTCTATGTAACCTCAAACATATCTCAAATAGCTCATAACAAGGGTACAAATATAAGAACCATTACAGCATGAAGCTTAGCAATCAATCCAAGGTATATCATAGCCTAAACACTACAAAGAGCATGAATAATACCCTGGTGCATGCACATGGGCTCAAACCCACATATGGGCGCCTCCTATAGCGTGTAGCTATCGCAAATAACTCAGGAAACTAGTGCCTACACCAAGTTTAGGTAAGATACTTACCTCAAGAAAGCCAAAACAATACTATGAGAGGCATCGAGATTTAGAACACTCTGAGCGGCATTGAGATTTTTGATATTTTAGGTATATTAAGTTCGAGGAGGTCGAGCGGGAGATGCATAAGATGAGGAGGGGAAGATCGGCCAAGCCCGACGAGATACCGGTAGAATTTGGAAGAGCGCAGGCAAAGCATGTATGGAGTAGATAACTAGGTTATTTAATATCATTTTTGGGATGACAAAGATTTCCGAAAAATGGAGGTGTAGTACAATGATTCTGTTTTACAAGAACAAGAGTGATATTCAAAATTTCAACAACTATATGGGTATCAAGCTGCTTAACCACACGATGAAGATTTGGGAGAAGGTCATGGAGATGATGGTAAGGAGGGGGTTATCTATTTTCGAGAAACAATTCAGTTTTATGCCAGGGCAATATAGTACAGAATCCATTCATCTTGTTAGGAGATTGGTGGAGCAGCATAGGGAGTGGAAGAGAGACTTACATATGGTGTTTATTGACCTAGAAAACGCTTATGAAAAAGTTCCAAGGGAGGTTCTATGGAGATGTTTGGAGGCAAGACGTATACCAATGGCGTATATTAGGTCGATTAAGGAAATGTACAAATGAGCCAAAACCTGGTAAGAGCAGTGGGAGATGACTCGGAGTACTTCCCCAGTAGTTATAGGGTTGCACCAGGGATCAACTCTTAGCCTATTGGCCTTCCACATTGGCCTTCCCGGGATAATACAAAATGGTGATATCATAGTCTTTTAACAACTCCAACCATCTCTGCTGCCTCAAATTTAGATCCCTCTGCTTAATCAAGTATTGTAGACTCCGATGATCTGTAAATACCTTACAAGACATGTCGTAGAAATAATGCCTCCAAATCATCAATGCATGAACAATGGCTGCCAATTCCAAATCATGAATGAGGTAGTTCTTCTCATGGGGCTTCAAATGGTGCGAAGCATAAGCAATCACCCGACCCCCAAGCATCAAGACACACCCAATGCCAATCTGAGAAGCATCACAATAAACTGTATATGAACCCGATGATGAAGGCAAAACTAGAACTGGAGTTGTGGACAAGGCAGTCTTGAGCTTCTGAAAGCTCTCCTCATACTCATCAGACCACCTGAATGGGGCACCCTTCGGGATCAATCTATTCAAAGGTGCGTCAATAGACGAGAAACCCTCCACAAAACGGTGATAATATTTGGCAAAACCAAGGAAACTCCAGATCTCAGTAGTTGAAGACGGTCTGGGCCAACTATGAACTGCCTCAATCTTCTTCGGATCTACCTTGATCCTCTCACTGGACACCACGTGCCCCAAGAACACTATAGAATCAAGCCAAAACACACACTTTGAGAATTTAGCATAAAGCTTCTTCTCCCTCAATGTCTGGAGTACAATCCTCAGATGTTGTTCAAGATCCGCCTGGCTGCGTGAGTACACCAGTATATCATCAATGAATACTATGGCAAAATGATCAAGATATAGTTGGAATACACTGTTCATCAGATGCTTAAATGATGCTGGGGCATTAGTCAGCCCAAAAGATATCACAAGAAACTCGTAGTGACCATAGCGGGTCCTGAATGTCGTCTTCATAATATCAGAATCCTAAATCTTCAACTGGTGATACCCAGACCTTAAATCAATCTTAGAGAACACTCTAGCACCCTGAGGCTGGTCAAATAAGTCATCAATGTACGGTAGTGGGAACTTGTTCTTACTTGTAACTTTGTTCAATTGCATGTAATCAATGTACATCCGTATAGTACCTTCCTTCTTCGCAAATAGAACCGGTGCATCCCAAGGCGACACACTAGGCCTAATGATTCCCTTTATCAAGTAGCTCCTGAAGCTGTTCTTTCAATTTCTTCAACTCCGCTGGTGCCATACGATACAGAGGAATAGATATAGGCTGAGTGCCCGACACCAAGTCAATATCAAAATCAATATCCCTATCGGGTGGCATGCCCGGCTGGTTTACAGGAAACACATCCGGAAACTCTCTCACTACCGGAATGGACTCAATGGTAGGAGTATCAGCACTAACATCCCTCACAAAGGCACAATATGCCAGACATCCCTTCCAAACCATTTGTTAGGCCTTCAAATATGAAATCACTATACTGGGAACATATTCCAAAAAACCTCTCCACTCAACCCTGGGCAACCCCGGCATCGCCAATGTCATGGTCTTAGTGTGACAATCCAGAATAGCGTGGCATCGCCACGCTATTATTTGTGGCATATCCAAGAAGAGGTTCTATGGTGTATATTATTTGTGGATTACATAATATTAATTGACAACACTCGAGTGGAGTCAATGTGAGGTTGGAGGTTTGGAGAAAGACCCTGGAGTATAAAGGCTTCAAGTTGAGTAGGACTATGACGGAGTGCTTGGAGTGCGAGTTCAATGATATAACTCATGAGGAAGATGTGGAAATGAGGATTGATACGCAATCCATTCCTAAGAGAGAAAGTTTCAAGTACCCGCGGTCAACAATCTAAGAAAATTGGGAGATTGAAGATGATGTCACACATCGTATTGGAGTAGGGTGGATGAAATGGAAGCTCGCATCCGGTGTCTTGTGCGATAAGAGGGTGCCAACAAAGCCTAAAGGTAAGTTTTATAGAGTGGTTGTTACATCTATGTAGTATGGGGTGAAGTATTTGCCAGTTAAGAACTCTCACACTCAAATGATGAAAGTAGTAAAAATGAGGATGTTGAAGTAGATGTGTGGGCGTACTAGGAGAAATATGATCAGGAACAAAGCTATTTGAGACAAGGTGGAGGGGACGCTATGGATGACAAGATGAGAGAAGTGAGGCTGAGATGGTACGAGCATGTGAAGAGGAGATGCATAGCCGCCCCAGTGAGAAAGTGCGAGAGGTTGGCTATTATGGGTCTAAGAAGAGGCAGGGGTAGGCCAAATAAGTATTGGGGAGAAGTTCTTATATAGTACATGGCATATCTCTAGCTTACCGAGGACATGACCCTAGATAGAAAAATATGAAGATCGAAGATTAGGGTAGAAAGGTAGGCCGTTGAGTTTGGGTCATCGTATCTATTTCTCGTACCTGAGTATTAGTGTTGTCATTTTCATATTTTTCTTATTTTGCAATTTGCATTATTATATGTTGCTCCCATTGCTTCGATTGTCTTATTACTTTGTTATATTGTTGTTGTTGATGTTATTGTCTTTATTATTTTTGACATGGCATATGCATTACTGTTCTTTTGTTCAAACCTGTTGTGAATTTTGTTTCTTGAGGCGAGGGTCTTTCGGAAATAGCCTCTATACCTACACAACGTAGGTATAAAGTCTGCATACACTTTACCGTCCCTAGCCCCTATAATATGGGAATACACTGGGTATGTAGTTTTTGTAATTGTAAGGTGTTCGATGAATTGCCTAAACAAAATTTTCAATATATTTTGCGAAGTCTGAGTAGCGAGCCTTCTTTTAATGGCGATGGGAGCAAATCCTTAAGTGTAGGGTGATTGTTTGGGAGTTTTTGAACTTAAATTGCATTCTCTCTTGACGAAGGCCAACCCCTGGCCAACTTAGGAGCAGCTCGTGTTTCGCCTCTGTCCATTTAGTCTTCAATTGTGCTAAATGGACTTGAATGGTTACAATTAAGGTATGGTGGTTGCTCGTTCCTCATTTTATACACCTATACCAGCTATGTGTGGGGTGCGTCACACACTACTATAACCCATCAATGCACATTGGAATAATATGATTCATTGCTCTTCGCAGGTATAATGGAAGTCTTAATAACACCAACTCGCAATCCCGGGGGAAGAGATAGTAAACCTCCCCTGAAGAAGAAGTCAAGTGACAAGAATGCACCGTCAAAAGCGACCAAGGAAGTTAGAACTAAGCAAAAACATGACACAATGTCGAGTAGGACTTTTGAGGTAGATACTATGGACTGAGTTGCCGCACAGACACAACAAAGGGCATAATCACGGCCATCGAAGCCAAGAGAGGTTTGATTCCAAGTCCTAGAGGGAGCTTCAAGGTCGCCTCCAACTATGAAGCGAAAGACAACTGATGTTAAAGGGAAAGGCAAGGCATTGTGATTGAGTTAGACAATGATTCTGACTCGTCTGATGATGAGATGGTTATTCCACCGCCAGAGGATTGCTCTGGTTAGGAAATCCATATTGGAAAAAACGATTCTGAGCAAATATGCATGGAAGCTCTGGGACAATATAAGGTAAAATTATGTTCTCCCTTAATTGCTAGAGAAGCCGCTAAATTTGGATGCTACAAAGAACAAATGCCCGAACATAGTGATGGATATATTGGAGAGAATGTGGTTGAATTTTGCTCTAGGACCAATGGAAAGGATAACTAGACTCTCATGCAAGAATTATATGATAAATGGGACCCAAATAAGGGTGATGTTGTTTGGATTCACAGAGTGGAAGTCGATACTTCAACTATTGCCATAAACAGATAATATCGAGTCTATTCAGGCAATGAAAATATACTAGAGAGAGAAGAAATTTTATTTGCCATTGCTTGAGATGATGTGTGAGGATCTGAGTAGTGCAAAATGGAGCAAGAGACATGTGTTGGCAAATACATACATGAACATGGAGGCTCAAGCTTGGTTGAACGGGATATGCAATAGATGGATACTAAACAACACACAAGATAATTGTGATTTGGGAGCGTGTATTTCTATTATGTGCTTTGATGATAGGTATCTATATGAACATTGGAGAGGTGATGAGGGGTAAGATGGCAAAGACCTGCAAGAATATAAAATAGGGACTATACTTTGTGTGTACCCTGACAATATTGGTGGAGACGTACAAACTAATTGAGAAAGGTGATGGGAAAAAGATGGTGCTTCAAGACATATGCGATGTCTAAGACCCGAATGAAAATAACTTGCAGAAGAAAGGCCATGGGGAGCATATCACTACTATAGAGGATGAGCTCCGGCAGTTGAGAGTGGATTTATAGGTACGATATCATGCTTTTTGACTGTAGCAGGGACTTAGGACTAGTGGATATATTCGCAGTTTGACCACATTATAGTCGTCTTTAAGAAGACATTGCCGACATGGTCCTCTGGAGTATAGACAAAGTCGGAGGAGCTGCAGACATTTGAGTCAGTACTACTAATAGCACTCTTGCTGATGAGCCCAAAACAAGTGTAGCTACTGAGGAGCCGACTAAGGCTAGAGTGGAGGCTGTTGCGACTAGATGATCTAATCCTGGGGAGGATGAGTTGATTGAGGACGAAGATGTGTTTGGTGTTTCACTTAAGGATTCAACAACAGCAAGGATCGATAGTTGTGAACGGTCCTCGACGCAACCAGAGTCCACAAGAGGGAGTTTCTGACACCCACTCTACTTTTGGTCTTTACATTTGTACGTTTTATGATAGCGTGCAACTGAGGACGGTGCATTACTTAATTGTGGGTGGGGATCTCAAAATAATTTTGATCGGCATGTACTTAACTGATATACTTGATTTATGTATTGCATGCTTTTTATTATATATATGTTGATCATAACTTGAGGGCATTGTAATTGTACAACATTCGCGTAATCTTTTTATTGGCTTAATCTTTGGTTTTGTTTAGACCACAATTCTTTCCTATGGATGCTAATTTTCACTTGATCGGGTACTTTTAGGTAGATTTGACTTTTTATTAGTTTATTACACCACCTATACACTAGAGGGGAGAGGTATGAATAGTGTAATGACTTATTAAAAATTTTATCCCAGGAATTCTCACGTTATACCTAGAACCAAGTTCTTTAACTGGTTCTTATAACTCCTGTGACAAATAATTGCAGAAGAACAAAGAAGACATGAATTTTTACGTTGAAAAAATCTTTTCCCAAGAGAGTAAAAATCACGACCCAACTCTAGGATTTTCCTCACAAACTTCACTAAAACAACGAGTAGTTTCAGGTTACAAAAACTCTTTATAACCTCAGAGACTAACTCTAGTCACTCAACAACCTACAACCTAGATGATTGCAACTACTCTCTCTAAACTAATTTCTTAGTCTAGATAATCTCTCTCAGAAATAATCCTTACAAAAGTGCCTCTAGAATAAGCAGAGTAAGGTTAAAACTCAAAACACCTACTACAAGATTAAGACAACAAGAACTAGACTGACTCAATTGTTGGGACTTGGTTCTTCAGTTTATTTTTCTATTGCTCTTGCAATTTTTTGCTTGTGTGTATGTTCTCTCAAAGCTTTTTGTGTATGTGCACAAAACTGCAATAAGTCAAACGCTACATATATATCGCACACGGATAACAGTAGGGTTAACTAAGAGACAATATTGAAAAAATCTCCTAGCCGTAGAGGATTGTTACGACCCAAATTCTCACCAAAGGTCGTGATTGTACCTACCTTTTTGTTAAGCAAGCCAACACTCAATAACAATAACAGATGCCAATTTATTAAGTTATTAACTAAGTGATAATAAAATATAAAAATAGAATAGTGTCACAATCCAACATAAAGTTACAAATCTCTAAAATAGGGTCTAAACATGACCACAACTATCTAACAATACCCAATACCCGATGTCACAACTCTCAAGAGCATCTAATATTAAGAGTAAATTTTGTCTAATAACATGGCAATATTTGTTAGAAAGAAACAAGAACATAAATAGATAACAGGGGAGGGGACTCCATGTGATGTGGATCGAACAAGTAGGCAGCTCACCGCGAAGTCTCCAAATGTAAGTCACTAAGCAGCTGGGTGGGTATGACTAGTACCAACCTCAAAATCTGCACAAAATTTGCAGAAGTATAATATGAGTACAAAATCAAGGTACTTAGTAAGTATCAAGTCAGCCTCGAAAAAGTGGTAACGTGGGATCGACACTTACACTCATTAGCAGTATAATACGCAAGTGAAAGTATTAAAGAAAATAGTAAATATGACATGATATCATCAAATGGATACAAGGATTAAGATACATAAATAACTTATATTTTGGCATGCTTTTCAGGCACAGAACCACAATACAGAGTCACATATCTCTGTTACCTTCAAATTCAGGATAAAACTGAACGATAAGTATAAATGAAGGCTACGACATGAATCAAATATTCATATGCATGCTCCTGATCTAACTCAATACCTCACAGTATTAAACGATATGCCCGACACAGGTCAAGTGTCCAAAATAGCACCAATCTGAGTGTTGTGCTCATAAAGCCCAAAGTAACATAGGTAACCACCTAGCTCTAGAGGGAGGGATCCATATTCAAGCATTGTTGTTGCATGCAACCCGATCCACTAATAATACTGAAGTCCATAATCAATATTTGCTCATAATTTCTTTTGTGCCAAATCCTTAAATTTCTGCAATATCCATACATATGAGATGATGTAATAAAGGCGCACCGGGACATGAATTTTGCGGATGAAAATTAACATGAATAAGAGATAGCTATGGCTAATAATGTATTTCAACTATCATATCAATTCAACATGTTCATTTATTATTCTAAGGCCCGATCATGATATCAAATATGAGCAACAAGAGCAGATAATCTCAAATCATAAGTCAAATAATCCAATTGCATAAATATGGCTAAAATAGAAAGCCTAGCACGGTGAAAGGAGTCCGTCAAGTTCAAATCGCAATTCATAATAATCACATAGTCTCTATATATTATTTAAGATTCATCACATAGTCAAAAAGTCAAGGAAGCAAGGATAATAAAAGTCTCAATAAGGCATGATATACGCCTAACTCTAACCGGCTATGGTCAAAACCTAACTATGTATATATATGCTCATCACCTCGCATATACAAAGCACCTAAATCATGTAGCAAATAGCAAAAACAATTACCTATGGGGAGAATTACAAGGATAGACTAGAGACTTACCTCCACCGGGTAATTTCAACCCTCCAAAATAGGTTTTCCTTTCAAAACCTCCAAACGCCTCGCATTTAGTCAAATACAACTCAATAACGTCAAATAATGCTATATGAATCAATCCCAAATGATAAAGCTCAATCTTTTATCGATTCTCAAAAAGTCAACAAAATTCAACCACAGGCCCACACAGTCAAAACTCGAGTTAAGGGGTAGATCCTGACTACCCATAATCCTACGAGTCCAAATATGTATATGGTTATCAAATCCAAGTCAAAATCATAGCTCAAAACTTTCTTAGATTGTAGGGAAAAAACTCGAAATGTCATCCCATACTCCATATTTTTGTATTAATAATCTATATAGATTCTTGAAATAATATCATAAATGCGTATAAGTCACTTACCCTAAAGTCTTGTATGAAAATCTCCTAGCGAAATCACCCTCTCCAAGTCTAGGGTTCAAAATATGAGAGAATGAGCCAAAATCCCAAAATACTAATTAATAACTCAGCTATAGATGTGGAATTTACGACTAGGGGCTCGTAAATGTGACCCCAGGCTTGCAATTGCGAACGATGCCCTGAACAACAGACGTCGCAAATGCAACACAAACCATCGCAAAAACGACACTGCCATCGCAAATGTGACACCAACTTCAAAATTGTAAAGTCAGCCTCCCCAGACCCTCTATCGCAAATTCAAGGTCATGTCCATAAATGCGGACCTCGCATTTGCGAGCAAATGATAGCAAATGCAATGACTACAGCACCAGCAAATCCCAAACTTCCGTATCAGTCCGAAACTAATCTGAAACCCACCCGAGCCCCTCGAGTCCTACTCCAAACAACTACACAAGTAAATAAACCTCATACTAACTCGCTCGTAAGCTTAAAACACCAAGATAAAATCCACAACTAAATATCTAGATCAAAACTCTAGTTTACACCTCTTAAGTTCAAGAACATCTAAGCTTCCAACCAAGCGTCTGATTCATGCCTCACCAACTCGGATCGCAACCAAACTTTTCACACAAGTTTCAATCAAAAATATAAACCTATCCAAAGTCTTGGAATACCAAGCGAAAACCAATAACGCCAAGGTCAACTCCCGATCAAACCGATAAACTCTCCAAACCTTCAAATTGCCAACTTTTGACAAATAAAGTCAAAAGCTTCTAAGGACCTCCGAATCCAAATCCAAATCCGAGCATACGCCGTAGTCCAAAATTATCATACGAACCTATTGAAACTATCAGATCACCAATCCGAGATCGTCTTTTCAAATGTCAAATCTTGGTCAACTCTTCCAATTTTCAACTTCAAACTAGGAACTAAGAGTTCGAAAACACTCTTGAACCCTTCAGGAACAAATCCATCCATTCACACAAGTCATAAAACATCAAAGAAACCTATGGGAAGCATCTAATAAAGGAATGGGGTCTTAGAATCCAAAATGATCGGTCGAGTCATTAGATTCTCCACCTCTTAAACAAACGTTCGTCCTCGAACGGGTTTAGAAATGTACCTGAACTGTTGAAAATATGTGGATATTTGCTCTATATATCTAACAAGGTCTCCTAGGTAGCCTTCTCGCTCAGTTGTCCTTTCCAAAGCACCTTCACTGAAGCAATCTCCTTTGACCTCAACTTCTGAACCTGCCTGCCCAAAATAGCTACTAACTCTTCTTCTTAGGCTAAATTCTCATCCAAATGTATTATGCTGATGTCCAAAACTTGTGAATTATCTTTATTATACCTCTGAAGCATAGAAATATGAAATACTAGATGAACCCCAATAGGCTAGTGTAACGCCCCAACCTGGGGAGCGTGACCGGCGCTCAACCGAGTGAACCCGGTCGAGCAAGCCTACTAAACTTTTCCTACCCGACTCATTAATAATCCAAAAAGGGATCGCATCACCTTTTGTAAAATAGGGGGGAGGATCAGTTATATAAATATATAAATGTTGCTAGTTCATTTTTCCTTATATACATTATGCCATAGTTGAGTTCCCAAAATACAACTCGATCCAACGACCACCCCAACATACATACATGACCCACATAAACATCTACGGAGCCTCTAAGAGTACAAAAGAGCAACATGACAATGCCGGCAACAAGGCCCCGGCTATACCTCAAAATATGAAAACTTATACAAAAGAAGGACTACATGACCCCTGGGAGAAATGAGGCTCACCAAGACTATTGTGAGGAGAGAAAGAGAGCACTACCTATCTGCGATCGGCACTAACTGCGATGGAACCACCTACATCCATTCAAAGATGTAGCGCCCCCGGCAAAAGGGACATTAGTACTGTCGAATAGTACTAGTATGTAAGGCAAACACCAATCTTAGTAGAATGAACAGTGAAACAAAGAGAAGGCAGTCATAATAATCAATAAGAGTTTCATAGAAATACAAAGAAAACACCAAGTAAGGGTCACATAGTTTCCAATTCAATCTTTCCATCTTTTTAGATTAATAATCTCTAGTGCCAAAGCCACAACTCACAATGCCACCGTGTTTTTACACGGAGTCCGATCTCAGCCCGACCGGCTAAGCTATCTCAAGTGAGACATATCCATATCCACAATGTAAATCAATAATTCCAACACAAATTCCACTATGTGTACAGCATGGTGTCCGATCTCGACCCGATCGGCTAAGCCATCTCACTTGAGACATAACCTCTTTCAATTGTTCACTAAATTCACATTTCTTTCCCATCTTTCGTTACATGGCACAAACAGCCTCATTTATTAAGTAGTTCTTGGCACTGGGGAACATTTTACAATTCAAGTCTTTTCTCTTTTTATCCGTTCAAATAACATCATCACATAAGGCATTGCACACATAAAGGAAGGAGCTTGGAAATAACATAATTACATTCTCAAATAGCATGATGACATGGTAACCATCTAAAATAATTAGGGAACATGAATCTTTCAATCCAACACACTAAGGCAAACAATTCTAGTATGATCAAGTTAGAACTTACACCCATCATTCGGACACCAGGAGTTCGATTCTAGGAAGAAGAGAGTTAGCCATACATACCTCAATTGCACTTCTTTAGACTCTACAATTATCCGAAACCCTTAGCAACCACAATTTATTTTAGCAATATACAAATTGAACCCAGAATTAGGAAAACGTTCATGGTTCTAGCTCACTTTTTTCCCCACACTCTTTATCACACATGCATGCAAGATAAACCACCCTCATACCCATGAGGTATCACCCTAGTACTCCATTATAGCTATGTTTGAAATTAAGAGCTGGGGTGATGAAGTCTTACCTTTTAGGGTAAAGAATTTTGGTGCTCTACTTGAATATTTCCAAGGCTTTGAGTGATGGTTGAAGATCAATTTGATGAAAAATTAGGCCCTCCCTCTAGAACCCTCTCTCTTACTCTAGAAATATCAGAAATAAGCTTCAAAATAAACTAAAGGGGTGTTTTAACGGAATGGAGGTCGGGTTTTAAATTAAGAAAAATGGTGCCCCGACACAGGTCTGCGGTCGCATATGCGACCGCATAATGGTTATGCGGTCCCCAAAGAGACCGCAGAAATGGTCCTCAGGGGCCTAAACAGTTGGCTCAGGTATGCGACCAGTATGCGGTCCACATACTTGTTCTGCGATCGCATAATGCACCGCAGAACTCCCTCCGCAGAAATCCAAGAGGAATTATGCGATCGATATATGGTCCGCATATCGATTATGCGGTCGCATAATCGATCGCAAAACTGACCTCAAATTGGCCAAACTTACTGCTTCACTCTGCGGCCATTATACGGTCCGCAGAGTGATTATGCGGCCGCATAATGGGCCGCAGAAACGCTTTCTTCTGCGAAACATTTTCCTCTATAGTAACGCAGGAATCTATCTTGGCACCACGAAACCTCGAGTTTTTGGTTAAAAATTTTATGGGTCCTTACATCTAGGAGGCAAAGCAAGCCTATAAGCAATCTCACAAACTCTCTCCAACACCTCAACGATCCAATAAACCTTGGACTCAACTTGCCTTTCTTTCCAAACCTCATCACGCCCTTCATGGGTGAAACTTGCAGAAGTACCTTCTCACCATATATACCACATCACGAACCTTCTTGTTCGCATAACTCTTTTGCTTGCTCTGAGCTATCCGAAGTCATTCTTGAATCAACTTTACCTTCTCCAAAGCATCACATACCAAGTCTGAACCCAACAATCTAGCATCACTAGGTTCAAACCAACCAATAGGAGAACGACACTGCCTACTGTACAAAGCCCTATAGGAAGCCATTTGAATGTTGGACTAATAAATGTTGTTGTAAGCAAACTCCTCCAAAGGTTAGAACGGATCCCAATGACCTTCAAAGTCAAGCACACAAGATAAAAACATATCCTCAAGAATATGAATAGTCATCTCGGACTGACCACCTATCTGCGGGTGAAAATTTGTGCTAAGCTCAAACTGCGTACCCAACTCTCACTAAATAGCTCTCCAAAAAAACAAGATGTGAATTGACTACCATGTTCTGAAATGATAGAAACTGGCATGCCATTCAAATGAACTATCTCCTTGATGTAGTTATGAGCTAATACTCTCCGAAGTATAAGTAGTCAACACTGGTATGAAATACACGGACTTAGTCAAGCTATCCATAATGACCCATATAGCATCAAATTTCCTCAGGGTACGTAGAAAACCTACCATAAAGTCCATAGTCATATGCTCCCACTTTTACTCCAGTATAACCATTTTCTAAGTCAAACCACCTGGTTTCTAATGTTTATACTTAACTTGTTGGCAATTCAAACGACATGAAACATGAACAACAATGTTTTTCTTCATCCTCTACCACCAATATTTTTGCTTCAAGTTTGCTTCAAGTCATGATACATTTTCATAGCATCTGGATGAATCGAATATCGTGATTTGTGAGCCTTCTAAAATATCAACTTCCTCAAGCCATCAATATTAGGAACACAAGCTGACCCTAAAATTGCATAACACCATCATCCCCAATGACCACCTTCTTATCACCACCTCACTAAAACGTGTCCTTAAGCACCAACAAATGGGATTCATCATACTAGCGAGCCTTAATGTTCTCAAACAAGGATGACTACACAACAATACAAGCATGAATTCTACTAGGCTCAAAAATATTGTGTCTCACAAATTTGTTTGCCATATCTAGAACATCTATAGCCAAATATCTCTCCTCAGCCTACGATTCCTCTTCTAGAATAATGACTCATTTTATAGGAAGCAAGGATAGGAAGAAGGGGTTCAATCAAGGTTGATGTTGAGGTTTATATTCCTGCTAGCAAGTAAAGGACTCATTTTGGTCCTGTAGAATAAATGTGTAAAGCAAAATCCTCATAATCATATGATATAGATGCCTGATGAAAACTCCCATCCTCTCCACCTTCCTACTCAAAGCATCCGCTACCACATTTGCCTTACTCATATCATAAAAGATAGTGATATCATAGTCCTTAAGCAACTCAAGCCACCTTCGATGTCTCAAATTCAAATCTTCTGCTTGAACAAATGTTGAAAACTCCAATGATCCGTATAAACCTCACATGATACACCGTACGAGTAATGCCTCCAAATCTTGAGTACATGTACAATAGTTGCCACTCCATATCATGAACTGAATAATTCTTCTCGTGAGGCTTCAAATGTCGTGATGCATAAGAAATCACCCTACTATCCTGCATCAATACCACACCAAGACCAACACACAAAGCATCACAAAATACCATGCATGTCCCTGAACGTGTGGGCAAAACTGACATTGGGGTTGTAATCAAAGTTGTCTTAAGGTTCTAATAGCTCTCGTTACACTTATCAGACCATCTAAACTGAACACCCTTTTATGTCAACTTGGCCGATAGAGATGCGATGGATGAAATTCCCTCTACAAAACAGTGATAGTAGCCTGCAAAACGCAAGAAACTTCTGATCTTTATAGCTGAAGATAGTTTAAGCCAATTTTGAACCACCTCAATCTTCTTGAGATTAACCTTAATCCCATCACCAGACACTACGTGACCCAAAAATGCGACTGAGTCCAACCAAAATTCACACTTGATAAACTTAGCGTACAATTTCTTCTCCTTCAAAGTCTGAAGCACAATCCTCAAATGTTGCTCATGCTCCTCCCTACTATGAGAGTAAACCAAAATATCATCAAAAAATACATTCATAATAGAATCCAAGTAAGGCTTCATCAAATCCATGAATGTCAGAGGAACATTAGTCAAACTAAATGACATCACAAAGAACTCATAATGGCCATATCGAGTCCTAAAAGTCATCTTAGGGATATACAAGCCCTAATCTTTAATTGATGATAACCCGATCTCAAGTCAATCTTAAAGAACAAGTTAGCACCCTGAAGCTGATCAAACAAATCATCAATACAGGCAATAAATACTTGTTCTTGATTGTAACCTTGTTCAACTGCCTATAATCAATGCATATTATCATAGTACCATCTTTCTTCTTCACAAATAACACCGACACACCGCAAAGATGAGCCACTCGATATGATGAATCCTTTATCAAGAAAATTTTGCAACTGCTCCTTCAACTCTTTCAACTCAATTTGAGCCATATGATTTGGTGGAATAGATATGGGATGAGTCTTGACACCAAGTAAATACCAGAATCAATATCCCAAGTTGGTGGCATACCGGGAAAATTCGTAGGAAAAACCTCTGGGAACTCTCTCACACGGTACTGAATCCATGAGAGAAACCTCCGCACTAGCATCTCGAATAAAAGACAAATACACTAAACATCCCTTCTCAACCATAGGTTGATCCTTCATAAATTAAATTAGCTTACCTATAGAATGACGAAGCGATCCTCTCCACTCTAATCTAGGCAACCTTAACATGGCAAAAGCCACAATCTTGGCATGACAAACGATGATAGCATGATATGGGGATAACTAATCCATGCCAAGAATCACCTCAAAATTCACCATGTCCAATAACAAGAGATCAAGTATAGTATCATACTCATTGAAGTAACCACACAAGATCGATAAATACGATTCACCACAATAAAATCTCCAACAAGTGTAGACACATAAACATAGATATCCAATGAATCACGATACATGCCCAAACATGATGCAAAGTAATGTACACATACTAATAAGTAGAACCCGAATCAAACAATACCAAAGCATCTTTATGGCAGACTAAAATAATACCGATAATAACTGCATCAAAGGCAACCGCCTCAGGTCAACCAAGGAAAGCATAACATCGAGCATGGCCTCCACCTTTAGGACAACCTCTACCTGCCTGACCTCCACCTCTAGCTGGATGGGCATGTAGTGTAAAAACCGGTGCAGGAGTTATAGTGTAAAAACCCTGTTGCATTGTACCTATAAAAGGAATCTGGGCAATACTATTTGATGTGCTCTAAATCTTCACACTCAAAACAACTTCTAGCTGAAATAGACTGTTGGGCTTGAGTCTACCCTTGATAACTTGAATAACCACAAAACGAATCCTGAATAGAGGGAGTGCAATATAAACTCTATACTAGAAGTGCATTGAATGATGATTGAAGTGGAACGTCATGAATGGTACGAGGTGCTGAATGAGTTAGCTTGCTGAACTGGCCTCCCCCAAAGTGACCTTGCCTCTAGATGAGGCACCACTAATTCTACCAACACCATGGGGTCCCTTGGTCATAGAAATCTTAATACCACCTAGACCCTCGATAAACCTCTTCACCTTCTCAACCTCGGGGGGAATCATAAATGTTGCATGACGTGATAACTCAGTAAACCTCATCTCATACTCAGTAATTAACATACGATCCTGCTGCAAGCATTACGACTGTCCACACACAACTCATCCCTCCTGGTGAGTGGAATATACTTCTCTAAGAAAAGTCAAGAGAACTGTGTCCATATAAGAGGAAGTAACCCTTCTAGTGTACCGTGCTCATAAGTCTTCCATCACCTCTTGGTTGGCCCTCTCAATAGGAAGATAGTGAAGTCAACATTATTGTACTCCACCTAGCCCATGTTGTGCAATATCTCATGACATCTATCCAAGAAATCCTAGGCATCCTCAGAAGAACCACCCTTAAAGTATGGAGGATGCAGCTGTTAGAACTTATCCACCATCTTCTGCCCATCCATAAATATAGAGGGCCTAATCTCATGCCTAATTGCAATGATAGGCTAAGCTATACCAGTTGGTAGAACTCATGGAGTCTGAAATCCCTGAACCATCTATTCTCGAGTGTGTGTAGTTAGAGTCTGAGCTCCTCCCCCAACTCGAGAAGTAGCCGGTGCTATAGGAAGTACATCCACATGAGCCATACTCTTAAAGAAGCCAACCATACGGACCAAAGCACCCTGAAGCACTAGGTATTAATAAAACCCTCTAGGACCTGAGTTGGTCCTATTGGCTTATCCATCTGGAGATATATGTAGTTCCTCAGAGAGTGCTCTAGCACGAGCATAAGTGGCTCCAGGTGTTCCACCTCTAGGTGCTGCTACATGTGCCCTAGTCTGGGCTCTAACCCTGCCTCTGCCCTGACCTCTACCTCTAGTAACGACTGCAACCTAGAGCTCTAGCTCCTACTTAATTGCGGCTGATGTTCGCATTCTCACTATCTATTATAGAATAGAAGAATAAGATTCAAAATTCAGGATGGAACAAAGTCTCATGATAAAGAATGAAAGGAAGTGAAGTTTCCTAACTATCATATAGTCTCTCAAAGATAAGCATACATATCTCCTTACCCATATGCAAGACTCTACTAGACATGATCATGACTCGTGAGACCTATGCAACCTATGCTCTAATACCAAGCTGTCATGACCTAAAACCCACCAATGGTCGTTGTGGCACCTAACGCGCCGGCTAGGCGAACCAACAATCTCAAATCATTAAATATAGCCAATAGCATAGCTATAAAAAGTCTAAACAAGTTCATTAATATCATAGATTAGGCTAAGTTTGATTACCAAGTACAAAATAATATAACATCCCCGGATCCGGTGTCACTGAGTGCGTGAACTTCTAAGAGTAGCAAAATACAAAGGTCTAGAATAATTTCACATTATTGTTTGAATGAACTTAGCAGTAATAACAAAGAGAGGAAGGCAACTCCAAGGACCTGTGAACGGATATGCAGAACTACCTTGAGTCTCCAAAATATCAACAGCAAAACACCTCCCTTAACTGCACTACTGATACTAAAATTTGCACAAGAAGTGCATGAGTATAGTATGAGTATAACTGACCTAATATACTCAGTAAGTATAAAGACTAACCTCGAAGAAGTAGTGACGAGGCTTTGACCTATAGGATACTTACTTCCATAATTAGATAATCAACAAATGTAAATAAAGAGAAGGAACAACTTTGAAATAGTGAATACCAGTAATATGAATCACAGACAAAGAAGATAACAAGCATGCTTCTCAGATATAATGATGAAAGCATAATTCTTTCACCAGTTCACATAAGATAATGATGTGCATGAAATAGTAGGTAAAAGAATGCACCTGCATAAGTGCACAATGCATATGCATGCTCAAAACTCAACCTTTTCAATGATTCAACACCAATACACGCACAGTCAGCACACCCCGTGTGCATGGCACAAGTGCCCCTCACAATCATACACACTTAACACTATAAGGGTTCTTGGAATAACGCAGCTCATAAAGCTTGCATCTTGAATATGAAACTATTATAAATTAGGAGGAAATTTATTAGAAGCAAAAATCTCATGCTGACTGGTTAGTCTCTAGTGACTGAAATACATTTATTTTTGTTCTCGTTTTAAAGGACGACGTAAAAAGGCTATTAACAATTGTTTTCAGATTAGTGACTTTGAGTAGTGCTTTGATAAAACTATCTTAGAGAAACTTTCTATAGATTATATTAGTGCACTTTAAACATAAGACTTAGACATTGCCGTAGGAGTTGAGTTTTGTGCTACCTTCTTCTAATCTAGCTAGTTGGGAGATTGTTAAAAATTCTATTTGCAAGTTTGTTCAGAGGCTCTAGACAACTAGAAATTTTAGGAGAGAATGTATAAGTTATCATTATTATCCCTAAGAAAGATAGTCCATCTGTTATTTCTAATTGCAGACCTATTAGTCTGTTGGTGGTCGTCTTTAAAATTTTGATAAAGGTCTTCACTAATCGGCTGTAAGTTTATCTCCCTGCTTTGATAATTGGTAGGACTCAAATTAGCTTTATACCCGGATGTCAGATTATGTATAACATCATCATTATTCAGGAAGTTGTTCACGCTATGCTGAGGAAGCGAGGCAATAAGGGGTGGATAATGATTAAAGTTGATTTGAAATAAGAATATGATCGTCTCCGTTGGGATTTTATTTATGATGCACTTGCTGGGGTTGGATTATCTGATGCCATAATTAATGTGATTGTTAAAAGTTGAGCTGGAAGTAATTTGAATTTAATTTGGAATGACAAACTCATAAAATCCTGTAAGCTTGAAGTGGATTTAGGCAAGGTGACCCCTATCGCCTTAGCTATTTGTGCTTTGCATAAAAAGGTTATCTCATGGTATTAATAAAGAGATTATAGATGGTCTTTGGCTTCCTATTTACTTGGGTAGACATGGACCTCCTTTATCTCATTTGTTCTTTGTGGACGATCTTGTCTCGTGTGCGTAGGCATCTTTGGACAAACTATAAGTAATCTCGGGGGTATTACATGACTTTTATACTTGTTCTGGTTAGAAGATACATATGGAGAAGAATCATTTTTTTGTGTTTCTAAGAGTTTTACTCCTGAGTTTTGTGTTTTTTGTTTCTTCTAATTGTTGTATCTCCTTGTTTGCTTGATTTTTAATAATTTTAATTTCTTTTTTCTTATCAATTTCTTCATTTTCTTTACTTATTCTCGTCATAGCCGTCAGGCTATCTTCTAATCTTGTTGTTTCTTTTTCTATCATTAGGTATAATTGGTCTCCTATTTTTTTATATCTTCTGCCTAAATTTGAAAATATTATTTTTATTTTCAATCCATCTTGGTTTTCATATGTTTTTTCGTCTATAGCAAATTCTTCTTTGTTCATTTTTAATCTATAGCTCTGATACCATTTTTACTCTCCTTTCTATTTTTATTTAATTTCATTTATAATTTAGTCAGATGTAAAAGCTTTTTCATAATATTCTTTTTGTAGTGGAATTAGTCTAATTATTTCTTTTAAGCTTTCTAATATATATTCTATATATTCTATATCTTGGGTTCTTTGGTATTCTTCTATATTAGTTTTTACTAGATTTGTTAGTAATTTTATACTGTCGGTAGTTTGTTGCCAATATTGTAGGTATATATTATTCATCATGTGTTATCGAAATATAAATCTAGTTCATATAAATCTATTTCTGGTATAATTAATTCTGTCCAATTCTGGTCCATTATTTCTGTTATTTCAAAGGTGAGTAATTTTTCATAGATTATTCTTCTTATATCATTATTAATATCTTTCAGTATATATAGTATAAGTATTTTATAACTAAGATCGTCATCTATTAAGTAAGTGTTCATTTTATCATATGATTTGCTAAACATATTCTTTTTAATCTCTATGTCTATTATCCTTATTCATCATATTATAATAAGTTATTTTAATCATCTTTTCTGGTCACTACCATGATTTTCTGCTTCAATCAGTTACCCTAACAGCGCTTCAACTTTGTTTACTCCCCTAAACGGCCTCTCTGCCTACCGGTTTTAACCTTAGGATGCATAGTCTGGGCTTACTTATTCTTAGCATATTTTCATGGCAAACTTACTCAAGATGATTTCTATAACAGTACTATTATATGATGGATAATTATAATTTACATGTAAGAGATTATCAGGAATATAATAATTTATCTACTCATGATTATAATGTGACATACCTGTTTTTGTAAGTTCTTGATATCTCCTTGTTGATCCATAGCTTTCATATCTTCTTGTTGATCCATAGCTTTCCTGTATTTTATCTTTAAGTATATTTAGTAAGAGAAGAGAAAGAGAAGAGAGAATTCCTTGGCCTGAAGATGTAGCCTGTTTTTTATTCATAATCGAAAGGCTATTTAAAGATTACAAAATGACTCTTACTGTTCATGAACGACCTTTACTGTTCATGAAACTGACTCTTACTATTCATGAACGACCTTTACTGTTCATGAGACTGACTCTTACTTTTGTAAAGTAAAGAACTATTTACTTTACGACTTTTATAAAAAATAAAATAACATTATTTAAAAAAGAAAAGAATCTAAATATTTTACTTTATCTTGTCTGTCATAGTTTTTGTCGTCTAGTTTGTCATCTTCTTCTCGATTATTCCAGTTGTACGTCTGGAACAATGTTATCTTCTCCTTTGCATTTTGAGCATATGTGGTCTGGATATTTGTGACTGATTAGCTTGCAATATCTTGTTAACAGTTTTGGAGAAATAAAATTCGTCCTTATAGCTCTTGTAGTTGTAGGTTGTTCTGGCTTTAAAAGACTTAAGACCCATTGTCTTAATTCTTCCATATCTGCTTCTCGTATCTCTCTGCAATTTGAATATATCATTGTTTGTTCTCTTGAATAATAACTCCAAATAGCATTCTGATTTAGGTAGTTGTTTGCTAGCTCATTTAGTATAATGGATATTCCAATAATTCTTTTATTTGCATAAAAGTCTGGAATATTTATTTTTTTTATCTCTTCTTGTTCTTCTATTTTTTTTGGTACTAGCATTTCTCTTGTAAGTCTGATCTTGATAACTTGTATGATAGGCTTTATTTCTTCGTATAATATCTCTGTTGTGGCTGAATAAAATCGTATATAGAATAATGTTCCTTTAGTTATTCTTTTGTATTGCATAAATGCTCTGTGTAGCTCCGGTATGGTAGCTATCTCATGTCCTGTTTGTGTATATACAGTATCTAGTAATCCATAATTGTAGCAGGTGGCTATTAGCTTTGCATTTGTATTTGGTAGGGCTATTAATTTATTGTATCCTGTTAGATAATGGGTAATATAATCTTCATTTGGATTCTGGGTAGTTTGGGATCTTGGGTTTTTGTTTAAAAAGTTTTGTATTTTGTGTATGTTGTCTATATATGTACGGGTTATATGATTATATGTCTTTTTGGTTTGGTTTAAACTTTCTTTGTAGGTATTTGTCTGTGATGGTAGGAATATTTCGTTCTGGGTATTTTGGATATTTTTCTGTACGAATGGTTTTGAAAATAAATTGTTCATATTTGTATTTGTGTATCTAGATTTAATTTCTTCCTTCTTCTTTGCAGATGAACTGCTAGTTTTGCTGCTTCCTGCAACTGTATTTAACAAACTGTTATGAATTTTTAGGTGTTTCTAAACGTCACCTTCTAGCTCTGAAATTTTAGAGACTTCCGATCGTCTTATCTCCGCATTTTTTGAGTCATCCTGCTGACTACTAGTTGTTTTTCTTATTATCTGTATCTCTTCATCCATACTTTCCACTTTCTTACAAAGTGTAGTCATGGCTAAGAGTAGATTTTTCATTGTATTATCTGGGTCGGTTTGGGTAGCTTTGTCTTGACAAGTAATCTGCAACAACATTCTTGTTAGTAGTGATTATTTCAATTGTAAATGTAAAGTTTAATATATTTAATACCAGTCTGCGTATTTCTTTTGTTGTAACTGAATCTTGTACTTTTCTGGTTATCCACCATTTTACTTGGGTATTATCTGTTCTTACAATAAATCTGTTGTAAACTATATATGGTTCAAATGCTAATAAACATTTATATAATGCAAATAATTCTTTTCTATTTATCTCCCATTTTTCTTGTGGTTCCGTATAAGATCCTGAATAATACCTGCAATGATGTTCTATTTTTTCTTTATCATATTTATATTTAAGAACTCCTCCATAACTATGATTACTCGAATCTGTTTCTACAATGTAAGTAAATTTCTTATTTTCATCTGGGAAGTATAATTTTGGTAGTTTCTTACACAATATTTTAATCTTCCTTATTTGTTCTTTATCTTTTTCATCGAACCCATATTCTACATCCTTTTTTAGTTTTTTCTGTAAAGGTTTTAGATTTTCTGCTAATTTAGATATATATTCTCTTACTTGGTTTACTAATCCTAAGAATGATTGTAATTTCTTTTTTGTATCTATGTTTTCATCAAGATTGATTATTTTTTGTACTATATGTGTTTGCATTTTTATTCCATTTTTATCTATTTGTATTCCTAAAAATTCTATCTGATTCTTCATAATTTCTGCTTTGGTTTTACTTAAGCTTATACCAGAGTTTTCTATAATATGTATGAATTTTTCTAATAATTTTATATGTTCATCTTGTGTTCTCGAATATAGTAATATATCATCTATATATACTATACGATTTTCTAGTTGGTTAAAATAATTATCCATAAAATGTTGGTACCTTCCTGGTGCATTTTTATATCCAAATGGTAAAACATTCCATTCATAAAATCCTTGTGGTACTGTAAATGCTGTTAGTTTTTTAGATTCATCTTCTAGTTTTAGATGGTAAAATCCTGATTTACAGTCGAATTTACTAAAGTAATTATATCCTTGGATTTGTCTTATTTTTAATATCTTGTTAGGTATTGGATAATTATATGTTTTAGTTTTTGCATTTAAATTTCGGTAATCTATAACCATTCTACTTTTTCCTCTTTTTTGTTCACTATGTTTATTTACTATAAATGCTGGACTTGTATTTTTACTATTACTTTCTTGTATATACTTGTTATCTAATAATTCTTTTATATGCATTTTAAATTCTGTTAAGTCATCAAAGTTATATTTTAAGGGTTTTTGTGTTATTATACTATTTTCTTCTATTAGTTCTATTTTTATTTTTGTCTTATGTTTATTCCATCCTTTTAGAGGGTTATCATTATATAATTTTTCTAATTCATTCTGGATTATTTTTACTTTGTCTATTGTAAATATAATAATTTCTAATTGAGTAATTGTATTTTTACTTATATTTTCTAATTTTTGTGTGATTTTTTCATTTCCTCTTATCCATTCTGTAGTTTTTCGTTGTTTATTATTTACTCTTTTTGCTCCTACTTTATTTTTACATGGTGTGGTAAACCACCAGTGTGTTTTTGTTATTATATGTGGGTATAGTTTCTCTAGAAATGGCATTCCTAGTAGCATATCTTTCGTAGTGAATTCAAAGTTATATATTTCTTCTATAATTAATATTTTATCCCATATTTGTATTTTTACATTCTTGGCTTTGTAGTTAATCATACTTCCTTCATTATTAAATCCTGTTACTACCATAGGTGTTTTTAATTTTTCCCATTTATCCGTTGGTAAACAATTATATTTACATATATTAGCTTCTGCCCCTGTATCTATCATTGGTGTATAGTATCTATTATAATATCCTTCTACTATGATTTTTGCGAGTATATATATTTTCATTCTTCTGTTCTTTTTATTATTATTTTCTTATCTTTGTATGTTATGGTTAATTGCTTATCTCCTAGACTGTATGGTTTTACTTTTTCTAACCATTTTATTCCTAGTGTAATATTTTCGTTTTCATTTTCTTGACATATTTTAAATTGTATTATTAAAGGTATTCCTCCAATAATTATTTCTTTTTCTGTTATTTCTTCATTTATTATTAATTCTTTAGGTAATTCAGGGCATAATTGTTCAGTAGTTATTATTTCAGCTTCTGTTACTAATTCTCTTGTAATATAGTTTTCTTCTTGTTTATTATTGGTATTTTGGCTTTTCCTTTTGTATATTTACAGTCAATTATATGTTCTTTTTGGCTAACTACGTAGTATTCTTCTTTTTGTCTTTTGAACCAATTTTTTATTGTAGATACTTCAAATATTTTTTCGACACTGAGGTCTAATTCTTTTCCTTTTATTTGTTCAAATATATTATTATCAAATATAATTTTTTGTTCTGAGGATTCTTCATCTTTATATTCTTCACGTGTTATTACTTCTATTTCTTTTTCAGTCATTGGATTTCATCATCCTCTTTAGTTATTTCATTATCTATTTCATCTTCTGTATCTGATATTTCATATATACTATCTTCACTATCTAGTTCATAATCTATATATTCTATCTGCATATATTCTTCATCATCAATTATGATTTCTGTTATTTGCTTTTTCTTTAGGTTTCTAGGTGCTTTACAGTCTTTAGCTATATGTCCTAATTTTTCACAGTTATAACAAGTACATTCTGTTAGTTTCTTTTTTGGTCTAAATGATCTTTTAGTCTGGTAATTTTTTACATAATATCTTTTTCTTGGTTTTTTTCTTTTATATTTTGTTCTATATTTATTATATTTCTTTGTTTTTCATTTTTTATTATATGTATCTGTACATCCAAATTGTGGTGCTGTTTTATTTTTACAACATCTTAAGTTTTTTATTAATATTTTTTCTATTTTTGTTTCTTCTTTATATTTTTCACATAATTGTGCAAACCATTGTTGTAGAAATTTTATCCTAGCTCCTAAAGTATCTGTTAATCCTGCTTCATTCCAATCTTTTATTATTTTAGAATTAAAAGGTTCTGGTAATTTTGTGAAATATAATTTCCTTATTTCTTTGCCTTCTTCTGTATTATATGTTCCTTTATAATAATATTCTCTAAATGCACAAGTATATTCGTCTATATAGCACATATTACATATTGCTAATTTTGTTATTAGATTTCTATTTGTTTGTTTTTCCTTATTTTGTTCTTCAATTTCTGTAGTCATACTACTAAATTCGTTTCTTATGGCTATTTCATATTTGTATAATATTTCTATATTTGTTGTTGCTATTTCACCATTAAATTTTTTATTACTTCTTAAGGTATCTATACTCTCCTTTGTTAAATTGTGTAACCATAATTTTACTGTTCCTATGAGTGTTCTTTCTATATATCCTGGTGTTTCTGCCATTCCTATTTTATTATCTACTAATTGTTTAGATACATATCCTATCCATAGTTGGATTGTTTTATTTATATCTGCTACGCAATCTAAATCTAAAAAATTATATTGTTCTGATATTGGTTTTGGTGTCCATTTCTTATTTAATCTACTATTCCATAGTGTATTATTTCTATCATGTTGTTCATAGTTAACTGTATAATAATTTGGGTATAATTCTTTTGGATTTTTTATACCTGATATACTAGGTTTTTCATCCATATTTACATCTCCTGTATTTATTTCTATATTTTTTGTTTTTTCTATATTTTCTAAAAGTTCTGTATATGTTTCACTTATTTCACTTGATTCTGACTTTTGGTCATCTATATTGTTATCTATTTCTTCAATTCTGGGAATTTCTTCTGGTTGTAATATTTGTTTAAATTTATTTATCTCATCTGTTAATTCTATTTCTTTATTTTTCTCTCTTTGCTTGTTTTCATATAGTGCTTTTAACATGTTTAATTCTTTTTCTAATGCTATAATTTTTGTGTTTTTTGTTTCTTCTAATTGTTGTATTTCCTTGTTTGCTTGATTTTTAATAATTTCAATTTCTTTTTTCTTATCAATTTCTTCATTTTCTTTACTTATTCTCGTCATAGCTGTCAGGCTATCTTCTAATCTTGCTGTTTCTTTTTCTATCATTAGGTATAATTGGTCTCCTATTTTTTTATATCTTCTGCCTAAATTTGAAAATATTATTTTTATTTTCAATCCATCTTGGTTTTCATATGTTTTTTCGTCTATAGCAAATTCTTCTTTGTTCATTTTTAATCTATAGCTCTGATACCATTTTTACTTAGGTTGTTCTGGTTTTAAAAGACTTAAGACCCATTGTCTTAATTCTTCCATATCTACTTCTCGTATCTCTCTGCAATTTGAATATATCATTGTTTGTTCTCTTGAATAATAACTCCAAATCGCATTCTGATTTAGGTAGTTGTTTGCTAGTTCATTTAGTATAGTGGATATTCCAATAATCCTTTTATTTGCATAAAAGTCTGGAATATTTATTTTTTCTATCTCTTCTTGTTCTTCTATTCTTTCTGGTATGAGCATTTCTCTTGTAAGTCCGATCTTGATAACTTGTATGATAGGCTTTATTTCTTCATATAATATCTCTGATGTAGCTGAATAAAATCGTATATAGAATAACGTTCCTTTAGTTATTCTTCTGTATTGCATAAATGCTCTGTGTAACTCCGGTATGGTAGCTATCTTCTGTCCTGTTTGTGTATATACAGTATCTAGTAATCCATAATTGTAGCAGGTGGCTATTAGTTTTGCACTTGTATTTGGTAGTGCTATTAATTTATTGTATCCTGTTAGATAATGGGTAATATAATCTTCATTTGGATTCTGGGTAGTTTGGGATCTTGGATTTTTGTTTAAAAAGTTTTGTATTTTGTGTATGTTGTCTATATATGTACGGGTTATATGGTTGTATGTCTTTTTGGCTTGGTTCAGACTTTCTTTGTAGGTATTTATCTGTGGTGGTAGGAATATTTCGTTCTGGGTATTTTGGATATTTTTCTGTACGAATGGTTTTGAAAATAAATTGTTCATATTTATGTTTGTGTATCTAGGTTTAATTTCTTCCTTCTTCTTTGCAGATGAACTGCTAGTTGTGCTGCTTCCTGCAACTGTATTTAACAAACTGTTATGAGTTTTTAGGTGTTTCTCAACGTCACCTTCTAGCTCTGGAATTTTAGAGACTTCCGATCGTCTTATCTCCGCATTTTTTGAGTCATGCTGCTGACTACTAGCTGTTTTTCTTATTATCTGTATCTCTTCATCCATACTTTCCACTTTCTTAAAAGTGTAGTCATGGCTAAAAGTAGATTTTCCATTGTATTATCTGGATCAGTTTGGGTAGCTTTGTCTTGACAAGTAATCTGCAATAACATTCTTGTTAGTAGTGATTATTTCAATTGTAAATGTAAAGTTTAATATATTTAATACCAGTCTGCGTATTTCTTTTGTTGTAACTGAATCTTGTACTTTTCTGGTTATCCACCATTTTACTTGAGTATTATCTGTTCTTACAATAAATCTGTTGTAAACTATATATGGTTCAAATGTTAATAAACATTTATATAATGCAAATAATTCTTTTCTATTTATCTCCCATTTTTCTTGTGGTTCCGTATAAGATCCTGAATAATACCTGCAATGATGTTCTATTTTTTCTTTATCATATTTATATTTAAGAACTCCTCCATAACTATGATTACTCGAATCTGTTTCTACAATGTAAGTAAATTTCTTATTTTCATCTGGGAAGTATAATTTTGGTAGTTTCTTACACAATATTTTAATCTTCCTTATTTGTTCTTTATCTTTTTCATCGAACCCATATTCTACATCCTTTTTTAGTTTTTTCTGTAGAGGTTTTAGATATTCTGCTAATTTAGGTATATATTCTCTTACTTGGTTTACTAATCCTAAGAATGATTGTAATTTCTTTTTTGTATCTATGTTTTCATCAAGATTGATTATTTTTTGTACTATATGTGTTTGCATTTTTATTCCATTTTTATCTATTTGTATTCCTAAAAATTCTATCTGATTCTTCATAATTTCTGCTTTGGTTTTACTTAAGCTTATACCAGAGTTTTCTATAATATGTATGAATTTTTCTAATAATTTTATATGTTCATCTTGTGTTCTCGAATATAGTAATATATCATCTATATATACTATACAATTTTCTAGTTGGTTAAAATAATTATCCATAAAATGTTGGTACCTTCCTGGTGCATTTTTATATCCAAATGGTAAAACATTCCATTCATAAAATCCTTGTGGTACTGTAAATGCTGTTAGTTTTTTAGATTCATCTTCTAGTTTTAGATGGTAAAATCCTGATTTACAGACGAATTTACTAAAGTAATTATATCCTTGGATTTGTCTTATTTTTAATATCTTGTTAGGTATTGGGTAATTATATGTTTTAGTTTTTGCATTTAAATTTCGGTAATCTATAACCATTCTACTTTTTCCTCTTTTTTGTTCACTATGTTTATTTACTATTTTTGCTCCTACTTTATTTTTACATGGTGTGGTAAACCACCAGTGTGTTTTTGTTATTATATGTGGGTATAGTTTCTCTAGAAATGGCATTCCTAGTAGCATATCTTTCGTAGTGAATTCAAAGTTATATATTTCTTCTATAATTAATATTTTATCCCATATTTGTATTTTTACATTCTTGGCTTTGTAGTTAATCATACTTCCTTCATTATTAAATCCTGTTACTACCATAGGTGTTTTTAATTTTTCCCATTTATCCGTTGGTAAACAATTATATTTACATATATTAGCTTCTGCCCCTGTATCTATCATTGGTGTATAGTATCTATTATAATATCCTTCTACTATGATTTTTGCGAGTATATATATTTTCATTCTTCTGTTCTTTTTATTATTATTTTCTTATCTTTGTATGTTATGGTTAATTGCTTATATCCTAGACTGTATGGTTTTACTTTTTCTAACCATTTTATTCCTAGTGTAATATTTTCGTTTTCATTTTCTTGTCATATTTTAAATTGTATTATTAAAGGTATTCCTCCAATAATTATTTCTTTTTCTGTTATTTCTTCATTTATTATTAATTCTTTAGGTAATTCAGGGCATAATTGTTCAGTAGTTATTATTTCAGCTTCTGTTACTAATTCTCTTGTAATATAGTTTTCTTCTTGTCCTGTATTTATTAATATTTGATATTTTCTTTGTTCCATGATTCCAGTTATATAGTAGTGGTATGTATTTATTTTTTCTTTTGTGTTTTTTATTAAATTTTTTGGGATTATATATTCTCTTCTTGATGTACTTATTCTTGATGATGTTGGTGTTTCATAAGTTAGTTGGTTTGGTATACTTGATGTACTTAATCTTTCTTTTACTATTTCTAAATCTTCATCCATGTCAATTTCTTTATAGCTATATTCATTATTGTCAATAACTGTAACTATTCTTTCAAACGGGTTTTCTATTTTAATTTTATTAATTTTATTTTTTGCTGCTATTTTATGTTTTGTTGTTAGGACGTATAAGTTTTTACATCTAGCTGTAAATATTTTACTTCCAGGTGTTAATTCTATTCCTGACATTTTCCAGTATAGTACTAATGATTTATCTATATTCTTATCGTTTATTGCTATTGAATAATTGACACTTATTATAAATTTAAATTTTTGATATATGAGATTTTCTTTTATTGCACTTATTATGCTTTTTTCTATAGTTGTATTATTCTATCATCTGCTAAATATATTTCTATAGGGGTATCTATTCCTTCCCTAAAACATGCTTTTATTAGTATTTCAGTTCCTCCTAGGTGTACATATTTAATAGGAATTATGGGATTAAAGTAAGCCTCTTCATTTGTCTTTTTCTTCTTCTCATAGTACGGATTTATGGAATCATGTGTGCAAGCTTGGCCGCTTATTCATTAAAATCTTTATTAGTCAATTACTAATGGTAAAACTTGTTCTTTTTGGTATGATATTTGGTAGATGGATAGACCTTTAATTGAGATAGTTGATATTTTTTTCCATGATTATATTTTCACATTGAAATTTATTGGATGTTATTGGTCATAATGGATTTTCAACTCCTTTCTCATTATGTTCCGTAACGGATAGTGGAGTTACTTGGTAACTTTTTGCCTCCTAATAAATATCTTGGAGATGATGAATTTTCCTATAGCACTGGTGGTTCTTTTACATTTGCTTCGATGTATGAGATTCTTACCAAACCATCTTCTATCTGATAAAGTTTAAAAGTTAATCTAAGGTTGGTGTGGACATAGAAATTAAGTATTACTTTGGTTATGTGGCAAAAGTAAAATTTTAATAAATTTAGTAAGATATCATCATCATCTTACTCCAGAGGGTACTTGCAGGGATTGTGAAGTGGAGGATGAATTTCTATTGCATGTTTTGCGTGATTTTATTTATGCTTGGGTTGTTTGCTTTCACATTCTTGCTGCAGAGGATATGTCCCATTTTTTGGCTCTTGATCTCCATGGTTGACTCACTACTACTTTAGTGTCAAATAAAAGGAATTATGGATAATGATTATAGAATTTTCTTTTGGGTACACTAGCTGAAAAATATGAAAGTGACGTAATAATGCTCTTTCTGAAACGAGCATCTTTCGGTTAACAAAAAGTTAGCAGCTCTTACTGACATAGTTAGAGATTGTGTTACTCCTTGGATCTTTATAAAGAATATTGGAAGATTTCTAATTGTATAGGTAGTCTCATTGGGCCAGTTACCCCATAATATTAGGTGGGTGGCTTTGAACACGAACGGGGCTCTTCGAAGGAGTATTATGATAAGGACTGCCGGCGGTACTTTTTGTAATTCTGATGAGAAGTAGATTGATGGATTTTTAGTCAAGATTAGGATCTATAAATCCTTTAAGTGTGAGCTTTGGGGAGTTCTCACTGATCTTAAAGAAACCTGGGACAAGAGGTGGCATCAAGTTGCCCGGCAAATTGATAATTCTAGTGTGATTCATGTGTTTGCAGTATGGAGGATTTGTGCCTCATCAAATGGTGATATTATCAATCGCATTCATCACCTCTTTGCTATGAACTGGGCGGTCTCTATTACTTATATTTATAGGGATACTGATGTGTGGCTATAATTTCATAGTTTTGTACATTATGTGCCTTTCATTTTATATGCTTTAATGTTAAATTACACTTTATTTGCGCATAATGGAATATATTTTATGTGTAGGTGAATTGGAGATGAAAGTAGAGCAAAAGGGATACTTAAATGTTGAAAGTATGCTCGAGAACAGTGAAAAGGAGAGACCTGGCGAGGCCAGCCAAAATCCAGGAATTAGGCTGGCGACGCCAGGCCTGAGGCCAGGTCCAATCCGAGTTTTGAAGACTTAATTCGTTTCCGGGTTTGACTAGGACTTGGCCTACACGTCTAGAGTTTCTTCTACACATATAAATAGACCTAAAAATACCACTTTGTGGGACTTTTGCAGCCAGAGGCAAGAAGAGCTGATGGAATCACATGTTGGGAGTTAGAATCATCAATTTCTACAGTTTTTCATCTTTACTTTGTATTTTAATTATGCAAAATATTTGGGATATTGTTACTATGAGTATGAGTAGCTAAATTCTTATTCTAGGGTTTTGATGGAACCTATTGGAGGATGATTTTCTTGTTACGTTAATATAGATTTGTCGTAGTATTTTCTCTATTTGTTCAACTATATTATTCTTGTGGTTGATTGAAAGGCCCTCAATTAGTTGTGCCTATTTAGTATGTATTACTCAGGAGAGAGTGCATATTTAGGTAGTTGTTGAACAACATCACTCCTAAACGTATATGAGGGATCAATACGGAGGTTTAAAGGTGGGATTAAGGATAACGAAACCTTGGTGCGATCTGAGTGAGATGTACTTAATGCCAGCTAGCGTAATTCGGGAGAATATATCTAGTAAATTGTAGTAATTACTCGGGAGAGAGTTACAATAGTTAGAGTGTTCATGGTCAATAGAGAAGACTTAGGCAAATTTGTAGAAAACGTAGCGGAAAAGATTCCGTCAATAGGGGAAATCACAACCTTAGATCATTCCAATTCTTGTTTACAACCCGTTCGTAGTTAGTTATTAATTATTACATTTTGATTACATAATATTTAGTTAATAAAAACCTAACTTGTTACTTAAATATTTCTGAAAATTGATTGTGTGAATTTTTGCGAGTCTAGTAGTTGTGTTTGATAGGTTAATTCCCTGTGGGATTCGACTCCGGACTTATACACCGGAATATATTTGCAACGACCGCTTAGTCCTTTTTATAAGGCATAGTTGGGCGTGATCAACTTTTGGTGCCGTTGCCGGGGAATTAACAGTGTTATTAATTGCAATTAAAAGAAGTGCTAAAATTCTTAGTGTAGTCAATTTTCTCCATTCTAAACCAAATACATTGAAATTTTAACGTTTGTAGTCTTGGGTGTTACAGGTGCATGCCTAAGAACTCTTTAAGAACTGGTGAATTGCTCGAAGCATTATCAGATCCTGAGAAAGTTTTCAAGGCACTAAATCGTGCAAACAAGAAAAGCAAACAGCAACGAAACTCGACAGAACAAATCGAACCAAACATGGCTGACGGAATAGAAAATCCAATCAATAACAGAAACAATGAGAATGAACCAAACAATTGGGGTGTGGTGCCTCTTGTACCAGAAACAACATTATATGATTGGGCACAGCCCACCGCTGACAATCTGGCAACCGCAATTGCAGTCCCTCAAATACAAGCAGAATCATTCCAAATCACAAATAACATGCTACATTTGTTGCAGAACAAGGGACTGTTCTCAGGGTCACACATTGAAGATCCTCAGCAGCACCTGAAGAATTTCCAATCAATATGTTTAACGCAAAGGCAACCTAATGTAACACCGGACGCAATAAAGCTTTTGTTGTTCCCATTCTCGCTGACAGGAGAAGCTCAGACTTGGCTTAATTCTCTCCCCGTAAATTCCATCACTACTTGGGAGGAATTAGTCAAGCAATTTTTGAACAAATTCTACCCACAAAATAAAACTGCCCAACAGATTGATGATATATTGAGCTACAGGCAGAGACCAACAGAATCACTACAAGAAACGTGGGAGAGGTTCAAGGGCATATTGGTTAAGTGTCCACATCATGGTATTCCAGATCAGATGTTGGGGCAGAGATTCTACATGGGACTGGCTGACAGCTTAAAGACCAATGTTGATGCTTCAGCAGGTGGAGCATTTCTGAGTAAAACGTTCGTAGAATGCAAGATCCTACTTGATAAGATAGCACAAAACTCAGGATTGATGACAAGAGCCTCCACGATCACTCTGGTAGTTCACTCAGTGGCTTTGGACCCAAACAACTCCATAGCTGAGAATGTGGCCACTCTAATGACACAAATGAGTATCCTCACCAAAAAGATTGATGAATCAGGCCAGAAGCAGCAGGTTCACATAGTTGACACAACTAATGGGGGCATATGTACACCATGCATTAACCAACCATATGTTTGCTCGTGGAGTGCGGAAGGTGACAACCAGCAATATCATGAAGATATGAATTATATAACCAACTATGGGGGACAGAGGCAAGGTGGTCAGAATTGGGGTCAACATAATCAACAATATAGATCAGTGCAGCAGCAGTACAATAACAACAACAATCCTGGAGTTATGCGACCACTAGGTCAAGTTGCGCCTTACCAAAGGCAACAGGGCTACATCCAGCAAAATCAGCAGCTGACTTATCAACAACCTCAACAACAACAGATTATGAGACCAGATGATGGGTTTACTAAACTTGAGGGAATGCTGGACAGCAACAATAGAATGCTGTAACAATTGATTGGGTCCACGGGAAAAATGCAACAGAGGGTAGACTCGCATGAATCAGCGATAAAGGGTATTAAGATTCAATTAGGACAGATTTCTATGGCCCTAAACAATTGTCCCCAAGGGACGTTACCTGTAGATACACAAGTCAATCTAAAAGAACAGGGCCTGAAACAGCTTATGGCAGTGAGTCTACGAAATGGTAGAGACCTAGATCTGGAGCAAGAGATGGCTCGCAAAAGCCGGCCTACTAAAACACTTGTGCATGTACCCATCGAGATAGATGACTCAACAGGGTTAACAGAGGTGACGGTATAACATGCGCCAGCTGAAATAAGCAAAGAAAAAGAAGTCGCAAAGGAAACTGAGTCAGAGCAAGAGAAGGCAGTAGAAACAGTGTCATAGTAGATACAAAATTAAATCACAGGAAAGAAGTGGCCTCCAGCACCCTTCCCCCAAAGATTGGCCAAATATCAAAAAGATGAGCAATATAAGAAATTCTTGGAGATGTTAAAGCAAATTCAGGTAAACATTCCATTGATTGATGCCTTAAAGGAAATGCCTGGTTATGCAAAAATGATGAAGGACTTGATGTCTCGTAAGTTCGACTTTCAAGACTTGGCCACAGTTACACTGACTCAAACATGTAGTGCTGTTGTGACAAGACCCATAGCTGAGAAGTTATCAGATCCAGGGAGTTTCACAATCCCATGCACAATAGGCAACTATGCGTTTGCTAAGGCACTTTGTGATTTGGGGGCAAGCATAAGCTTGATGCCCTTGACTATCTACAAAAGGTTAGGAATTGGAAGAGCTAGACCCATGTCTATGTTATTACAGTTGGCCGACCGGACAGTGAAGAGGCCCTCTGGTATCCTTGATGATGTATTAGTACATGTGGGGAAGTTTGTTTTCCCAGCAGATTTTGTCATTTTAGACTGTCGAGTTGACGAGGAGATTCCCATAATTTTGGGAAGGCCATTCTTGGCCACTGGGAGAGCCCTAATTGATTGTGAAACTGGAGAGCTAAATATGAGAGACTGAATGATGAAGAGATAACGTTTAATGTGCAGAAATCTATGCGGCGACCCAGTGAGTTTGCTAACTGCTCTCTAATAGAAGCTGTGGATGTGATCTTGGAGGAGGAAGATGAGACTCTGAATGCAAAAGACCCTCTAGCAGCATGCCTCATGAACTTAGAAGAAATGAATGGTGAAAACTTGGCAAAGTGGGTTTTGGCCCTTGAAGGGCGAGGGTACTGGAAAAGAGAGCTCGAATTCGAGCCCTTACACTTAGAAGAAAGTAAAACACCTCCAGCTAAGCCGTCAATTGAAGAGCCACCACAGTTGGAACTAAAACCGTTACCTTCTTACCTCAGGTACGCTTTCTTGGGACCTAAATCCACTTTACCTGTTATTATCTCATCCAGCTTGTTAGATGTGCAGGCAGAACAACTTTGCAGGTGTTAATGGAATACAAGACTGCAATTTGCTAGACCATTGCAGATATTAGGGGGATCAGCCCGATATTTTGTATGCATAAGATTCTACTGGAAGATGGACACAAACCTTCCATAGAACACCAAATAAGGCTAAACCCTAACATGAAAGAAGTGGTGAAGAAAGAAGTGACCAAGTGGTTAGATGCGGGAATCATCTTCCCAATCTCTGACAGTAACTGGGTTAGCCCAGTTCAGTGTGTACCAAAGAAGGGTGGAATGATTGTAGTGCCCAATGAGAATAATGAGTTGATCTCGACTCGTACAGTTACAGGTTGGCAAATTTGTATGGATTATAGAAAACTGAACACAGCCACCCGAAAGACCATTTTCCTTTACCATTAATTGACCAAATGTTGGATAGACTGGCAGGGAGGTTTCACTTTTGCTTTTTGGATGGGTATTCGGGGTACAATCAGATTTCCATAGCCCCTGAGGATAGAGAGAAGACATCATTCACTTGTCCGTATGGCATCTTTGCCTTTCGGAGAATGTCGTTTGGCCTATGCAATGCAATGCACTGGCCACTTTTCAGAGGTGTATGTTAGCCATTTTCACTGACATGGTTGAAGATATTATAGAAGTCTTTATGGATGATTTCTCTATGGTGGGGGATTCGTTTGAAGACTATCTACACAATTTAAGAAGAGTGTTGAAAAGTTGTGTGGAGACAAATTTAGTGCTGAACTGGGAGAAGTGCCATTTTATGGTACAAGAAGGTATAGTGCGGGGGCATCGAGTGTCCAGTAAGGGTATTGAGGTTGACCATGCTAAGGTTGAGGTGATTGAGAAGTTGCCACCGCACACTTCAGTTAAGGCAGTAAGAAGTTTTCTTGGGCACGCCGGGTTCTTGCTAACCCCTTATGTAAACTCCTTGAAAAGGATCATTCTTTTGTGTTTTCTGATGACTGTAGGTTAGTATTTGAGGAGCTGAAGAGGAGACTGGTGACTGCACCAATCATCATTGCACCCAACTGGGAGCAACCATTTGAGCTTATGTGTGATGTGAGTGACTATGCTATAGGAGCAGTCCTGGGGCAGCGGAAGGACAAACGGGTGCACCCAATTTACTAAGCAAGCAGAACGCAAAGCGGTGCACAACTCAATTATACCGTGACTGAGAAAGAGATGTTGGCTGTGGTGTTTGCATTCGACAAATTCAGGTCTTATTTGATTGGTTCAAAAGTGATTGTTTATACTGACCATGCAGCATTTAGGTACCTGATAGCAAAGAAGGAGTCAAAGCCACGCTTGATCCGTTGGGTTCTTTTGCTACAAGAATTTGATTTGGAGATCGGCGATAGAAAAGGGGCAGAGAACCAAGTGGCAGACCATCTTTCAAGGCTGGAGGGAGCTGAAAAGAAAATCGAGGTAGAATATATAACTGAGACATTCCTAGATGAACAATTGCTAGCAGTGACATTGGAGGAAGCGCCATGGTATGCAGACATTGCAAACTACCTGGCAAGCGGTATTGTCCCCTATGATCTTTCCTCTGTTCAAAAGAAAAAGTTCTTTCGTGACTGTCACATGTATTATTAGGATGAGCCTTACCTGTTCAGGATTTGTGTTGATAACATGATCCGGATATGTATCCCCGAGATAGACCAATCTTCTATTTTGCAGGCTTGTCATGCATCACCATATGGTGGCCACTTCGGGGGAGTAAAGACCGCCGCGAAAGTGCTGGAATCGGGCTTATACTGGCCGACAGTGTTCAAAGATGCACATTTATGGGTGAAAGATTGTGACGAATGCCAACGAACTGGGAATATTTCCCGCCGACATGAGATGCCTATGAACCCAATTCAAGAAGTAGAAGTGTTTGACATGTGGGGAATCGATTTCATGGGGCCTTTCGTCAGCTCATATAGCAACAAATACATACTCGTAGCTGTGGACTACGTGTCGAAATGGGTGGAGGCTGCAGCGCTCCCGACAAATGATGCTAAGGGGGTAATTGGTTTTTTGAGAAAGAACATATTCACCCGATTTGGCACTCCAAGGGCGATAATCAGTGACGGAGGCACTCACTTCTGTAATCGAGCCTTCGCAAAGCTGTTAGAAAAGTATGGTGTACATCACAATGTTGCCGCCCCATATCATCCACAAACGAGTGGGCAAGTAGAAGTGTCGAACATAGAGATAAAGAGTGTTTTGACAAAGACTGTGAATGCTACAAGAACAGATTGGGAAAGAAAGTTAGATGATGCACTCTGGACCTATCGTACCGCTTTCAAAACTCTGATTGGTATGACGCTATATAAATTGGTATTTGGGAAGGCATGTCACCTACCAGTGGTGTTGGAGCATAGAGCTTTATGGGCACTGCGGCAGTTGAATCTCGATATAGAAGCTACGGGCACAAGTAGAGTCATAGAGCTGCACGAGCTTGATGAATTTCGTTACCACGCTTTTGAGAGCACAAGATTATACAAGGAGAGAATGAAAATAATGCACGATAAAAATATTCTTGAGCGGAGTTTTAAACCCGGAGATAAGGTATTGCTATACAACTCAAGGTGAGGTTATTCCCGGGTAAGTTAAAGTCACGATGGTCGGGACCATTTAGTGTGGTGGAGATTCACCTCACCGGAGCCATAGAGATTGCTGCATCAAATGACTCTTGCACGTTTACAGTCAATGGGCACAGGTTAAAACATTATTTGGTCATGGAAGATGCGAAAGTAGTGTTGGTGACTCATTTGCTCGAGCCACCAAGGTTAAGCGAGCCTTAAGTGCAATTATCTATGTCGTGCCACGAAGTTAAATCAGGCGCTAGTTGGGAGGCAACCCAATTCATAGTTGATTTTTAGTATAGTTAGAATTTTTCTTTTTTTGTTTTGTTTTTAGGTACTAACAAGTTCAGCATCACCTGATGTACACCAGGCGCTGGGGCATGCGACGCCAGGATAAAGCCGGCCAAAGCTGGCGTTTGGGCTGGCGACGCCAGGCTTTGCTTGGCCTTAGGCTGGCAATGCCTGGCTAATGCTAGGCTCTGCTTGGCCTTAGGCTGGCGATGTCTGGCTAACGCCAGGTTCTGCTTGGCCTTAGGCTGGCGACACCTGGCTAACACCGGGTTCTGGTGGGCCTTAGGCTGGCTAATGCCTGGTACTGGGCCAGGCGACGCCAGGTAAGTTATTTCGGCCCAATTTAAGTTATTTTAGTCGAATCTCCTCACATTACTCGCCCTAAACACTGAACACAATACAAATAACCCTAACCTCACTTAAACCAAACACACATCAAGCTTTAGAAAAGGAATTCACAAGCACACACATCTTCTCATCAGCGTTGCTCTCAACCAAATACACTGCATGAATTACCCTCACCCACTAACACTCAACAACACATTGCCATAGTGCTCTCCCTCATCCCCATTGAAGTCAAGTTTAGTCTTGCTATTCTTTCACACTCACCAGAAATTCTCAGGCAGCTCCCTCCTCTCAAAAGCTTCGAAGGTATGATTTGATCTCTTTCCTTTGTAATTTCGAGTGGGGTACAGGTATACAATTACACACAAAAATTGGTGGTTGTTCTTCATTGTAGTATTGAGTTTGTGTGCCCCAACCCCATGAAACCCCATAGGAATCGTGCTGCGATTGTGGAAACATGTGGTAGTACGGAACCCCCAATAAGAACTCCCATGGCACTAATGCATGTTAAGTGTTTGATATAATGCCTCAATGGCATTCCTTGTCCCCATTGGAGCCCGAGTCTCCGAGATTAATAGACTAGTGTTATGAAGTCATACACCACGATAAAATCTAAAGTGTGGGGTGGCTCGCCGGTAGCCCATGTATTGTTCTTTGATTCTAATATTAAGAAAATACGAGGTGAAGTCTGAGTAACCTCGAAAAGTCGGGAAAAATTATCTGTGTAGTGTGTAATGCAGTTTTATCTGACTACTGCTTATTTTTGTAGGAACAACGATGCCTCCCAGAAAAGACACAGGCAAAGCCAAGGCTACTTCCACTGTGCCGGCTAAAGTAAAGGCGACCTCGGCACCTCCCCCAAAGAAGAGAAAAGGGGGGGAAGCTACCTCCAATCTAAGTGGAGTACAATTTGTGGCAGCTATAGCAGCCATGCGTCAACAACCACTAGGCCAATGGGAGTTTGGCATCAACAGCATACCACCGCATACTAAGGATTGGTACAGGCGCTGTAGGCCTAAACATGTACACTCGGAAGCAGCTATCAATGAACACAGCTTGAAAGCAAAGTATCAGGCAATTTGGAGGGGCATTCAAGATATGGGGTTGAGCTATGTATTCAAGAACACAGGGAACATTAATCTCAACTTAGTCCGAGAATTCTATGCAGGGTTTTATCTGTAGAGTACTGAACAGCTGGTGTCGATTCATGGACGATTGATAGATTTTTCACCCACGGCCATATGTAACTTTTTAGGTGCTCCGGATGTTCCTGTGGACCCATTGGACCACTTCATTCGCCAGCCTACATATAGAGAGTTGAGACACATGCTTTGTGGTGCCGATTCTACGGCAGCATGGGTCCGGGATAAGATAACTAATCAGCACAAGAGGTTTCCCAAGAAGAAGATGAGGGCGGAGGCTCAAGTGTGGCTTAAACTGATAAATACATAGCTCCTACCGTGCAATGATGACACACTCATTAGCCGTGAGAGGACCTGTGTACTCTACTTTCTCATGACGGGTCAAATGGTAAATGTGGGTCATCTGATCCGCTACCAGATGTCTGTAGTCAGAATGAGTAAAAAGATCGATCGAATGCCATTTGCCAATTTTCTAACTCAGTACTTAAGACACGAGGAGGTTGAGGAGGAGCCAGAGTTTGACCACACCATCGATCAGCCCCTACGACAAACGGACATCACTAGCCTCCGGCTGAAAGAAGAGACTACCATGACATCGTTGACAAGTACCGAGCGCAACGCTCGGGATGATAGTTTTATGGCCCATCTCTATGGGATGATGGATTTGCAGCTAAGGATAGGAGGTTGACAGGCCACATCTGAGGAGAGGACTGAATTGGAGCACCGGTACCCGCTCAATGCTCATGCTCAGCAGCTAGTTGGGTTAGGAGATGGATACAGACTCCCCGATGATGAGGATATCAACACACCGGAGTAGTCTGAGGCTGAGCCAGAGCAGTCAGATGGTGAGGGAGATGAGGAGGAGGAGGATGAACATGATGAGGAGTGGAGAGCGTCAGAGGATGAAGGCGTTGCTTGATCAGAGAGTTTCTTTACACCCTACTCATTTTTTTTGTGTTTTGTCATTTTGTGCATGCACTGAGGACAATGCATGAGCTAAGTATGGGGTGGGGACTTGTACATAGTTAATTTTAGTTATTTAGTTATTTAGTGTTAATTATTTTAGTATGTGTTTTAGTAGTTTAGTAATTGATTTGGCTATGTGTTTTAGTTATTTCGTGCCGTTAAAAAAAATAGAAAAATTGGACTCATCCCGACGATGGATCTCCCAGACAATTTTCTTGAGGGAAGTAAGTCTAAAGAAAATACCAAAAAGATTTTTTTTGTGTAGGTAGTGTAGTAATTCCCCCTTGGTTTTTCTTTGGGCCGCGGTTCTTTTCCAGGGGCTTTTAGTTGAACCGGGTGTAGTAAGTTTTAATTTTTAGGAGTAGGAACCACGAAGCTATGCATTTAATTGTAGCAATATCTCTTAGCTTTGTTATGCCTTGAGAATAGTTAGTACTATGGTTGTGACGCTTAGGGTCGGTTTTTGACTCTCGCATAAGTACCTTAAATCGTAGATTCCTAATTTTGCTTAACTGCTTTGACTGGAGTGTCGCGATGAAACCAATCCTGAGTGAGTTATGTGCCATGTGTGTGTGAGTTTTGTATGTATTCTGTGCATTCCATTTGATGTCTAGAACTTTCCCTGTGTGTGTGCAAAGCGAAATAGTAGTCTTGTTCAGTCTGAGAAGTGATATAGGCGTTTCTTTGTTAAGCCAGATATATATAGTTTACCCACCTAAAAGTTATGTAACATATTTAACACCTTTGAGCCTGTAATCATGTTTCTTTGGCAACCACACTACAAGCCTTACCCAATTGTTTGAAGTAACCATCTATTTGAACCTTTTCACCTCTAATGAGCACTTAAATTGTTATGAACTTTGTAAAAGTTAAAGTGTGGGGTGGTTGGTTTGGTTTTTGCATGGAACTAATGAAATAAGGAGAAAGGTGAACTGTTTTAAAAAAAAAGAAAAGTAAGAGCCGCTTGAATTGAAAAAGAAAGAAAAAAAATAAAATAAAAATAATAGTTGTATTGCTGGGAAAAAGAATATTCTTTGATAAGTGGCGACTCTTAATGTAATTATGCTTAAAGAAATACGGTGTAATATAAATTGAAGTGAAGGTGGAATGTTTGGTTTGGCATAAGTATGGGATGTGTGTCAAAGTATATGTATTGAAGTGTTTAAGGGAGGTGTAGTTACTCATATCCAAATGTATCCTACCCGACCTGCAGCCTACATTACAACCAATGAAAGTCCTACTTGATCTTTAGACTGAATGAACTCGATTAGTAGAGTATTACACTACGGGCAAGCCTATGGTGCATCATTTGTGGCATATGAATGTTATTTCTGAGAGCGAGTGAATTTTATCTATCTTGAGTTCCTATGTTCTTAAAATTCATTGTGTGTGGAACTAAGCTCTTTGATTAGGTGAGGGCACATGACTCATGAAGGAAAGGTAATATTGTTAACATCCATGTTAGAGTAAGTAAGTGAATTATGAATAAGGCATGGTATTTGTGAGTCGAATCATGAGGCGAGGATGTCACACTTGTGTGCTTAAACTATTTTTTTTTAAAATCTTGGTGTAATGAGTTAGGAGAATTGCTTAAAATGGTCGTGTCTATAAGTGTAGTTTGATTGCTCGAGGACGAGCAATGTTTAAGTGTGGGGTATTGATGTGTGGCTATAATTCCATAGTTTTGTATATTATGTGCCTTGCATTTTACATGCTTTAATGATAAATTACACTTTATTTGCACATAATGGAATCTATTTTATGTGTAGGTGGATTGGAGATAAAAGTAGAGCAAAAGGGATACCTAAACGTTGAAAGTGTGCTCGAGAACAATGAAAAGGAGAGACCTGGCGAGGCCAGCCAAAGGCCAGGCTGAACCAGGCTTTAGCCTGGCGAGGCCAGCCAAAATCCAAGCGTTAGGCTGGCAATGCCAGGCCTGAGGCCAGGTCCAATCCGAGTTTTGAAGACTTAATTCATTTCCGGGTTTGACTAGGACTTGGCCTACACGTCTAGGGTTTCTTCTACACATATAAATTGACCTAAAAACACCACTTGGAGGGACTTTTGCAGCTAGAGGCAAGAAGAGCTGGTGGAATCACCTGTTGGGAGTTAGAATCGTCAATTTCTACAGTTTTTCATCTTTACTCTGTATTTTAATTATGCAAAATATTTGGGATATTGTTACTATGAGTATGAGTAGCTAAATTCCTATTCTAGGGTTTTGATGGAACCTATTGGAGGATGATTTTCTTGTTATGTTAATATAGATTTGCCGTAGTATTTTCTCTATTGTTCAACTATATTATTCTTGTGGTTGATTGAAAGGCCCTCAACTAGTTGTGCCTATTTAGTATGTATTACTCGGGAGAGAGTGCATATTTAGGTAGTTGTTGAACAACATCACTCCTAAACGTATATGAGGGATCAATACAGAGGTTTAAAGATGGGATTAGGGATAACGAAACGTTGGTGCGATCTGAGTGAGCTGTACTTAATGCTAGCTAGCGTAATTCGGGATAATATGTCTAGTAAATTGTGGTAATTACTCGAGAGAGAGTTACGACAGTTAGAGTGTTCATGGTCGATAGAGAAGACTTAGGCAAATTTGTAGAAAACGTAGCTAAAAAGATTCCGTCAATAGGGGAAATCACAACCTTAGATCATTTCAATTCTTGTTTACAACCCGTTCGTAGTTAGTTATTAATTATTAGATTTTCATTACGTAATATTTAGTTAATAAAAACCTAACTTGTTACTTAAATATTTCTGAAGATTGATTCAGAAATATTTTTGCGAATTTTTGCGAGTCTAGTAGCTGTGTTTGATAGGTTAATTCTCTGTGGGATTTGACTTCGGACTTATACACCGGAATATATTTATAACGACCGCTTAGTTCTTTTTATAAGCCATAGTTGGGCATGATCAGATACTAATTCTACAGCGGATGGTTTAGCCAATTTGACCTTTAGTCGAGAGTCTCATTTTGAATGGCATGCACTTTTGCCTTCTAGCTTTTCTTCGTGTATTGTGTGAGATGTTGTTGGGATTTTATTCCCTCGCTTAATTTCTAGCTAGTTTTCTTTAATTCTTTATTTTTCTTTCAAAAGAAAAAAAATAATGACATGACATCAAGTCTTATAATTTTTATGGTAAGGCTGAGAGTACTCTGACTGAAGACCTTCCTACTTTCTACACTAAGTTTCAAGAAGTAATAAGAGATTATGCACTTAGAGACGTCTTCAACTGTGATGATGTTGGTCAATTTTTTGTATGGCTCCAACAAGACTCTTGCTCAAATGTAAGAAAGACAAATATAGAATCACAAGTATGTAAGAGAACAAATGTAAGAGAGATAAATTTAGAATCATGGCGTTAATGCGCAAAGCTCTAAGTAAGATATCTTTTTATCAATAGATTTAGTTTATTGAATTGTTTTAAAATTTAAATGCTTCATGTTAGTTTATATACTTTTTAAAAAAGAAATAATCTTTTTAACTAAATTTAATCTCTAACTAATTTGTTTCATACTTACTCCATTGCAAGGCAGAGAAACTAAAACCTCTGGTGATTGTAAATGTTTCTATACCTCATTGCTATAAGTATGCCAATATGATTTCTCCCACACATCAATTATTTTTACAACAGAAAAGTATGGATGACTCGTGAAATTTTCAAAAATACATGCTTGGTCTCAATGCTAACTGTAACATGGATCTTAAGATTGTTATCACGATCCAAAATCCACCTAGTCGTGATGACACCTAATCCAACCCTCTAGGTAAGCCAAACAACAGTCCACACAACTCTAATATAGATCATAAATAATCAAAAAATAAAATAGCTGAATTTTCATACAATAATCCAAGGATTAGTAGTACAAGTCATGAGCCACTATCATTTAGATTTACGAAGCTGGTATGAAAATAAATACAACATTTGTTACATAAACAGAGTACAAATCCAAAGCTACCAAGGACAAGTTTAGCAATATCCAGAAAAGCAAGTATATCTTCAATGCCAACTTCCGTCATCCACAACAGTCAGCTCCAAGATCTGCATGCAAGTTTAAGAAGTGTAGTATGAGTATAACCGACCTCATGTACTCAGTGAGTGATTTCTCAAACTCAAAATAAGAGTAGATCGTAGGCTTAGTAGTCGAGTGAGAGTTTTCTAGAACTCGAAGTAATGTAGCCCGTAGGCTTAATGGTTAAGTGAGTAATTTCTCAAACTCAAAATAAGAGTAGCCCGTAGGCTTAATAGTCGAGTGAGAGTTTGCTCGAACACGAAGTAATGTAGCCCATAGGCTTAATGGTTGAGTGAGTGATTTCTCGAACTCAAAATAAGGGTAACCCGTAGGATTAGTAGTTGAGTGAGAGTTTGCTCGAACTCGAAGTAATGTACCTCGTAGGCTTAATGGTTGAGTGAGTGATTTTTCGAACTCAAAATAAGAGTAGCATGTAGGCTTAGTAGTCGAGTGAGAGTTTGCTCGAACTCAAAGTAATGTAGTCCGTAGGCATTATGGTTGAGTGAGTGAATTTTCGAACTCAAAATAAGAGTAGCCCGTAGGCTTAGTAGTTGAGTGAGAGTTTGCTCAAACTTGAAGTAATGTAGCCCGTAGGCTTAATAGTCGAGTGAGTGATTTCTCGAACTCAAAATAAGAGTAGCCCGTAGGCTTAGTAGTCGAGTGAGAGTTTGCTCAAACTCGAAGTAATGTACCCCGTAGGCTTAATGGTTGAGTGAGTGATTTCTCGAACTCAAAATAAGAGTAGCCCGTAGGCTTAGTAGTCGAGTGAGAGTTTGCTCTAACTCAAAGTAATGTAGTCTGTAGGCATTATGGTTGAGTGACTGATTTCTCGAACTCAAAATATGAGTAGCCCGTAGGCTTTGTAGTCGAGTGAGAGTTTGCTCGAACTCGCAGTAATGTACCCCGTAGGCTTAATGGTTGAGTCACTGATTTCTCGAACTCAAAATATGAGTAGCCCGTAGGCTTAGTAGTCGAGTGAGAGTTTGCTCGAACTCGAAGTAATGTAGCCCGTAGGATTAATGGTTGAGTGAATGATTTCTCGAACTCAAAAATAAGAGTAGCCCGTAGGCTTAGTAGTGGAGTGAGAGATTGCTCGAACTTGAAGTAATGTAGCCCGTAGGATTAATGGTTGAGTGAGTGATTTCTCGAACTCAAAATAAGAGTAGATCGTAGGCTTAGTAGTCGAGTGAGAGTTTGCTAGAACTCGAAGTAATGTAGCCTGTAGGCTTAATGGTTAAGTGAGTAATTTCTCAAACTCAAAATAAGAGTAGCCCGTAGGCTTAATAGTCGAGTGAGAGTTTGCTCGAACTCGAAGTAATGTAGCCCATAGGCTTAATGGTTGACTGAGTGATTTCTCGAACTCAAAATAAGAGTAGCCCGTAGGCTTAGTAGTTGAGTGAGAGTTTGTTCGAACTCGAAGAAATGTAGCCCGTAGGCTTAATGGTTGAGTGAGTGATTTCTCGAACTCAAAATAAGAGTAGCCCGTAGGCTTAGTAGTCGAGTGAGAGTTTGCTCGAACTCGAAGTAATGTACCCCATAGGGTTAATGGTTGAGTGAGTGATTTCTCGAACTCTAAAAAAGAGTAGCCCGTAGGCTTAATAGTCGAGTGAGCGTTTGCTCGAACTCCAAGTAATGTTGCCCGTAGGCTTAATGGTTGATTGAGTGATTTCTCAAATTCGAAATAAGAGTAGCTCGTAGGCTTAGTAGTCGTGTGAGAGTTTGCTCGAACTCGAAGTAATGTAGCCCGCAAGCTTAATGGTTGAGTGAGTGATTTCTCGAACTCAAAATAAGAGTAGCCCGTAGGCTTAATAGTCGAGTGAGAGTTTGCTCGAACTCGAAGTAATGTAGCCCGTAGGCTTAATGGTTGAGTGAGTGATTTCTCGAACGCAAAATAAGAGTAGCCCGTAGGCTCAGTAGTCGAGTGAGAGTTTGCTCGAACTCGAAATAATGTAGCCCATTGACTTAATGGTTGAGTGAGTGATTTCTCGAACTCATAATAAGGGTAGCCCGTTGGCTTAGTAGTCGAGTTAGTGCCTTCTCGAACTCGAAGTGATGTAGCCCGTAGGCTTTATAAATCGAGTGGTAGTCCCCGATTTGTGGGGTAATGGTCGGCCCTTGAGCCTATTTGTGTAATAGATCATAAAATAGAGGATGGGCTATAAGACACGAGGTATGGGCAAAGAAGTTTCTTTTCATGTTGTTATACATGTTTTTATTGTTTACCTGAAAAACGGATAAAGTTTAATTTGTATGTAGTTCTAAGGGTATGTGGTATAACTTGACACGAATCGTAAGAGTAAATAAAAATATCAAATATTGGCTGTAAAGAATAAAAAATAAGCAAAGCTGAAAAGAGGATGATTTATGGATTAAGCAAGATGAATCAATCTATGAGGCTAAAAAAGGATAATTCTTCAATAGGGGAGTGTATGATATCTGAGTTACAATGTATGTAAAACTTTCCCTTTATAGAAATATAGCCATCCTCTTTATAGTGGGAGATCCTACTTTAGATATAATTAAAAATATATAGTAGGGAACCCATGATAAATCAGTTTTTCCCTAATTTCCGCCGAGATTCTCTCCCTTAGTGCGGTTGCAACGGTTCTTGTCTGTGAGCTCGATTTTGATCGGACTTGGTATTAGTCGGTATCAGAGGTTTCCAGTTTTGGATCTCGATATGGGTTTGAGGCCGATGGCGACTCGAGACCCTGTACTGACTGGGGCTCGGTATTGGTCGGCCTCTGGCCTTTAAGTTCGATTCCATCACATCTCATCATCATTCGATTCGGACCCGAGCTCAATAATGACTTCGAGCTTGGTATTTGACCTGTCTCTGAAATTTGAAGTTCGTTTGTGCTTTCTTCGGATCCCATCTCGATAATATGAAGACTTTCTTCGGTCCATTATGTTTCGATCTCTATCAGACGTACGAAGGACCAAATCAATTTCGACCGTATACAGATAGTCCCCTCATTTCTCGGGAAGGATATGTCGAGAAACGATATGATTTCCCAACGGCTCGATCAGATATAAGCTGACGTTTACATCGGGCTCGATCATGATGCACGTGACAGCTGTCCCACCGGTTTAGTTTTTCAAGGCATTTAATGTGTTTCAGACGGTGGTCGACCACCGCTGATATTGAACCGCCATTGCTCAATCTATAAATAGCCCTTCCTTTTATCATTCGTTACTTTTACATCTTCAATCTCCAAATTTTCCAAGTTCTTCTTCTGAGTTCATCCGTAAATCCGTGATTTTTTACTGCAAAATTTCTCTTCAAAAGCACCAAATCTTTGCCATCTCCTTCTATTCTCAATTCCCAAAACCAAAAATGGTGAAAACATCACAAACTGTACCTAAAAAAGAGAAAGCTTCTTCCTCACAGCTTGTCGCCAACAAAACATTGGTGGAGCCACGGCCTAAGGAGTGTGTTCCTGGGGCGTGTGTTCTTACCTCTGATTTTAAGGTAGACAAAGGCTCATTGGTTC